>NW_019154094.1:43818444-43820843 GCF_002288905.1 Enhydra lutris kenyoni | reverse complement strand
ACATATGTTTATGCACATGCAGGACAATGTATAATAAGATCGGTACTAATGTTTATTCCTAGTGTGGGGTTATATATGATAGATAAAATAAGGAGAGTAAAATATTTTTCTATAAAGATAATAAAAACTAAAGCAAACAAAATGCCATTTCCTGAAGATTATTTGTGGCTTTGGAAGTAGATTATTATTTGGCAAACAAATAAGGAAAATGTAAGGGGAGCTGGGGCCAACATGTTAAAGGCAAACTTTTTTTTCTGGCTCCTAAATCTACTTAAAACTCTTAACTCTGGTAGAAAGCAGAAGACAGGATTGCTTAGTGATTGATGTTCATCTCTTTTTTAGTTATGATGGGGTCAAGAGGCTTTTTTGTTTTTGTTTTTGTTTGAGAGAGAGCTTGTGAGAGTAGGGAGGGGCAGAGAGAGAGACATATGTTTATGCACATGCAGGACAATGTATAATAAGATCGGTACTAATGTTTATTCCTAGTGTGGGGTTATATATGATAGATAAAATAAGGAGAGTAAAATATTTTTCTATAAAGATAATAAAAACTAAAGCAAACAAAATGCCATTTCCTGAAGATTATTTGTGGCTTTGGAAGTAGATTATTATTTGGCAAACAAATAAGGAAAATGTAAGGGGAGCTGGGGCCAACATGTTAAAGGCAAACTTTTTTTTCTGGCTCCTAAATCTACTTAAAACTCTTAACTCTGGTAGAAAGCAGAAGACAGGATTGCTTAGTGATTGATGTTCATCTCTTTTTTAGTTATGATGGGGTCAAGAGGCTTTTTTGTTTTTGTTTTTGTTTGAGAGAGAGCTTGTGAGAGTAGGGAGGGGCAGAGAGAGAGAGAGAGGGATAGAGAGAATCTCAAGTGGGCTCCATACTCAGAACCTGACCCAAGGTTCAGTCTCAGTACTCTGAGATCATGACTTGAGCCAAAATCAAGAGTTGGGTGCTTAACCATTGAGCCACGCAGGCACCCCAAGGGAACTTAACCAAGTTCTTAAAATGGGGTGTTTGGACAAGCTTTAGGGGAATTCATTGACCATTTGGAATTGTGTCAAAAACACTGTGTATGTCCATTCATAAATTTTGTCGTCACTCCAGTGACTGAGTTCATAGCTTTTAACAGATCCCTAAAGAGTGTGTGATCCAAAAAAGATTAAGAACCCTGTGGACAGTTCCTGTCTGTTTCTACATGGAATAAGGGGGTTGTGGATTTTCAATCACAGATTACTGAAAGGACATTGTTTATTCAGGTCTTGGAGTAATAAAAGAATGATTGCAGAGCTGTTTATATTTCTCTAGGTTATACACTTCTGTCTTTCTAGCTATTCTTTTGTAAACTTTGATCTCGGTCTACTGTACTCATTTGCTGCCAGACACCTCAAAATAGATTATATTCAGAGATTGTAATTTTTCCCTTAACGGCTGTTTATTGACGATCTTTTCAGTTCTTTGTCATCTTATCAAGGATTGGGTTGCAGTCATACACTCCAATGATTATTAACAGGTCTTGTTGCATTTGAACAATTAGAGGTTTATCCTTATATTAATAGGTAAGAAATGAGTAAGTTCCTCCTAGAATGAAGACACTATTCGTTTCATCCGTGAATCTTTTTATATGTATCAGGGACTTTGAGGATATATATATCCTGTTCAATTCATGATTGATATTTTTTGTGTATCTAGGTGTGTAGACTTGTGACAGTTTTTTCTAATTCCTTTTCCTCTTTCCTTTCTTTGGGAGGTGTGGGTTAGAAGGACTCTTGCAATTCTTTGCAGTCTAGCAATTATCTGGGATTCCAGTTGATTATATCAGAAGCACTTCATGTTTATATTTAAAACAGTATGTCTTTCTGTAAGGAATTTTATTATTTCCACACCAGCATCTCATTAGGTTTTCATTCCCAGGAGAAATTTTCTGAGTATTCAGTTTCATTGTGTAGGAAAAATATGGAAGTACTGGTATTCTTACCCTTTAAAAATAAAACAGAAAACACACAGAGCTCGGGTTCTCTGTCAGCCTGTCTTCCACTTGGACTTAAATTTCAGTCAGTTTAAATATTAGGTTACATTGCTATTCTGAACCTTAAATATGAGGGAACTTTACTTTTAGTCATAGTTGTTGATTAAAGTTTTCTTAGCTTTGGGATTTCACGAATAGTTTAAATATGTTCAACCGTTCTCCACTTAAGGTTTTTGGAATAAAATTTATATATAATTTATATATAAATAATCACTCTAAGCAAAAAATATATATATAAATATATAAAGTGGGCTTTATATATTTATATATGTAAATATATAAATATATATTTTTATATAGAATATATATATTTTATATATAAAGTGGGCTTTATATATTTTTACATATAGAACATATTTAAACTATTCG
>NW_019154094.1:43680978-43818044 GCF_002288905.1 Enhydra lutris kenyoni | reverse complement strand
AATATACATATTATATTTATATGTAAAAATATATAAAGCCCACTTTATATATATAATATATACTATATAAAAACATTATATTTATATTATATTATATATAATTATATATATTATATTTATATGTAAAAATATATATTTTTTGGCTAGAGTTATTTTTTGGAGCTGTGGCATCCTGTTACTTATTTGAATCTGGTACATAGGTAAATCTTTTGTATTCTTCCTAAGGTCTTATGAAATATGTGTGTGATATTTTATTATGTGAAGTTTTAAAAATTGTGCACTATATTTGGATGATAACTGGAAAATGGAGTGTGTGACAAGGGCATGGTTGAGAATAACCATTGTATAAAAGATCTGTCTTTTGAAATTCATTTTTCAGTTTTCTCACCGAAAGGAGAAAAGTTAGTAACACTGTATGGTTTCCTAATGATAATACTGATGTCTTAGAATATTCCTGCTTTACTTATCTGAAGAATTGGGATATTAATACATATTTCCGAGGGGGGGGGTGTTAAGAAATCAATAGGATAGTAGATGTGAAATGTCTAACACAAGGATCTCACATAGTAGGTTTATTCCAGCAAAGGCTACATGTAACATAAACATAATCATGCTTACAGGGAATTGAGAATCACTAGAGCAAGGAAAATTAATATATGCCAACAAGTTCTGCCCTGGTCAGTTTTAAAAATCATTTAGGAATAATGAACAATTCAGAGATGAGCACGTAGAGTGGAAATTTCAGGAAAATGAAGCTTTGTCCTTACCTTGGTTGTTTGGCAACAGAATCAAATAGGAAGAGACTGGCAAACGATAGTAAAATATTTTTTATCTTTGCAACTGGCCTCAGGATTGTCATTTTCCTACCTCTTTACCTACATTTATTCACTCTGAGCTGGTTTTTTTGTTAAGTATGTAGACTTAAAAATTACATCGTTATGAGAGCAGTCAATTAGCTCAGGAGGCAGCCATAGTTTCTTTAACTTGGAAGTTGAAGTCACTCTGAAGTAAGGAAGTTGAAGTCACTCTGTAATGAAGTTGAAGTCACCCTCAAAGTATGCCACTCTGCACCTGACATTCCTTCCTGAGGCGGGACTCCTCCTGGTGAATAAGAGGAAAGGCTTGGCCATTACCTTAGACAAAGCCGGACAGCTGCCGAGCCCAGCTGGGAGGAGTCTCCTCGGAGCATAGCTGGTACAGTCAGGGGCTTTTGGCCACCTCCTTTTATTCACACCGTTTTATCCAGCAGATTACCTGAGGGAGAGATTGAGAAGGGGGCGTCACTCTTTGCAGGGGACCTCCTCCACTGGGAGGGCTTTAGGCTGGGAAGAATTGCAGTTGCCAGGTTTCCGCTTGAGGCTGATGCTTTCTAACCCCAGTGCGCCACTCCTCGCCCCACGCAGACCAGAATATCAGGTTTGGCCCCCGGAGTCTCAGGTGGCACCAGAGCGGCATCCTAGGCTGAGGATTTGGTAGAAAGAGAAGGGGTGGTCCTTCACTCTGGACCCCTCTCGGCTGACTCACAGGAAGTGCTAACCGAGCTTGGCACTGGGCGAAGCAGCTCCAGGATTCTGCCCCTCCCTGCCGTGGTCCGCCCGCCCTCTCGGACGTAGGCTTTGCAGTATCTCCCGATGGAACAATGAAGTGGTTCCAAGTTTGCTAAGACTCCCAGGGAGATTCTTTGGACTTCTGTGATAGTCTTCAAAATGTTTTGCCACCGACTTTTCCAAGAAGCTGTTTTTTAAAAACAAAACAAAACAAAACCCTTCCCTTCGTGGATTGCTTTGTCTGAAGATTACTCAGGGTGACCATGGTTCAACGCTTTAGCCTCAGGAGGCAGCTATCCAAGGTGGGTAGCTTGGGTAGCTTTGTGTGTTTGTTTAGGGGAAACTCTCACTAGATTCGGCATGGTTTCCTTTCTCTCTAGAACTGTACTGTCAAGCCTGCCTTCCTCCAGAGCTAAGGAGGGGCTGGGGGAGGAAGCGCTGCCTTTTGTTCTTTCCTCTGACAGACACAAAGGTTTCAGGCTGACTGCACTGGCAACTACAGATTTTGTTCCCCTAAAACCAAAGCTGTCATCTGTGAATTTGGGAAAAATTATAGTTTGCTTCTGAAATACAGTTTCCAAGGGGGTGTACGTGAAAAAGAATAGTGGGAAAAAGTGCATTTTTAATTAGCAATTAATCTGGCAGCTTGTTGACCAAGATGAGAAAGCCTTATTGGTCTGTGGCATCAGTGCTTGTATATAAAATTTAGTATTAAACTGGGGAAAATGTCCATAAAGTAGTCCAAAGAGCAATACCTGCATAAAAATGTTAAAAGAAATTTGCATAATTAATGAAGGAGTGTGTGAAAAGCAGTAACCAGTAGGCTCACAAAGCAATTTTTTACGGAGTTCTGCTTGAAAAGCAGGTTCCATTTGTGCAGCTTTGAGGGAAAAGTTCTTTTAACCTAAGAAATTCAAACTTTAAAAAAAGCCTCTCCTGGAAGAGGGGCTGCGGATTTTCTCAATCTGCCCTGCTGTGGCCAGCCCTCTCTCGACCCAGTCATCGAGCTCTCTATTTAACTGGTGCAGGAACACATTTGTAAAGAGGTGTGCTGAGAGTTGAGCTTTATTTCAAAAAATAATTCTGTTCTTTAGAAAGCCTATTCTAAAAAGATAGTAGTTGGTGGCTGAATTGTGTCACAGTTCATTCCCTACAGGCAGAAACTTAAACAAATAGTAGATCAGTAGGCATTCTTCACTTCTTGGTTGTTAGAATTGTTAAATCCTGAAATGTGTTATTATCTTAAGGGAAAACCTTTTTGTTCTTCATAGGCGACCTCAGTGTAGAATGTGTGCACTCAGGCAAAAATGAGCAAAGAAAGCTCTTGCGTCCATCCACATGACAAATTTCATCTCTTGGATCGCCGAGCCTAACAGGGACTTTTTAGAAGTAGTAAAATAAATTTCCCTTGCTTCTCTTCTCCCAACTCTAGCTATGTGTGTTAGGGATAGTGGGCCAAGAAGCCTCCAAATTTCTTCTAAGCAATTTAAAAAGAATAATTTTTGTTTCTCTTTGAACAGCCTCTAGTTTATATACTTCAAATATGTAGTACATTTAAAAAGCAGATATGTAGATTCTCAGGGCAGTAATTTTTCTGCACTAGAGTGCCTGAAATAGTTCAGAGCCAGGTGATAATTTTCCAATTAGCAAATAACTTCATTCTAGGTATTTTGCTCCCAATATTTCTCTCCAAATTATTTTTTGAACTTCTGTGCTTTTCACTTTTTACTATATATTATATACCCTGTAGTGATTTATAGAAAAGACACTCTCGGGGAATTAGGAGCATATCTTCTCTATAACATGAAGAAATAGAAGGTACATCATATAAAAACATTCAAAGAGGTAACCTCTTTTAATTTCTTTTTTTCTATCATCCCTCCCCTCCATTTTAACTTGGTTTCTAGGTCCTATATGTTTAGGACCAATTCTAGGGAAATTTGTTTTCTGTCAAATGGCCTTAATATAAAATATAATATTCTATAATGAATATAATGAAATAATGAATATAATGAAAAAATAATATTCTTAATTGTTTCAATCTGTATGGGTGCTGAAATATGGAAGAGAAATGAATAGTTAAGTCAATAAGTTTTCTTTTTTGAATTTCAGTGAATGCACTGTACCTCTCTTCTATTTTTTCAGCTAAACCCATATGTTACCTGAGATCACAGGACCTGTCTTAACCCAGTATATGGTATTTCTGGCACAAATTGAACACTGAAAGTGAAATTGGGTTTTTGTAGGTCAAAAACAGTTGACTAGAAATTGCATGCAATTTTCTATGATTCCAACTTTAGTAACAAGTATTTTTGCCAATAAGAAATATTCCACAAGTATAGAATTGTCTTAAGATGATCTCATATTTTAAAAAGCAATTTCCTGTTTTAACAAAAAGGATACTCATGTGATCATGTATAAATTCTGTTGAAATTTTGTGAAAGAAAATGTAAATGTTTGCAGTGATTTTAAACCTAATACCTAATTTAGATTCCTTTTATCTTAAGTTTGATAACCATGTTTACTTACCATGGATATTTGCCCTAGAGTATTCAAATGATTCCTCTAGGCTAACGAATGTTCACACCTGAACTTGTAAAAGGAGCAAGTGAATTAAGAAATAGATGAAATAAAAATCTTCATTTTTAAAAAGAGATATTCCGTAATTATTTTTTACTAGATCCTAGTTACCTGACTCCCAGAAAATTTCTCTCTTTTCTTTGCCACTTTAGATTATTTTCTTTCTGCATGGTTTTCTCACTTGTGACTTCAAAAAATATTCACTAAGGAAATCTTTTTCTTTCTGCCCTGCATCCTCTGTATGAGCTAGTCGGAATAGTCTGGAACCTGCCTATGTGGACTTATCATGTACTTTTCCTAACAAATGTTCAAGTTAGGTGGTATCAGCTTCATTTTGTCATTAAAGAAACAGGTTTGGAGAAGTTAAGTTATTTGTCGAAATCAGGAGATAGAGTCAGGTTCAGACTAGGTCTAGTTCCAAACCCATTCCGTTTCCCTACACCAACTGTCTTCCTAAGCTTCTGGTGTATTAGTCTTCCTACTGTTATCTCTCATGTTTCTCCATGTTTATACATGGTTATAGAAAACAGTATAGTAAGTTAACTTGGGTAACTTCCTTAAAGCAGCTCTTTCCCCTGCAGTTGAAATTAGTGTCCGATAGGGTTTTAATTTACCAGTCAAACTTGGTTAAGTGTCTCTTGCAATTGTAGTTTTTTTCTTTGGCCAGAGGAATATTGATTTCAGTAAGATAACTCATTTAATAAAGTCATATTAAATGTAGTATGAAGTTTACTGCATGCATTTATATGAATCTTTAGACTATATTGCCTTTTAAAGAACTTCTGTTAAAGAGAGAAAGTTACTCTTAAGTTTCTATAATAATTTTTAAGAGATGAAATATAATGAATCACACATCCAGAAGGTCTTAAGTCACTTTGGCTCTAACCTTCCCTCCCCCATCTTTTAAGTAGGTAATAGAAAATCAGTTTTTTCCTTTTTTCCAGGAATTTCAGTTTTTTAGGAGGTATGATAAAAGTTAGGAGGCTTTGAGAAGTGGTTCTAAGGTAGATTATTCCAGTAAAATATTATACCCTTTTCTTTTACTTTTGCATGGTAATGATTTTCATAAGTTCAAAATTAAAAATTATCTAATTGTGGAGGCACCTGGGTGGCACCATTGGTTAAGTGTCTCACTCTTGGTTTTGTCTCAGGTCGTGATCTCAGTGTCCTGAGGTCAAGCCCCATTCCCTTGCTCCTCCCTCTTATCCTCTCTCTCTCTCCAACAAATAAATAAATCTTTTTTATTTTTTTAATTACCTAACTGAAATTTTGCTTCCAACTGTGTCTTTTTTACTGGTTTATATCCCTGCCACCTTAGGTAACCAGTTTCTTATTTATCCTTCAACTGTTTTTTTAGGCATATGTAAGAAAATGTGAACATAGGTTTCCTGATCCCTCTAAAATGAAAGATAAATTCTGTACAGTTTGTTCTAAGATAACTTGGACTTTAATTTTCCAGATACGTATCTAAATAGTTATATCAGGGCGCCTGGGTGGCTCAGTGGGTTAAGCCTCTGCCTTCGGCTCAGGTCATGATCTCAGGGTCCTGGAATCGAGCCCAACATTGGGCTCTCTGCTCAGCAGGGATCCTGCTTCCCCCTCTCTCTCTGCCTGCCTCTCTGCCTACTTGTGATCTCTCTCTCTTTCTCTCTCTATGTCAAATAAATAAATAAAATATTCAGTAAATAAATAAATAGTTATATCAGTTTGGGGTTCACATTTGTTTTTAATATTTTCATGGGAGGCTTAAGTTCTTAGGACAGGTATAGCAACACAGAAGGTACTCTCCATATCAAAGATAATTAAAATAACAGCAAATTAATGATGACTTGATTCTCTTTCAGTTCATACCACATTTCTTTCCTACTTGGTTTGAATGATTTCTCTTGCTATATTACAATTTTTCAGGGGCACCTGGGTGGCTCAGTCTATTAAGCATCTGCCTTCAGCTCAGGTCATGATTCCAGGGTCAGAGTCCCCCATCAAGCTCCTTACTCATCAGGGAGCCTGCTTCTCTCTTTCCCTCTGCTGCTTCCCCTTCTTGTCCTCTCTTGTTCATGTGTGTGCTTGCGTTCTCTCTTAAATAAATAAGTAAAAATCTTAAAATTTTTTTTCATATGGTGAAAAACATAGAATATAAGAATCATATCAGTATATCTTGGGTTGGCCTGTGAAAAGATTAAAGGCTGAGAAATAGGACTTCTGGGTTCCCCCACCCCAGTTCTCCCACCGATTTGTTGAAATCACTTGATCCAGACGTGGAGAGCCCTTGAAAATATGATTATCTAAAAATGTTATTCTTGTCCTTCCTACATTTCATAGTGTCCTATTATTTATTATCAGTTTTGTAAGATTTAGGGAGGAATTGATCATAATTTGAATTCATAATATAACCCTTTTTTCAAGAATAGTTTCTTTTGAAAAAAAAAATTTGAGAGAGTGGACATGTATGAGGGGTGAGGGAGGGGCAAAAGGAGAGGGAGAGTGTGTCGCAAGTAGACTCCATGTACCCGACACCGGGATTGATCTCACAACTCTGAGATCATGACCAGAGCCAAAATCAAGACTTGGACGCTTAAATGACTGAACCACCCAGACATCCCTTCTTTTGAGTTTCTTTCTGACTTCTTTTGTGTTTATGACTTGGTGTCTGTGCTGCTGAAGTGAGCACTGGGTTTATGTCTTGGGATAATATATATGACTTAATTTTTTCTCTGATTGTATTCTTATCAATAAAAGGAAGAGGGATCTTTCACTTCCTTACATAGGGTCTTTTAAAAGTATTTTGAAGGCTAAAGTGACAAATTTTATTTAAATTTTACCACAATTTTTAAAAAAAGTTTTTGAACCCTTTTTAATGTTAAGTACTGTATGGGTACAGTGAAGTATTATATGTAATTTAAAACCTCAAATACATATGCAAAGGAGTCTGTACTGGATGACTACTTTTAAGTCATGGAAATGTGTGCAACATCTCTTTTTATGCTGTTTTTATTTTATCTCTGTTACTTCAGACATCAACTGGTTTCATACTTGGAAATATGATGTTTGGTGGTTATATTTAGCCAGAAGTTAAGTGCTACATCTTCATGTGAATTATTAACCCTCTTTTAGGAGGCTTATATCAGGTAGTGGTGTCATGCATTGAAGGATTGTTCTTACGTATTATGTAATCAAAATAGGAAGACTGATAACTGCTCTTCTGTTAATGAAATGAGACCCTTAATAAGACTAATTCTGTATATTATAGATATAGTGAGAATAGGTAAGGAATAGAGAATAGCTTTCTTATTCAAATATATTGGCAATAATAGTCCAAAATAGAGAAACTAATTTAGAAATAGGTATATGGTAATTCTGAAATGTTTCTGTGATATTGATGGCAGTATAAATTTTAAAAATTACAGTAAGTTACAGACATAGATTCAAGAAAGTGAAATATGCTACCAACAGAAGATAGTTAACCTCCTTGGGAAGTGTGTTGCTTTTTTTGTTTCTTAAGTACACAGCTGCTCTCATTTGGTGTTGATTTGAATGTTATCTACCTGAGAGAGATGGATATAGTAAATGACTCAATTAGATGATTCTTTGAGGTAGAAATACGTTTACCAAAGGCTGTTAGTTTTGAAGATCAGTGAGCTGATACACTTGAAAGTGCTTTGAAAACTGTAAAGTACTGTATTGATTTAAGAATTTAAGGTGATGGGGGACGCCTGGGTGGCTCAGTTGGTTAAGCGGCTGCCTTTGGCTCAGGTCATGATCCCAGTGTCCTGGGATCGAGTCCCGCATCGAGCTTCTTGCTCCGCAGGGAGCCTGCTTCTCCCTCTGCCACTCTGTCTGCCTGTGCTCACTCTCTCTCTCTCTCTCTGACAAATAAATAAAATCTTTAAAAAAAAAAAAAAAAAAGAATTTAAGGTGATGGTATTTTCATTATTTTGTTATTCCATAAAATTTTTGTTTTGTTATGTTTTGTTTTTTTAAGTAGGCTCCATGCTGGGTGTGGAGCCCAACACGGGGCTTGAACCCACGACCCTGAGATCAAGACCTGAGCTGAGACCAAGAGTCAGATCCTTAACCTACTGAGCCACCCAAGTGCCCCCCATAAGTATTTTTTAAAGTTTTATTTATTTTCAAGTAACCTCTACACCCAACATGGGGCTTGAATTCATGACCCTGAGATCAAGAGTTGCATGTTTCTCTAAGCCAGCCAGATGCCCTATTATCCATAAATATTTTTGAAAAGAAGTGATTGTTATTTAAAACCGTAGTTTAAAATACACACAAACCCACTTCCCTCCTTCCTCCCTTTCTTTCATATAGGCCATCTTTGGATAGGTAACAATGAATGCCTCTGGAAGGAGGACCTGGGACACTTGCATTGAGGGTGGGAGATAGACTTGCTTTTTAAAACTATTTACCACATACATAATTTTCTGAAATAATAGCTCTTGTCAAACATTAAAAGTTCATAGGAAACAAATTGCTAAAGGGGAGGAGGAGGTTGGGGGCTGGGGTAACTGGGTGATGGACATTAAGGAAGGCATGTGATGTAATGAGCACTGGGTATTATATAAGACTGATGAATTACAGACGTGTACCTTTGAAACCAATTATACATTATATGTTGATTTAAAAGAATTAAAAATAAAATATAATCATAAAAAAGAGGAAGAAAAAAAACTATATTTAATGGTAGGAACTTGATCACAAGGAGGGAGTGTAGAAACAAGAAGCACCCGTCTGTTTTGCTTCCTGTATCATAAGGTACATCACATGCTGAAGTAAACAAATGGAAAACCAAAAAATAAACAAACACCAAATGAACAGCAAGAACAAAAATTTCAAAATGTGGAACTGAATTTCAGGCCCATTATTTTTCAGTGAAAATCATTGCTAATAGTTTAGTTAAAGGTTAATGGTTGAAAGATGGTATTCTTCTGGGGTTGGTACTTTCTCCCAACCATTCTGCTATTATTCACAGACTAAAGATAACCATTGTTAACACAGTTAACACATAAGTTTGTAGTATAGAATCACTAACCTTTTAAGAATTATTTAAATGGGGGCGCCGGGGTGGCTCAGTGGGTTAAGCCTCTGCCTTCGGCTCAGGTCATGATCCCAGGGTCCTGGGATCGAGCCCCACATCGGGCTCTCTGCTCTGCAGGGAGCCTGCTTCCTCCTCTCTCTCTCTCTGCCTGCCTCTCTGCCTACTTGTGATCTCTGTCAAATAAATAAATAAAATCTTTAAAAAAAAAAAAAAGAATTATTTAAATGAACTTGTTTAGGCTAAGTTAATCATACTAAAAGCATGTTTTAAGGATGGTGTATAAAGTCAGGAACACATTTTACTTGTTATATCCGTATATAGAAGATGCATGTAATACTTAATATTATGAAATATTCTGATTTGTTCTTAATCATTCTGGCTTACATGAGAAAATGAAAAGAAAAATTAATTCTTTTGCACACCCTGGGGTTAGTTAGAACTTAGCTTCTGCTTTATATATGAACCTGTCACAGAATCCTATTGCAAAACATGTTGATTAAAAAGAAGACAAGGCAGATGGACTTGGCCTGTGGTAACACAGGAAATTTCCATTCAATTTGTTCTATCAAGTGCTTTATAAGAAGCACATCACTTTGTCTTTACTGAAAATTTTAATACCTGTTATTTTTAGGGAGTTCTAATATGAACGTCCTTTCAAAAATCTAATCTGAGAGTTAGTTTTTATTTTCTATGAGGAAATTTAACCAAGGTAATGGGGTTCCAGCCTAAATGGCTTAACTTCTGTGGAGTGAACAGAGAGGTAATCTAGAAAACTATCTTTGAGTTAATATATGTGGATCATTTAATATTATCGCTTAATATGTGGAATTTAACTGCAGACTCTTATTAATATACTTGTCTAGTATTCTTTCCCTGCCTTTTAATTATTTGAAGATATACAGTGAAGTGATACAAACAACACCGATTCTCTTTTTGGTATAGCATATGTTGGGCATATTTGTTTAGAGGCTTAGGAAACTAACCACAAAGGTTAGTCTCAACAGATTCTCTTTGGATGAAATTAGAAAAGTGACCCATTCTACTCAGTAGTTTATGGTGAATGATTATTTGAGTTTTGAGTCTTATGATGTTATTGGTCATTGTATTTGATAACACCCAACCATTAGGACTTCAGAAATTTTAGCACATATAATATACATTCTATGTATATTCTGACTTGGAAGGAACTTGGAACATAGTAAATGGAGATAGTAGTTTGTATATAAAGATGAACATTGGGACGCCTGGGTGGCTCAGTTGTTTAAGCATCTGCCTTCAGCTCAGGTCCCAGGGTTCTGGGATCAACCCCTGCATCAGGCTCTCTATTCAGTGGGGAGCCTGCTTCTCCCTCTCCCTCTGCCTGCCACTCCCCGTGCTTGTGTGCTCTCTAACAAATAAATAAAATCTTAAAAAAAAAAAAAAAAGATGAACATCTATTTCATTTCTTACTACTCATTTCCTTTACACATATTCTAGCTGCACCCCTTCCTTGCTATTTTTCAAATGTATCACAGTTCTTCCTCTGTTCATTTGCGTTTATTCTTCCTTCTGCCTATAAAGCTGTTCATCCAAATACAGGTGGTTCAGCTTATGATTTTTCAGTTTCATGATGGCGTGAAAGCCATATACACTCAGTACAAATTGTACTTGGAATTTTGAATTTTGATCTTTTCCCTGGCTAGCCATACGCAGTATGACGCTTTTCTGTGATTCTGAGTAGCGGCAGCAGCTGTAGCTCCCAGTCAGTCACACAATCACAAGAGTAAACAACTGATACAGCTCTTCTGTATCCATACAACCATTCTGTTTTTCACTTTCAGTACAGTAGCCAGTAAATTACGTGAACTCTTCAGTGCTTCATTATCAAATAGGCTTCGTGTTAGATGATTTTGCCCAACTCTAGGCTAATGTAAGCATTCAGAGCACAGTTAAGGTGGGCTAAGCTAAGCTATGTTTGGTAGGTTAGGTGTATTAAATGCATTTTTGGCTTGAAGTATCTTCAACTTACAATGCATTTATTGGGATGTAACTCAATCATAAGTCAAGGAAGATCTGTGTCTGCATGGTTTGCTCTTGTAATCTTTGAGATAACAGCTCAGAAGTCACCTTTTCAGCAAGGTTTTGACTACTTTCTTTAAAATAGCAAAACTACTACTTACACCCTCACCTTTTCCCCAACTCTTCTTATCTCCTTACTTAGTTTCTTTTCTTTTTTCCCCTCCAGTGTAGTTAGTGTTACCTGATACATTATATATTTTTCTTACTTTTGTGTTCCCCCTCAATGTAAACCTTATGATAAGGATGACTGACTCATTTGTTCTGTTCATATGCAAGAACATAGAATAGTATTTGGTATCTGATAAGTGCTAAATAAGTATTCATTTCATGAATGAAGTTAAAAAAAAAAAAGAGTAGCTAGTCTCCTTGTCTACTTTCTTCTCTCTCTTCCCATTCTCCTGTCACCATACCCACCTCAGGGCACTTCTACTCCAGCCTCCCTTCTGCTGCGTAATAATTTCATTTTGGATAAGACTTGCCATATAGTAAACACCAAATAAATATCTGTTGAATATTTGCTAATGTTATCTTCTTCCCTAGATATCAGACAAATCTAAAAATCAGAACTGGTGATAAACTAGCAACCTATTCTGGTTCTTGAATTATAGGTATTTATATTTTTAAATTCATCTTTTTGATGCATTTCCTATTTCTGGTCTCTCCTGCCGTTGTCTTTCATCTATATTATTGCATTAACCTCCTAAGTAGTCCTCCAGCATCTAAGCCTGCCCCATTAGAGTTTATCCTTATCATAAAAGACAGAGTGATACTAATAAAACTTAAGCCAGATGATGTCATTCCTATGATCAGAACTCCTCAGTGTCTTCCTTTCTCATTTACCCTATGTCGCCTACACAGTCTATCTGTCCATTAACTCTGACATCATATTCTCTTTACCCATTTGCTCATTTCCAGTCTAGATATACTGGTCCTCTTGCTGTTCCTGGAATATACTAAGCATGCTCCTTCCTCAGAACCTTTGCAATGTGCTTTACCCTCTGCCTGGGAGGCTCTTCCTCCATATAGCTACATCACTCATTTGCTTATTGCTTTCACATCTTTCCTTAAAAGTCATCTTCGCACATCATCTCAGTGAGACCTTCCCTGAGCACTCTAAAATTACCATATCCCCTTGTTTTATTTTTTTCCCTAGAATTTATTAACTTCTAATATACTATATAATTTACCATTTATTTTGTCCATCTTTTTATCTCCTACTCCCTCAAGAATGTAAACCTTGGAGGGATTTGTCTGTTTTGTTTATTAATGTGTCCTGTGCACCTAGAATATAGTAGATGCCTAGTTTCTATTTATTTATTTATTTATTTATTTATTTTTTTTTTAAAGATTTTATTTCTTTGACAGAGAGAGATCACAAGTAGACAGAGAGGCAGGCAGAGAGAGAGGGAGGGAAGCAGGCTCCCTGCTGAGCAGAGAGCCCGATGCGGGACTCGATCCCAGGACCCTGAGACCATGACCTGAGCCGAAGGCAGCGGCTTAACCCACTGAGCCACCCAGGCGCCCCTAGTTTCTATTTATTGAATACATGAATGAAACACTTTTTTGAAAACAAAATGGAAGAAAAAAGCCATCCTGAATGAAAAACTTTATATTCCATGGAATGTTATGTTTTATTATCAAACAGAAATCTTAGTGTTTAACTTTCTTGAAATGATTTTGTCATTTCCCTTGTATGCAACCAAAAACAAAACAGAACAAATCTTTTGCCTAGTCTTTATTTCTCGCTTTTTTGTAATAAAACCCTAGAGATTTCTTCTTGCTAACAAGAAAAATTCAAGTAAAGGGTGCCTGACTGGCTCTGTTGGTGGAGTATGTGACTCTTGATCTCAAGAGTTTTGAGTTTGATCCCCTCATGGAGTATAGAGATTTCTTAAAAAATCTAAAAAATCCAAGTTATTCACAACTTTCACTCAGTTTGATCCTATGAAATAGATCGGTCAAATAATTATTGTCCCACTTTGTAGATACGCAAGATTTCAGTGTTTCTTAAAACTCTTCAGTAGACATTAACAAAGAAGTATCTCTTGTTTTGGGTAGTAAATGCCAAATTCCTTAAGTAACTTAAATTCTAGTTGGGAAGACAAAACTTGAAAGAAGACAAAACTAATCTCTATTTAATTGTGTGCAAATGTGGCCTATATACTAGTGCTCTGAGAGTTTAACAAGGGAAAGGTAAGCTAGGAGAGCTTGAAGGAGATGGGCTTTGAAAGACAGTGGGGCAGAAAACCAGTGAGAGGAGAGGGAACAATGAATCAGTCCAAGGATTATTATTTGTTTTCTTCTCTGCAGTATCCCTCAAACTTGTAAGTATCTCCCCAGTTTATTTACTGGAGGAATGAATGTGATAATGAGAGCATAGTGCCCTACATAATTAGTAAAAACTGCTTGGCCAACAGATTTAGCAAAGAAAATGTATGAAGATGTCTTATGAAGCCAAGTCTGGAGGGTTTAGATGCCAGAATAAAGATTTCCAACTGATTTAGTGAAGTGTTAATAATCTAGGCCATGCACTTAAGTAGAAAGAAATCCATGATGTAAATAGTGTGCTAAGAAATTTTGTCTAAGGTAACAGAGCCTTACAATAGAACTTTCTGTGGGAATGGGATTATATCTGTGCTGTCCATCATAATAGTCACTAGCCACATATGTCTGTTAAGCACTTGAACTGTACCTGGTATGAATTAGGAACTGAATTTTAAATGTACCTTGATTTTTTATTTAGATAGCTACCTTTAGTTAATGGTTACCATATTGAACAGTGCAAGAGAATACTGAATAATATGGAGAATGAAGAGATTAGGATTGAGAAAACAAGTAGTAGGCTTTTAGAGTAATCCGGGCATGAATGATGAAGTTTAAAAAGGGAGACTATCCATTGTTTAGAAGAAAGATCAACAGAATTTAATGAAACTGAGATGAAAGAAGGAAGACCCAGATTTTAAGCCAAGACTCTGGGTAATGAGGAATTTAATTGTTAAGAAAATAAGAGATTTGGGTCAAGCTGATGGGTGATTTCTGGTTTGGGTGCAAGTTCAAGTGTGTATGTTACCTCTTTGGTGAAGATTCAATGGCTAAGTAGAGAGATTTTGCATTTGGAAATAGAGAATTTTGGGTTAGATAATGGTCATGTTGTAAGTTTAGAGGTAACGCTTAAAGTCATGAGTGGAGTCTGAATGTGAGTTTGTTTTGTTTTGTTTTGTTTTTTAAGATTTTATTTATTTATTTGACAGAGAGAGACCCAGCGAGAGAGGGAACATAAGCAGGGAGAGTGAGAGAGGGAGAAGCAGGCTTCCCGCCAACCAGGGAGCTTGACATGGAGCTTGATCCCAGGACCCTGGGATCATACCTTGAGCCGAAAGCAGACACTTCATGACTGAGCCACCCAGGCACCCCCTGAATATGAGTTTTGAGCAGATAATAAAGGAGTGGAGGTGGTGATGAGTGTCAAATGCCAAAGAGGAATTAAAGTGAAGATTGACTGAACTTGGTCATACAACTATAGATTTAGTAGAAGAAAATATCCTAGAGATTGTCATCTAATCCATTCATTTTACAAGTGAGGAAAGTGATGCTCATTGATGTGAAATGAAATGTTTAAATATACAGAGCTTATAAATGTCAAGTTGACGGCTTGAACCTAAGTTCTCTGCTGACCCTTTCAATTTACTTCTTTTCCCATTATGTTCGGCAAAACAAAAATCCTACTGAGAAATTTCAGTAGAGTGTAATGGAAGCTAGATAACAATGATAAAAAGTAGAAAATGGGATGGAGAAATGGAATTAGTAAGTGTGGGCATCTTCTTTGAGAAACCTGGCAGTGAAAAAGGAATTGAAATGATATGCAATTGTATTGAAATTGAATTAAAAGAGGCAGTGAACTCAGACCAAAGTTTTATCTTGGTTCCAGAAATGTCATTGAATAACTATTCTGGCATGACAGACAAAGGATAAAAGTGCCAAAGTGGTATTATCTTCCTCTTATTGCTGCTTTGGGAGATGAAGTAATTGACCTGTAGGATATATCGTCTTTGGTGCCAGAAATAGTCCTTAGATCTACTGAAACTATTAAGTGATCAAACCTTTTTTTTTCCAAAAAGAGTCCTACCTTATTGCACATTGTTGTTTTGGTTCAAGATGTAGATTGTTGGTGTGATTGGCATTTTTACTTGGAAAGATAGGACTTCATAATATTTCCTGTTCTCTTCAGGCCATTTATCCGCTAAGACCTAAAGGAATTCAGAGAGGCAAATCTTCAGCATGAAAAGTTTGTGTTCTTTTTGTAATAATTACCCAACCACCATTGCTTGAGGATGTTTACCATGATATTAAAGAACCAACTACTATGGGAAGTTAAATGTGCCATAATATGTTAATTATATCTCATAGCTGGTCTAGTTTCAAGGGGAGAGGTTTCTCTGATTCCCCCCCCCCACCAAAAATATACCACAAATGATACCTATTTACATCTTTAAAATAGGATACCATATTGGAAAGAGAATTTTTAGTGAGTACAGGTGATGAGAATACAACCTGGAAAATAAGAAAGAATTTAAGATTGTTAAGATTGACCCTGGGGGCACCTGGGTGGCTCAGTTGGTTAAGCGTCTGACTCTTGATTTCAGCTCAGGTAGTGGTCTCAGGGTCTTGAGATTGAGCCCCATGTTGGGCTCCATTCCGCGCTGAGCGTGGACCCTTCTTGAACTGTACTCTCTCCTCTCCCCGCTGCTCCTCCACCCCCACCACTCACGTGTGTGCTCTCTCTTTAAAACAAAAGATTGTTAAGGACCCAAAGATTATTTTATATTATGATTGTTTTATAGAAAAAATTATCTCAAGAGACTTCCTTGGCTTTAGCCCTATGTGGAAAATGAAGTTAAAATATAAGAGATTTTTAAATTTTACAGTGATGCCTTAGAAGTAAAATCTGACAAGGTTTTGAAGCTGGAAATTACATCTTGCTATTTAAATTCTACTACCAACTCATTCCTGACCAACCACTTAGTTGATTTATTGCTGCTAGGTAGTCTCTGTATATTATGATGGAAGATGTACTTCTAATATGTCATTGAATTCTGAATAAATTGCTAAATAAAAAACAGTTGTTTGATGCTAGAGTCTAAGAAGAAAAAAACACCCACGAACAGCAAAACAAAACCTGTTAGGATAGAGTTAAACTGTTTTAATAATTTTTTAAAAGGGGCCATATTATCTTGAGAAAGTAGCAATTGTGCTATACTGCAAAGAGATCAGATATTATGAAATTCTACCTTCACTGAAGACTGAAAAGGGAAAAGTATCTTTAGCCTTAACAGAGGATATCACTTACTTTCCAATTTCATGTTCTTTGGTCTTAATATTAAAGGAAAACTTAGATCTGTGTTTAAATTTTGAATCAGTTTTTACTCCAGACCTTGGTCTATTAATGTACTCGGGCTAGTATGTAGACTACCTGAGAATATTCAGAAACTTAAATGCTGCGGTTTGCTTTTAGAACATTTCAGCCTAGAAGAATGTCTTGTTTACTTTTTGCTTGCTAAGCATATATGATTGGCAGAAGGCCTGTAGCCCTGCTGCCCACATGGTCTGGACGAAATAACTAGTAGTCTGTTAGAGAAGAACAAAAGAGAAACAAAGAAAATAATTTTCCTTTGGCGAGAAGATAATCACTGGAGCCTTGATCACTAGAGTTGAGGCAACAACCAAAGTAGAGGGAAATCAATGGAAAGTAGTGTGTGCTGGTAGGAAGGAGGCATTTGGATTGGGGGTTGGATTGCATAGCATGCGAAATAAAGATTCCTATTGATCAGTGGTATTTCAGACTCATGTTCCCAATTGTAATTTAAGTAAGAAGTATTCTGGCATTTTCTTGTTTAGTGTTTCAGAGGAATTTGTGTTCTTTCAGCTTAGTTTACTTTTGTTCTTTATTTAAAAACAGGCAGATCTCTTGATAATCATGGGGATAATTAAAGAATATAATCTAACAAAATAAAGCACAAAAAATGAGATACAATTGGGCTGTGATGTGCTTCTAACCTGTCTACTTTTAGAAAAGTCCAGAAGTCTTGTTCTAGAATAAGAAAAGCCCAAAGAGCCTGTCTTTTGAGGGGAAGGCAGTTATGTGGTATTTCTTTGAGTAATATCTGGGGTGGGGGGAGAAGCTAAATAAGCAGCTGTGCACTGAAGTTTGTGAGTCTGTTGACCTACTTTAAGTCACTTAAGTGCCTGTGCTGAATGGAATGTTGGAATGTTGGAAAAAACCTTGAGATGGTACCTCTCAGTAGTTCCCCATAAAAATCCCATCCCTCTGCTTATTTTATTTATTTTATTTTTTCTTTAAGATTTTATTTATTTGACAGAGAGAGAGATCACAAGTAGGCAGAGAGGCAGGCAAAGGAAGGGGGAAGCAGGCTCCCTGCTGAGCAGAGAGCTGGATGCGGGGCTCGATCTCAGGACCCTGAGGTCATGACCTGAGCTGAAGGCAGAGGCTTAACCCACTGAGCCACCCAAGCGCCCCCTTTTACTTATTTTAGTATTCTCAGAATAGATACAGATTTTTAACTCAGATAATTCCCCTAGGAAGATTACTGTAAATTGCTATAATATACTGGTATTTTTTTGGACTTTTTTTTCATCAGTGAAGGGAAAAACATCTTATAGCAGTAGGTGTGATTTATTGGGTGCCTATTGTGTTGCATATATTAAATTCAGCACTTTATGAACAAGATCTCATTTAATCCTCAACAGTTGAGATAATTAAGATTCAGATTGAGACTTGCTCCTCATAGCATATTTAGGGAAGATTGTGTCAGTCTTTGAACAGTGGTTAAGTAGTGTGTCATCTATTTTCTTGTTTAATTTTATATTCCTATATCCCACCTCCTTAGCATAGTTCCTGGTACATGGTAGGCACTTAAGAAATGTTTGTTGACTATATATCTGACTCCAGTGAATACATTCTTTACCTTAAAGCCTTTTTAATAATGTTCTAATACAGCATCTAGTGCTTTGGGAATATTAGCTGGCTTTTTCTCCTTTTTCTCTGGCCCTTGCTTCTTGCTTCTTTTGGGGTGCCTCTTTTCTTCTACTCATCATTTAAATGTTGATGTCCTCCGTGCTCTGTTCTAAGCCCTCTTTAAGTCTCTCTCTATACTCCCCAGGGGGAATGTCTATTTTACTGACATTATTTCTTACTCACATGTGGAAGATACCCAAATAAATAGCTCCAGCTAAGATTTTTCTTGTGAGCTGAGCTTCAGTTCCATTTATTTTTATTCATGTACTTGTTAATTCATTCAGCAAACATTTGTCAACTGTATACCATCTACACAAAGTATAGCAATGAAAAAGGTAAACAGGTTTCAGTTTTCGTGGACCTTATGTTGAAGGGAATAAATAAATTCTAGTAAGTGCTACAAAGACAGTGAATCAAGGTAATGATCACATGATGGAGCGTGGTTAGGGAAGAACTCTCTGAAGAGGTGATAGTTGAGGTCTGAAGACAAGCAGTAAGACTTGAGGATTGCAGGAGGATAGGGGAATGAAGAAAAGTGAGTTAGCTCCCCGATGAAAAAGAAAACTCTCGAAAAGGGGGGAAACTTGGTCAGTGTAGGTAGGGCTAGGGGTGAGAGCAATTAATAAAAGATGTAAAAGGATACATATGGAGGGATTTTTTGGCTATGATGTTTGTTTTTATTCCAAAATTCATAGGAAACCCTTCAAGGGTTAAAACAGAGATTAACATGATCTGATTTTTATTTTTAAAAAACCATTCTGGCTACCATATGAAGACTAGAAAATAGAAGTGAATACGTGGAGATGATGGAGACAGATAATAATGCTTTGGAGTAGGGTGGTTAACTGTGGTAATGAAGAGTGGCAGACAGATCTGTGCTATATTTTGAAGGTGAACCTGACAGAATTTTATAATGCGGAAAATGAGAAAAAGAATCATTTGCCTGCTTGACATCTTTTTTGGGTTGTTTCAGAGTCACCAAATATTTAACATGGTCAAAACTGAACCTCCTTTCCTCTCCCTTTTTTTCCCCCCAAACTTACTTCCTTTCTAGTGTTTCTTTTTAAGAAGCACGAGTGGGGTGGGGAGTGGATGGGGGGCGCAGGGGGGGGGGGGGGGGGGGGGGGGGGGGAAGGGGGTTGCTTGGGGTGTGTGTGCGCACAGAGGGAGCGGGAGCGGGGCGGGGAAAGCAGACTCTGCTGAGCAGGGAGCCCAGGACCCTGAGATCATGACCTGAGCCAAAGCCACTTAACCAGGTGCCCCTTTTCCATTGTTTCTTATTAAATGTCACTTCCTTTGAACCCATTTGCTTAAGACAGAAGCCTAGGCATTATCTTCCATTTCTGATTCTTTTTCCCGCATACCTCCCCCACCCCCAGTAAGGGCCATTGATTCTTTTTTTTTTTTTTTTTTTTTTTTTTAAGATTTTATTTATTTATTTGACAGAGCAGAGAGTGAGAGACAGCAAGAGAGGGCATACAAGCAGAGGGGGATAGGAGAGGGAGAAACAGACTTCCCACTCAGCGGGCAACCCGATGCAGGACTTGATCCCTGAAATGTGCCTGTCTCTATCCAGTGTCACACCTGGATTTCTGTATCAGGCTTCTAACTGGTCTCCCTGCTTCCTATGTTATTACCCCTATCTAATCCATTTCTAGATGCTGCAGACAGATTGAATGAAGGCATTTCTCCCCGGAAAATTCTACATTGGCTCCCTGAGGATAGGGTTGAAACTCCCATAACATAATCTGTAGAAATTCTTTATGACATGGCCTCTGCTTGCCTCTTTTAGCCTTGTTCTTTCACCCTTCACCCTTGCTCTGCACCAGCCACACTAAATTACCCTTTGTTGCTCAGAGAGTCACTCTAGTTCTCATTATACTTGTCTGTTTTCCTAACCCTCTTGTTGCTCACTCCCCAACAAAATTCATCCCCAACAAATAAGCAACATACAAATACTCTTGAATGTTCTTTGGGTATCAGCTTAGATGTCATGTCTTCAGGGAGACTTTCTGATCCTCCAACTCTTAGTTGCCCCTGTTTTATGTTCTCTTAGCACCCTCTACTACCTCCCACCAAGGTACCATCTCAATATTTTGAATTGCTGTTGTTTTCTGCTAGACTGAGCTTCATAAAGTTAGGGGCACTATCTTCCATGTTCACCATTATATTTTCAGCTTCTAGATTCTTCTTTTTTTAAGTTTTTATTTAAATTCCAGTTAGTTAACATACAATTGTAATATTAGTTTCAGGTGTACAATTCAGTGATTCAACACATACATACATCACCGGTGCTCATCACAAGTGCCCCCCTTAATCCCCATCACCTATTTCATCCATCCCCCCACCACCTCCCTTTGTTCTCTGTAGTTAAGAGTCTGTTTCTTGGGTTACCCCTTCCCTCCTCCCCCTCCTTTGCTCGTTTATTTTATTTCTTAAATTCCACATATGAGTGAAATCATATGGTATTTGTCTTTATCTGACTTATTTCACTTACAGCTTCTAGATTCTTTTTTTTTTTTTTTAATTTTATTTATTTGTCAAAAAGAGAGCACAAGCAAGGGGAGCATCAGGCAGATGGAGAAGCAGGCTCCCCCCCGTACCCAGCAGGGAGCTTGATATGGGGCTCCATCCCAGGACCCTGGGATCATGACCTGAGCTGAAGGCAGATGCTTAACTGACTGAGCCACCCAGGCGTCCCTAGATTCTTTTTTTTTTTTTTTTTAAGATTTTATTTATTTATTTGACAGAGATCACAAGTAGGCAGAGAGGCAGGCAGAGAGAGGGGAAGAAGCAGGCTCGCTGCTGAGCAGAGAGCCCGATGTGGGGCTCGATCCCAGGACCCTGGGATCATGACCTGAGCTGAAGGCAGAGGCTTTAACCCACTGAGCCACCCAGGTGGCCCATCCCTAGATTCTTAATATACATTTGTTGAAGGTGATCTGTGGTAAGAAAGATAGTGTATTAATAGAATATTCATGGCATTTTTAATATGAAGATTTTATTCAGTGTAATGATGTTTTTATAGAAAGAATATTCAATGTATATAGTTCATAATAAATCAGTACCTCTGGCTAAATAATAAACTGACCAGTGCCCTAAATAATGTTATTCTTGGAAGTGGCCCATAAACTTTTTGACATTGTATTACCCCAGTAATCCTTATGTAATCAGAAAAGCCAAGAAATTTTTCTTCTCCAGACCTAGAATCAGCTATGCTTTTCCAAGGATCCCTGGTTCTTTTTGGTGGGAAACAGTACCTAAGTATGCTCATTGCTTCTGTGTACGCCAGTATGACAACTGAAAATAGTACAATATTTCTTTGTAGTTTTTTTTGTCTTTAAGGTAAAAATATGTTTTAAGGTCATTTGAAATAATTCTCTGTGTTGTTAATTTACCAACTTGACACGGGCTTATTTCATTTTAAACATTTTGGGAGGTTTTTTTCCATTTTGGTTTAGTTTGATTTTATACTTACATAAAGCATATACAGCATTCCAAAGTCAAATCTGCAAAACAAGATACATTCAAAGAAGTCTGGTTTCTTTCATTGTCCCTTCCACCTGTTTTTTTTTTTCCCTCAACAAGTAACTTAGGGGGAGTTGGGGAAGTTTGCTTTCCATTTTTTTTTTAATTTTTTCAAGATTTTATTTATTCATTTTGAAAGAGAGTGACTGTGTGTGTGTGTGTGTCTATGTGTATGTTGGTTGAGGGGAACAGCAGAGGGAGAGGGAGGGAGAGAATCCCAAGCTAACTCCACACTGAGCGTAGAGCTCAATGGGGTCTTGGTCCCACAAACATGAAATATGACCTGAGCTGAAATCAAGAGTCAGATGCTTAACCGACTGAGGAACTAAGGCGCCCCTTAGCTTTCCTTTTTTAAAAAGCATAAACAAATGTGTAAATATATTTACCTCCAAATTCAAACATACATGTGTACTCATACACGCTTTTTTTTTTTTTTTAAGATTTTATTTATTTTAGAGAGAGGGAGCGGGTGATTGGGTGGGGGAGGGTGGAGAGGGCAAGAATCCCAAACAGTTGCCACATTCAAACCCACAGCCCAAGACCACGACCCAAGCTGAAACCAAGAGTTGGACACTCAACCAACCCAAACCTCCCAAGTGCGCCTGCATACATCCTTCTTAGAAAAATGTTAGTATACTGTTGTGATTTACTGTTGTTGTTTTTAACTTGACCTCGCTATAATAAGATATGTAGATAATCCTCCTTCCTTTGTAAAACTGCACGGTATTTTCTTATAGGATTAGACTATAGTTTATTCATCCAGCTTTGTCTTTTTGGATATTTGAGTTATTTCTGGGCTTTTGCTATTATTACAGATACTGCTGCAGTAAATCGGCTTGTTTATGTACCTTTTCATATTCTTTACCAGTATGTCTTTGGGCTGGGTTGCTAGAAATGAGAGTAACTTTGCTGGCTTCTGTATTCCTACCAAAGAGATTGTGCTATTTTGCATTCCCACCAACAATATCTGAGAGTGCCTGATTCATTATTATCTTACCAACTTAGTAGGTTGTAACTTTCTGATTTGTATTAATCTGGTGAAAAATGGTTTCTTGTGTAATTTTTTTTTTTTTAAAGATTTTATTTATTTATTTGACAGAGAGAGATCACAAGTAGACAGAGAGGCAGGCAGAGAGAGAGAGAGCAAGGGAAGCAGGCTCCCAGCTGAGCAGAGAGCCCGATGCGGGACTCGATCCCAGGACCCTGAGATCATGACCTGAGCCGAAGGCAGCGGCTTAACCCACTGAGCCACCCAGGCGCCCCTCTTGTGTAATTTTAATTTATTTTATTGTGAGCAGAGTTGAGCATCTTTTCATATGTTTTTAGGCCATTTGTATTTTTTTTTCTATGACTGAATCTCTATATGGTTGTAGATTTCTTTATATCGGAAGGAAAATAACCTTTTTTCTTTTAAATGAATTGCAGGTATTTTTTACATTCTTAATATTGTCTCCTTTGTCTGTACACCTGAGGAGTTATTGTACTGCTATAATGAAATGTCTCATATATCTGTACTTTCTTACCAGTTCACATTGTCCAATAATCTAATTCAGGCCAGGACCGCTTCTATTAAGACAGTTACAATGCCTTATAACTCTTCCCTGCTTCCATCTCCAACTTTGCCTTTTCCTAATCTGTTTTGCCCAAACATCTCATAAATCTTTCTAAACTATGTCTCCTATTGTCTTTCTCTTTCCATACAGCCTTCAACTGCTCCCTTTGTACTCAAAGTGAAATTCACATTCCTCAACTTACTGCTTAAGCCTCTTCATGAGTTAGCACCAGTTAGCTTAACTTCATTAGCCAGGGAGTCTAATGTTCAGCCAAATTGAATTTTTCTTTGTTTACTATGTAGGCTCTGTATTTGCTCACTCTGTTTTTCACTTAGGTATTTCTCACAGCCTGGATCACTTTATCCTCCCTTTCCCTTCCCAGCCCACCCCAATCATGTTATCCAAATCTTACCCATTCTTTAAGCCAAGATCAGATACTACCTTATACTACTTCTCCTCTGCCCTTCCCATGATTCTTACTGTGATCAGGCTGATTTCTGAGAGTATTCTACTTAGAAACCATTAGAATTAAGGAGGTATTAAAGAGAAGAGCATCAGATATCTAGAGATCTTGATAAATTGTATTCTGGTAGTATCACAAAGACAGAAAAGTAATAGTACGTGTTTTCTTTTCTTTTTTTTTTTTTTTTACTTTTGTGTTTTATTTTATTTTTCAATTTTATTGTATTTTTTCAGTGTTCCAAGATTCATTGTTTATGCACCACACCCAGTGCTCCATGCAATACGTACCCTCCTTAATACCCACCACCAGGCTCACCCAACCTCCCACCCCCGCCCCTCCAAAACCGTTTCTGAATTGATTCATCTAATCTCCTAAAGGCAGTGCCAGTAATATTTCTGTTTTTACATCTCTTCATATTTATTAGAGTGATAATTATGACTGTTTAGGGGACTAGAAATTTAGTTTAGTTTTGTTTTTTTTAAAGATTTTATTTATTCATTTGACAGATACCACAAGTAGGCAGAAAGGCAGGCAGAGAGAGAGGAAGGGAAGCAGGCTCCCTGCCGTGCAGAGAGCCTGATGCGGGGCTTGATCCCAGGGCCCCAAGATCATGACCTGAGCAGAGGGCAGAGGCTTTAACCCACTGAGCCACCCAGGTGCCCCTAGAAATTTAGTTTTAATCTGATCATACTCCATCTTTTTCTTCAAGTGTACAGATTGCATTTGCAAATTCAGTTTTTACTGTGTGGTATCCCTGAACCCAAATTCAGAGTGTGTTTCCTGTGGATGTGGGGAAATTTTCACACTCTCCAGATTCTCTAAATTGATAAGGTTTTAAATTTAAAGACTATCAAAACACTCCTTAGCTACAAATTTTAAATATTTTATCAAACTGATGTTTGAGGAAATGCCTCAAAAAAATGTGTCTACAGTTTTAACTTTCTGCTCTTTCATTTAGTTGGACCTGAGATAATTACAGAATCCCTTGGAGCCCCAAATAGTTATCAGCCTCAGAGGAAATTGTTTGCTTGCCAAGGTCAGCATGTTCCCCTTTAATAATATAAAGGTAATAAAAGTTCCATTTTGCACCAAAATGCAGTGTAGGATAGGCTCATTTGAATTCATTACAAACATAATAAAATGAGAAAGAGTATCTTGTCTAAAATAATCTTTAGGTAGTCATCACCTTATAGAAAAATCTTTAATTGCTAAGGGAAAAAGTAGATGAGATATTCTTCATTGCTTTGATCCACAGAAAATTTGTTATTAATAATGAAGAGCATTTAAAAAATAAGTATTGTAATTCCTCTCTTCCCTTTAAATCAGAATAGTGTATGTGGTAGAAGAAGAGAAATATGGTTTAATTATTCTTGGCTCATTTTTACCTCTGGTCAAGAGTAAAAATGTGAAACTTTACATCATTTCCAGATGTTAATTTAAGAGCATAAGTGTATGAGGTCTAACCTACATTGCTTCATAAAATAATCTATATTTGGCAGAGAGATATGAAGGCCTTGAAAGAAGAAAAGACAAAATTCCCAGGTCTTACCCCTTTACCTTCTCCTTGCTTGGGACCTAAAACTCTGTCACGTCCATTACTGTTCACTTGCCTTTTCTCCCCTACTAGACTGTGAACTACATTACATGAGAGCTGAGTCTGACTTTTCTGTATCACTAGTAAATGCAGGGATGAATCAGGGGTCTAACCCTAGCAGTGCTGACAAGCTTCTGTTTAGCCCCAGGCAAGTCATAGTACAGCTCTTTCTGCCTGCTTTCAGAAGGATAAAAGAGAAAATCGTAGTCTCTTAGAGGTGGAAGAGACCTTAAATATTACATAATCTTACCCCTTATTTTACAGATGAAGAAACCCTGCCTGCCTGGCTCTTCTAAATGTGAGAGTATAAATACTTTGAACTAAGTAAATAGCAGTGTTGTATTCTATCCTGATCTTCTCATGTGGGACAGATTAATTTCATTTAGGAACAGATCCATGTTTTTCTTTGCAATTTAACCCTCAAATCCTATTCCTGAGTTAGAAAAAGAATGGGTAGTCATATTTCTCAGGGTAGGGGACAATGAGAGGGGGGAAGAAACATTTTATCAGTAGGATTTATGATAAATGAAAACAAAATACCTACATATATTGCTTAAATCCTTTCCCTAGGTACTTCTCACTAAGCTTGTTTTTTGTTTTTTGTTTTTTTTTTTTTACTAATAAACTCACGGACACATTAAGGTCCATATGTCTAAATATGTAGGCATTTTTTTAAAAATATTTTATTTATTTATTTGACACAAAGAGATCACAAGTAGGCAGAGAGGCAGGTGAGGGGGGGAGGGGGGAGGCAGGCTCACCGCTGAGCAGAGAGCCTGATGCGGGGCTCGATCCCAGGACCCTGAGATCATGACCTGAGCCGAAGGCAGAGGCTTTAACCCACTGAGCCATCCAGGCACCCCAATATGTAAGCATTTTTTATTTGAGGTAAGGAGGGGCAGAGGGAGAGAGAATCTTAAGCAGGCTCCATGCCCATCACAGAGACCAATGCAGGACTCGGTCTCACAACCCTGAGATCTTGACCTGAGCTAAAATCAGGAGTTGGATGCTTAACCCACTGAGTCACCCAGATGCTCCTAAATGTGTAAGCATTTAAAAATGAATTTCTGAAGTTGTTTGAATTTTGGACTTTTAAAATTTTATTTTGTTATGAAGTATTTTTGAACTAGATTATGAAGGAGAGCTGTGTCCTGGCATCTGTTATTAAGTATAACACACCTCAAACAAATTGAGATATTTATTCATTTTTAAAATTAGGAAGTGGGGTGCTTTTCATCAACATAGTCACCTTTGTATTTTCCACACATGCTAGCACGGAATCTTAAAAATGCCATAAACTAAAAATATATGTGTGGATGATTATGTATATGAATATTTGAATGAATGAATGGATGAATGAATGAATTTAGTTAGGACTCTGGCATGGCATCCCAGCACATCAGAGCATTGCTTTCTCATTGTTTCTCTCCGTCTACTCTTAGACTTACCAGGAAATTCCAGCTCACATAAGGATTAGTGGTTGTATCAAGTAGAAAATTTATTTTGACTTGGTTTTGCCATTTCCAAAGAAGTGAGGAAGAGGAAGAAATTTATTGCATTGCCTTCCTTCTCTTTGCTCCTTATTTCAAGTAGTCAGTAACCCATCTTTACCTTTCAGTCTTTACTCTGGGTGGGAGAGGTTTAAGCTTTCTGTAAGGAGCTTTCTTCTAAGGAACACATTACCCCAAATAAATTTGGCTTAGAGTATGCCTGAATCAGAGTCCAGGAAAATTCCTCTCAAAATATTCCACACAGGTGATAATTCCTATATATTTTTTCAGTTTCAGAGTAATAGAAATAAGAGATCCCCAAACTTTTTCAGTAAAGGCCCAGTTTCTTCTTATTTTTAGATAATTAGGAAAATTCATTGGATGCTGACTAAATTCACAAATAATATAGCTCAGTTCTGCAACCCAGAGCCCTCTGGAATCCTCATGACTTCAATGGCCTATGGTAGAAATTCTCTAACAGCATAACACTATTTTCCTTTGAATTCTGGGTCACCTGGAAGATGCTTCTCTCATAGTCTGTGTTGCTAATTACAAAAAATTACAGTTTTATTCATCACTTGCAGTTAATCCAGACTTGCCAGACCATGTTATAGACCTCATTTATAAAAAGGCATTGAGTCAAGTAAACTTTTCTTTTTCTAGAATTCTAAAAATCTTGAAAACTGCAATGATGACCATAAAGCCCTCAGTCTTAATCCATTCAGGCTGTTATAACAGACTGAGTGGCTTATAAACAACAGAAATTTATTTCTCATGGTTCTGAAGTCTAGGAAGTAAGTCTAAGTTCAGGGTGCTGGCAGATTCAGTTTCTGGTGAGGACCTGCTTCCCGCATAGATTGGCCAGCTTCTCACTGTAACCTTACATAGTAGAAGAGGCAGGGAAGCTTTCTCTGCCTTCTTTTTGGGCAGAGAAATTAGTGCTTTTGTAAGGGCACTAATCCCGTTCATGAGAGCTCCACCCTCATGACCTAATCACTTCCCAAATATCCCACTTCCCACCACCTTTCGGGTTAGTATTTAACACACAAATTCTGGTGGGAGGCATATGCATTCAGACTATAGGGTCTCCCCTACCACCAGTTATTATTTTTATAAGTATAAAAAGTTATTTGCCAATAAATACTGGATCTTATGCCGAAAAATATCAATATTAAAGGTATTTTTTTCCTACTCTTTTTCTTTCCTCCATATCTTAGAGTTTTAAAGACATAGCTGTTTTTTTATAATAGATTCCCATTTCCTCACTTAAAAAATTCGTGCCTGGGGCGCCTGGGTGGCTCACTGGGTTGAAGCCTCTGCCTTCGGCTCAGGTCATGATCCCAGAGTTCTGGGATCGAGCCCTGAGTCAGGGTCTCTGCTCAGCAGGGAGCCTGCTTCCGCCTCTCTCTCTCTCTGCCTGCCTCTCTGCCTACTCGTGATCTCTGTCTGTCAAATCAATAAATAAAATCTTTTTTTTTTTTCAATAAATAAAATCTTAAAAAAAATAATTCGTGCCTGATTTCTTTAGGTGCTATTTTATTGGTATCATTAATAAAACTCTTGCTCAGTATCATGTGTAGTAGTTATTTTTCCTCTTGAAATACCCCCATTTTTAAATATAGACCCAGGTTTTTGTTTTGTTTTTTGAGTATTTTACATTTTGGAATAGAATCAGTAATGGTGTTGCGTGTTGTACCTTTTTTCCTGCCTTTCATGTAAAATGGGCTATGCCAACCAGAGATCATTTAAAAATTCATTTGGGACTATCTGAAAAGGATAATTTTCTTTGTGGATTGCTAAATAATTTATAATTCCATTTAAAATAAAGTTTTCTCCCCCACCTGTTGATTACAGTTCTGCTGACAAGAACTGTATCCGCCTCCTTTCCCTATGGCATCTAATATATTGTTATTTTGGGGAAGTGAGAAATTCTACTCTATTCTACACAACCAAACTAGAAGGAAGCACTTAATCATATGACAGCAGTGGGGAAATGGTCAAAGACTTGTATAGAATATCAGTGAGTAGAGACAGGGAAATTGTGGCCCCATTTTATTTACCATGATAGCTGGTTATGTTTAATTAATGTCTGAAGAGAAAATATTTTGTAATTTTTATCTCAAGGCCTGGCAGATCATCAGAGCTTCTTGCTCTCTGTTAATCAGCAGCTGAGTAACAATGCTACCTTTATAGATAGGGCAAAAACAGTGGAGATGGTAAATGTTGTGGAAGAAAAAAAGCACTCCAGTTTTATAAAGAATCCCTAGGAGTTTTTACTTACAAAATAAGTAGCTCATCATGTTTTGCTTTTAGTTTTATCTACTTGAACTTTAAGTAGGTACTGTAATACTCTGTAGTCTAAGTTTATGAATTATTTCTCTACTTTCTTACATGATATATATTTTCTTATCCTTAATTATCTTGTTTTTGTTTTTTATTATGAACCGTCTATTAAAAATGTTAAATAGGTTGGGTAAAATTAAATAATAACTGAAATTAATGTAACATTGTGTGTCAACTATACTTCAGTTAAAAAAAAAAGTAATAAGCCTGATGCTTTACTAAAATTCTTACAAGGTACATGTTGATACCCCAAAACACAAATCTCTGTACAGTTCAGTCAGTTTAAAATACGTGGGGCTCTGTGGCTTAGTTGTTTAGCTCATCGCTAGATTATGAATCCAGAACTTAACTGGGTTTAATTTCTCTGCTTTGCTTTGACTGCCTTCTCTGACTTAAGTTTCCTTTCTTTTCTCAATTGTATAGTCCTTCTCTGTAGTCCCACAGCACATTGTATTTGTCTGTATCCATCTGTTTATAATAATGGTCTGTTTACTTACATGTCTGCCATCAAACCATAAGCTCTGTGAGGGCAAGACTTGTGCTTTTTTCCTGGCATTGTGCCTGTCATATTGAGGTCTGCAGTAACTGTTTTGCTGAGTGAATAGTTCAAGATTTTATGTTACGCTGAACCTTGAACAAATTCTGGAAGCTGCTTAATCATCAAAGGGGAGCAGGACAGCTAAATTTTTTTTTTTTTTAAGATTTTATTTATTTATTTGACAGACAGAAATCACAAGTAGGCAGAGGCAGGCCGAGAGAGAGAGGAGGAAACAAGCTCTCTGCTGAGCAGAGAACCCGATGTGGGGCTCGATCCCAGGACCCTGGGATCATGAACTGAGCCAAAGGCTTAACGCACTGAGCCACCCAGGCGCCCCAGGACAGCTAAATTTTAATGAGTCAATATGATTCTGTCTCTGAACTACAGAACTCAAGATTTTAAGATCAAGTGTCAGTGAACTATAGCAGGCCTTACCGCTTATTTTTGTAAACAAAGTTTTGTTGGAACACAGCCAGGCCCATTCATTTACCTTTTGTCTATAAGGCTGCTTTCATGCCTATTCCTGCAAGTACTGGCTATGGCTGCTTTCCATGGTGTTGCATAGGCAGGGTTGGGTAGTTGGGACAAAGGCTATATGACTCACAAAAACAAAGCTGAGGTACTTACATTCTGTATCTTTACAGAAAAACTTTGTCATCCTTTATTATGGATGAATGAGGGAATAGTACATTAACTAGAGATGGCGTCTCTAAAATGGGATAATTCCGGGGATGGTTATAAAGAGTAAATTAAATGTGTGAGTAGTACCTACCACAGTGTCTGGCTTATTATGTTCTGAATGTAATTTATGAAATATTATTAAATAATCAAGATAAGTATAATAACATTTTTTTTAAAGGTTTTATTTATTTGAGAGTAAGAGAGAGAACATAAGCAGGGGGAGGGGTGGAAAGAGAGGGAGAAGCAGGCTCCCTGCTGAGCAGGGAGCCAGATGTGGGGCGTGATCCCAGGACCCTGAGATTATGACCTGAGCCAAGGCAGATGCTTAACCACCTAAGCCACCCATGTGTCCCAGTATAATGACATTTTTATAAGTGTTTTTCAGTGTTTGCTTGAGCACTTGAAGCCACTCAACATGTAAGATATGCTGTTTAACAAAAAATTTTAAAAATATTTCTGGGCATTAAGTAAATAACATATTTCTGGGTATTTAGAAACTCTAGATATTTTCTCTCAGAAAAGAAGTGAGAAGAGGGGAGAGAGTAACAAAAAAAAGTAGCAGAGTTTGTGTGATCAAGCAATATAATTAAACTGTTGAAGGCATTATTTGATGAGGTTGGGATAATGGCATAAAAATACTTATGCATAGAAGAGTACTGAATTTGTATTAAAAAGATAACAGAATTAAAAAATAAATAAAACAAAAAGATAACAGAATAAACATCTTAGATATTTTTTAGCTAAAATACAAAGTATTTTAACTCAGATTAATTTAGGAATTCAGAAACCCCTAAAATGAAAGGCATCTCATGGCCTTAACCTGCTGAAGCTCCTTGGAGCCTTCAAAAACAAAAACAAAAAACCAATCCAAACTTTTCCTTTTTCTTAGACTGTGGCAGCTCCCACCACCACCTCACCAAAAGTACCCTCATTATCTTGAAGACTTTAATGTACCTTTTTTGTATTTTAATGTACCTTTTTGGATAAACTGTTGTGCCAACATCCATCTGAAGAATGTAAATGATGTAAGAGTAGAACATGAGAGAAGAAAATAGACAAACGGAGAGGTTCTGTGGAATAATGGTTAAGATGGGACAGTCTGGAATCAGGGTCTGAGTTAAAATTTTGGTGCTTTGGTGTGTGATTTGGGGAAATTCTTTAGTATCTTTAAATCTTAGTTTCCTTATCTGTAAAAAGAGGTTAATAACAGAACTTTTTTCATTGGGTTGTTGTACAGATCACACAGGCTTGTAAAATAAAGCCCAGGCAAACAGCCAGTTGTCACTAAAGGTTAGCTGCTGTGGTAGTGGTGACGAAAAAGGGAAACTCACTAACTTTTCTTTTCTCCTCTCTTGTCTTGCTCTTTGGCATAGTTACTCAGAGTATTATAAGAATCAAATTGCCAGAATAATGTGTTTTCTCTCTTTTTCACTTAGTGTTTTGAGCACTGCATGATATTTTTTAAAAATGAAAAGTTAGGAAAGAAAAGCAAACCAAATACTTTTTGAGGACAAGTTTAAGAATCTGACCTCATTCTCCCAGTAATCTTGGCTGTTTTTATCTGTTCTTAGAGACTCTGTTCTTCGTCTAAGGCTTAAATAATAAAATTAAATGGAAAGTAGGAGATACAGGAATATTGTCTCTGAAGTCTTCACGATACACTCAGGCTGACCCTAAAGGGTGAGAAATGATGACATCTGCTGGAATTGTATGTAAAATATAATTTAAAAACCAAATCTCAAAAATGGTCATAAATTGGACAAGTGTAAGTATTAAAGTAGCGATTTTCATGATTGATATGTCAGGTTCCAGGTGTGGAACTTAGAGACAGTTATGGAATAATATTGGGGCAAGAATTGAGATAGCTAGTATTTTGGAGAAGTAAATTTAAGTGTTTTTGTTTGGTTGGTTTTTTAACCACATAAAACATCAAACTTCCCGTGCTCACAGCAGCACTATTCACAATGGCCAAGAGGTAGAAGCAAACCAAACATCCATTGATGGATAAATGAGTAAACAAAATGTGAGTACAGTAGTCTCCCGTTGTCCACAGGGGATACATTCCAAGACGCCCAGTGAATGAATGCCTGAAATTGCAGATAGCACTGAGCCATTTATATACTATATTTGTATAGTATAAATATACATATCTATGATAAAATTTAATTTATAAATTAGGCACAGTAAGATTAACAATGACTAATAACGGAATAATTATGACAATACGCTGCAGTAAAAATATGTGAATATGGTCTCTCTCTCAGAATGTCTTATTATACTGTACTCACCCTTGTTCTTCCTGTGATGATGTGAGATGATGAAATGCCTACGTAGTGAGATGAAATCAGGGCAATAACTTAGGCTATTGTGACATTCTGAGGATACAGCAGAAAGAGAATCATCTAATACAGGACCTTGGTTGCATGTGGGTAACTGAAAGTGAGAAAAGTGAAACTGCAGATGAGGGGGGCTAATGTATATATATTCAAGGAAATAATTATTATTATTTAGCTTTGAAAAGGAAGAAAATTCCCATACATGCAACAACATGGATGAGCCTTGAGGACATTATGCTAATTAAAATAGCCAGTCACAGTAAGACAAATACTACATGATTCCTAGAGGAGTCAAATTCCTAGGGACAGAAAGTAGAATGGTGGTTGCCAGGGTCTGGGACAAGGAGGAATGGGGAGGTATTGCTTAATGGGGACAGAATTTCAGTTTCGCAGAATGGGAAAGGTCTGAAGATCTGTTACACAACAATATGAATATACTTAACACTACTGAACTGTATACTTAGAAATGATTAAGATGGTAATGATACATATCTGTATCATTATTTATTTATGTTAAGAGTTTCTTACCACAATTTTCAGAAACTGAAAATAAACCACACTAACTTGTTCATTTGGAAGGACACAACATGAAATCATTTGGAAACTAATGGATGAACTCAACTAAATCAAAATAAAACTGTTCTCTCTTTAATTACATTTCAGAAGGGCTCATTCACTAAGATCAACAAAACAAGCCATTGTCTTTTCAGTCAATCTAATTTATAGGCATGATTTTATGCTAAAGGTGTTGGGAAACCTTGTAGGTTTTTAAGGGAAGGGAAATTATGAAAATTATTTTTGAAGACATTTACTACAAATCAGTAAGAAGAGAAAAAAGTAAGGAGAGAGCACTCTGAGCTGGAATGGTCAGTGAAGAGGCATTTACAGTGATTCTTAAAAGGTGAGTAGGATTTAGATGGATAGAAGATTGTATAGGTGATTAGTGAGGAGTGTCCAAGAGATACAGGTAGTAAGATATAACTAAGTAAGAGAACGTTTAAAAGGCCAGGATAAATGGTTTAAATTTGATTTTGTAGTCCTGAGATATTCAGAATAATCATCATCATGAACATTTACAGAAAACTGTTACTTCCTTATCGTATGTGAGCCCCAGAACCATGTGAGGAAAGCACCCCTACTTTACAGGTAAGGAACCTCAAGCTTTTAGGCATTAAATGACTTTCTAATAGCTAGTTAAGTAGGCCTGGTGACCCAGCTCTAGACACCAGATCATATTCCCATATAGACTCTTGAGCAGTAGAATAATGTGGACTCTAGAAAGTTCATTTTTAGTGGCTATATGAAGAGCAGAACTAGAAGCAGGGAGACCAGGTAGGATTCTTTTAAAGTTGTCTAGATAGATCCAGAATGGTAGCTTTAAGAACAGAAACAAAGGGGGCACTGGCTGGCTCAGTCAGTACAGCATGCAACTTCTGATCTCAGGGTTGTGTGTTCAAGCCCCATGTTGGGTGTAGAGATTACTTAAAAAAATAAAATCTTTAAAAAAAAATACTAGATCTGAATATTTAATAGAACCATAGAACCACTTTAAGGGGCCTTCGAGGTCTTTTTTTTTTTTTTTAAGTTTTTGTTTTGTTTTGTTTTGTTTTTTGTCAGAGAGAATGAGCACAGGCAGAGGCAGAGGGAGAAGCAGGCTCCCTGCTGAGCAAGGAGCCCGATGTGGGACTCGATCCCAGGACGCTGGGATCCTGACCTGAGCCAAAGGCAGCTGCTTATCCAACTGAGCCACCCAGGCATCCCCTTCGAGTTCTTTTGATACAAGTCCCTAACTTTAGTCTGGGTACACTCTTGTTAATTTTATTTTCTATATGAGACAACTGAAGTGAATTGGCTAAAATACTAATGTCTTCATCCTTGTATTTGTTATAACTTCTAATATCTCTACTTCCTCTTCTGATTTTGTTAAGGCCTTGCTGAGAGGATCCTTCCCGTTGTAAGACACCAACAAAAAGTTTCCTATTAACCCACCACTTCTATATCCAGACATAAGTACTACTTATTTTTCTATAAGTACCTAACACAGCATGTCATGTAGCGGTGAGTAAGTGTTGAGTGAATGAATGAATGAATGAATGAATGAATGAATAAGTGGCTACTAAAAAACATTAACTTTTACTGTTGCCTGCAGTTTACACCTGATTTGTGTCACAGAAAGGCTTTATGTCAGACCTAAGAGTTACTGATTTTTAAAAAGCAAACTTTTTATTTGGAATAGATAAATACAGAAAAATAAAAAATATATAGTACAAAGTGTTTCCATATACCCCTCACCCAGTTTCAATTTCCTCTAACATTATTTTCTTACATTTCTGTGGTACATTTTTTCTAAACTAAGAAATCAACATTACTACATTACTATTAACTAAAGCCCATATTTTATTCATATTTCACCACTTTTTCCATTAATGGCCTTCCCTCCCCCCACACCCTCCTAACCTCTGCTGGGATCAAATCCAAGATAGCACATTGCACTCAGTTGTCCTGTTTCCTTAGTCTCCTCTTGTCTAGACAGTTTCTTAATCTTCACTTGTTGTGTGGTTTGCTTTTGTTTTTTGTTTGGGGGGGCTTTGTGTTTGTGTGTGACCTTGACTGTTTTGAGGAGTACTCATCAGGTATTTTATAGACTGTACCTCAATTAAAGTTTGTCTGTTTTTCTCACTAATCAGACTATAGTTAAGCTTCTCAAAGGTTAAAGAGAATGTCAAAGAGCACATGGTGTCACTGGTTATGTTAAGTTTTGGTTACCTAGTTAAAATAGTGTATGTCAGCTTCTTGGTTGTAAAATTACTCTTTTCCCCTTTATTTTCCCAAGACTGAGTTGCTAAGGCCAACATACATGAGGCCTCTACCGCCTGGAGGGGGGTACTATCTATGTGTATTTGGGATTCTTCAGTACAAAAGATGTGGTTCTTCTCCCTAATTGCTCATTTAGTCATTTGTTCATATCATATAAACTCATGTATGTGCATTTTATACTTTGGATTTTAGTCTAATACTATCATTATTTATTTTGTTGCTTAATTATTTCAGCTTTGGCCCCTGGAAGCTTTTTCAGGTTGTCTTTTGTGTCCCTTTGACATGCCTTATCCTTTTGATTTTTGAGCACTTTCTTACTTTCTGATACTATAAAACACTCCAGACTCATCTTATTTTTCCCCTGTCCCAGTCCTAGGAATCAGCCATTTCTCCAAGGAGTCTTGGTTTCTTTCATTGGATTTAGCAAGCAAGGTCTGAGTGCCAGCTGTGTGTGCTTATTGCTACTGGAGTGTCCTTGCATCTCAGCTAAAAGTCCTAGAAAATACATATGTATATACTAACCCAGGTATACACATATCTGTAATTGTTTCTGTATCTATTCCATCTCTACAGTTTCTAAGCTGAACATGAGAACATACGTTCATTCTGAGGTCTTCACCTCTAATCCAGTGTGATGAGGTTCATTTCTAGCCTTTCCTATTGGCTTATTTGTAACTTCCCCTTCCTGACAAGTGAGACATCTGAATGTAACCATCCGTCATCCATTTTACTTATCTCATCCATAGTATGCCTGTAAAGCACTTTCAGAATTATGAATCTCCCTACCTGTGGGAGAAACAAATTTACCAACTGAAGTATAGATTTTATATAGTTCCTTTTGTCTTTAGTTTTATAGTTTCTAGCCCAAACACCATTTTCCAGTGTTATTTAAGTCTTCCCCCAACTGCCTTCCTTTCAGTGGGGGTGATCATGTATTTGTAATGCAGTTGGATTTCAGTTTTCACAGTCTTCATTCCATTCTGAGATCCACATAGCCTGGTTGGGTTTTTTGTTTTCGTTTTTGTTTTTCATTCTTGATTTTCTTTTTTTAAGTTTACATACATTAAAGTCTTCTCTTTCTGATGTACAGCCCTATGGATTTTGACAATTGTATGCAGTCATATAGCTGTCAGTGCTGTACACAACAGTTTCTTCACCCCAAATGTTCCTCCTCCACTTCCCCTTTTAATCCACCACTTCCCTTTCTACCAGTCTTTGGCAGTCTAATCTGCTTTCCATCCCTATGGTTTTGCCATTTCCAGAGATCATAGGAATGGAATCAGACAATATATAGCCCCTTGAGTCTGGCTTCTTTCACTTAATAAAATGGCATTAAGATTCACCCATCCTTTTTTCTTAAGACTTTATTTTCTTAAGACTTTATCTCTCCACCTAATGTGGGGCTCAAACTTACAACCCTGAGTTCAAGAGTTGCATGCTCCACCCACGTGAGCTAGCCAGGTGCCCCAAGATTTCATCCATCCTGTTGGATCAAATAGTATTCTGTTGTATGGATGTTCCATAGTTTGATTACCTCTTCTGCTATTAAAGGATGTCTTGGTTGCTTCCATTATTTAGTAATTATAAAGAGAGCTACTACAAATATTTATGTGGAGATTTTTCAGTTCATTTGGGTAAATACCTAGGGGCCTGATTGCTAGGTGATATGGTAAATCCATGTTTAATTTTGGAGACAGTTTGACAGTTTCTTATAAAGTGTACCATTTTGCATTCCCACCAGCAGTGAATGAAAGTCCTGTTGCTCTACATCTTCACCAGCATTTGGTACCTTCAGTTTTCTGGATTTTAGCCCTTTTGTCATGTGTGTAGTGGTATCTGTTGGTTTTAATTTGCATTTTCAGTAGTGATTTTAATATCTTTTTACTTGATTGCCTTCCATATATTTACTATGGTGAAGTATTTTTTCAGATCTTTTGCCCATTTTTATTATCTATAAATTTGTTTATGTATTTATGGTATGTATTTAATCCCTATACCGAACATGGGGCTTGAACTCATGATCCCAAGAGCAAGTGTCACATGCTCTTCCTAATGAACTAGACAGTCACCCCTCTTTTGCCTGTTTTTAAATTGGGTTGTTTTTTCACTGTTGCTTTTTAAGAGTTCTTTATATATTCTAGAAGGGTCCTAGAAATGTGATTTGCATATGTTTTCTACCAAGCAAATACAGAAGACTTGCCTTTTCATTCTCTTAACATTGCTTTTTGCAAAGCAGAAGTTTTTAACTTTGATGATATCTAATTTACTTGTTTTCGATGAAGTATAATTTACCAGCTTTTTTCTTTAATGGTTTGTGCTTTCCATGCCACATGTAAAACCTTATTGTTAAGCTAAGGTCCTGTAGATTTTTCCCTATTTTTTTTTTTACAGTTTTTAATACTGAATTTAATATTTAGGCCTGTGAGCCATTTGAATTAATTTTTTTTTTAGATTTTAAGTTTTTTTTAATGTTTTTTTTTTTTTTTTTTTTTTTTTTTTTTTTAATTTATTTGACAGAGAGAGACACAGCAAGAGAGGGAACACAATCAGGGTGAACGGGAGAGGGAGAAGCAGACTTCCTTCCCACCAAGCAGGGAGCCCGATGCTGGGCTCAATCCCAGGACCCTGGGATCATGACATGAGCCAAAGGCAGATGCTTAACTGAGCCACCCAGGTGCCCTGTATCAAAGTTCTTAAAAAAATTTTTTTCTGGGTGGCTCAGTCTGTTGAGCATCTGACTCTTGATTTTGGCTTAGGTCGTGATCTCAGGGGTTCTGGGATCCAGCCTTGCACTTGGACTCTGCACTCAGGGCAGAGTCTACTTGTCCCTCTCCCTCTGCTCCTCTCCCACTCTCAAATAAATAAATCAGTAAAATCTTTAAAAAGATTTTTTCCCAGCACCATTTGTTGGGGGGTTTTTTGATGTTATTGTGAATGGTATTTTTTTAAATTGAGATTTCAGTTGTTCTTTGCTGGCACTTGGTAATACAGTTGACATTTCTATATTGACCTTGTATCCTGTGACCTTGGTAAACTTAAACCTCCTTTTTAGTTGAAGGAGCTGGTATATTTTTGTTGGTTTGTGCATTGCTTTTGGGTTTTTTTGTTTGTTTTGTTTTGTTTTTGGTAGATTCTTTGGGGTTTTCTAAATAGATATGTCACTTATGAATAAAGTATTTCTATTCCACCAATCTGAATGCCTTTTGTTTCTCTCTTTTTCTTTTTTTCTTGTATTAGCTAAGACTTCTAGTACAGTGTTGAATAAGAATTGTCAGAAATGACTAATTTTGTTCCAGGTTTTAGGAGAAATCATTCATTCTCTCATCATTAAGTATGATGCCACCTGTAGGTTTTTTATAAACATCCCTCTTTAGTTTAAGAAGTTTCTTCCTATTCTTAGTTTGCTGAGAGGTTTATCATGAACAGATGTTGAACTTTAATGAAAGCTTTTTCTGCATCTCTTGCTGTGACATCTGGTTTTTCTTATACTGCCTATTAGTATGGTGAATTACATCAATTGATTTTCATGTGTTGAGCCAGCCTAGCATTCCTGGAATGAATCCCATTTAGTTGTAATGTATTAATTATCTTTTTTATATATTGCTAGATTTAATTTGCTAAGCAATTTTGCATATGTGTTGCTTTTTAAAAGTAAAATTGACTTCCAGAATATCTTTTGATATGAATTATAAAAAACAACTGCCCTAGAGATGACAATATCTTTGTTACTGCCTTCCTAAATTCATTCTTTTTCTTCATATCATAATTTGAAAGATTGGCTCTATGTATTTAGGATTTCAGATAAAAATCTGAGTTATTTGGAAAATTGTACATTTTTAGGTAATCATTTGACGAAAAATGTGAAACTGTCCCCTCTTTAAAGAGATGATATTTGGCTACTAATTTATAGTGTGTCTTAGGTGACTTTTTCTATTCTTTTTTAAATCTTCTAATTTTTTTGGTGCTTTTTTCTTATAAATTGATTTTTTTTTCTGATACAGACAGTTGGAGCTTATTGTTTTAGTGCATTACATTAACTTTATTAGTATACCTTGTCACCAATCACTGATGATTTCCAAATGGCTGAAGAATTGGGATATATTCAGTTCAGAATGGAAGCTTTAAAGTATAACCCCCCAAGGAGAACATAGTTCTGATATTGATTCTGATGGTGAATGACTGTTTCAGGTTGTTTTTGTTTTATTAAATCCTTGGCTGGGATATGTGTAATGAATCCCTGACAGTTCTGAGCCAGTGAATATGGGGATATTAATATAATGGCTGATGGGTTTAACAATCCAATTCCAAGCATGAAGGAAAGAGTTATATTAACTCAGAGGATCATGGGGAAAGCATTCTTGCTGATAAGATCATTCCTCCTTCCAGAATGCAACCTAGAGAACTGGCATAGTTTTACTGCTGACAGCTGGGTAATAGAGGATTGCTGTGTTGAGGAGTGAAGATTCAGGTAGTCCTTTTATAGTGAAAGCAGTCACTTCTATCTAAATCTGTGCAAACTTTTTAAATTATGCATGTTAAATAAATAACCTCTACTGCCCCCTCCCATACATGCAAAGGCAATTAGGTTTCAGAACAAGGGGTACTTAAGTCCTCACCGCCTCCCCCAAGGATAAATAGAAAAAGACAAGCAGCTTGAGTTTTACAGAGAATTCAACTTGAATGTTGAAGATGGAAAATATGTTACAAAGTTTTTGATTTTTTTTCTACAGCTTCTATAAAAATTTCAAGTTCTTAGATTTATTTCCATGGAATAGCTTTTAAAAACATGGACTCTCTGGTTCAAAGGCTATGTATATTTTTAAAGACTTTGAGACATATGAAATACCCTTCTTGTATACAAGAGAAAACAGTCCTCTAGGTCAGTGAAGCTGTCAGTTGGAACAGGTTGTTTATTTTCTAAAAAGCTTCATTATAATGTAGTACTTGTATCCTGGTGAAAAAGTGACTTGATGGAGAGCCAGGTAACATTTAGAGGTTTGCTGCAAGATTCAAAACAGGCAACCAGTAGGTATGCAAAATATTTGAATCATAGAATCATCACATTAGAGAGCTGAGATGGTCTCGGCGGGATTCAATCTGTCCCTCTGTGTGTGTGTGTGTTTCTGGAACATTCATTTACCTCATTGAGATAAAGTATTTGTTCTGTGTACATAGAAACACATGAGAAAAACATCATGTAGCTACATATTAAATACTCCTTTCTCCTTATTACCTGATTTTATTACTCCAGAATAAACTTTTATAATGATAGTTAAAACAGTCTTGGCAAACCAAATTCAGGGTTAATCTAAATGCCTTAATGAGCTGAGATCAAGAACACCAAATTAGCTTACATTTCATATTAAAACACTTTACGGTTTTCCTTCCCTCAAACACTGAAATTTTTTTTTCCCTTTTAAGAGATCAAAACTGTATATCCTGTACCTGTCTTAAAGTGCCAGAGCCCCAAACTGGTTTTTGTTTTGTTTTGTTTTGTTTTTCCTATTCTGGTTTCTGTATTCCGAGTTGGCTAGAAGGATTTTGTATTTAATGCCTATATTAACAACTGCAGTAGTTTATTCTCATCTTATTAATAGCATTAACTATAAGTAGTAGACTGACTCTTCTTTGGGATTTTTTCTGTATAGCATTAGCACTTAAATTATTCATATTTGATATTTGAGAACCACTTCCCAGAGGTCTTTTATTCTTGAACAGTTTCACTAGACTTGAGAGATTTGATTTTTACTGAAATTCCTTACTAGTATATTTTAAATATGTAGAGTAACTTTTTTTTTTTTTAAGACGACTTTAGGTAAGTATTTCTCTAAACCTCTGTTTTTTTGTTGGCAAGGAACTCATTGGGTTGTAGAAATGCACATTTGCTAGGCATACAAAGCACCTAGTACAGGTCTTGGTACATAGTAGGTATTTAGTAAGCAGTAGCTGTTGTAGTGATTTATGAAACATTATATGAAATTATACCTAAAAGTTAATTTACTTCCTGGTTGGCACTTCTGTTTTTTTTAAACAAATCTCATTCATTTATCTGTGTGTAGGAGGCAAGAACTGAATGATAATACCAGAGAGATGGCATAATGGTGTGGCCATTTATTTTAATACAGTTTTGAGACAAATCTGGCTTTGGGTTTGCCATAGGCTCTTTGCCACTGGATATCTTTAGGTAATATGCTCAAAATTTCTTTAGGTTTATCTAGTATGACCTGTTCATTCCCTTGGAGTGCCAAGTAAGACTGTTTTCCTACATATTCAGAACAATGCAATTCCAAATCTCATCTCATGTGAGAATTGTATAAAGTTCATTTTTCTTCAGGTCCTCTTCCCAGATATTTCCAAGGACATTCCAGACTTTTTAGTCTAAAGGTTGCTTCCTAATTTTTATAAGAGAGAGGAATGTTCTAGCCACTGCAAGGGTTGAGTGGGGGTGGGGATGATACTGCAGTTCATCAGCCTAGGAAACGTATGTGGGGAAGGGGTGATGCTCTGTCCAGATAAAATGTGTCAGAGCCCAAGTAGGGTGAACAGTGCATCCATGATGGGGTGATGTACTCAAGTGGGATGAGGATGTCAGAGCCCAAAGTGGGATGAGGATGGTACCCACACCAGGGAGTGGCTGCAGGTGGCTCTGCAGGTGGCTGCAGAGATATGAGATGGGTTACATACAGAAGGGTAGGGGCTTGATAAAATAAGTAAATATATTGAGGATAATAGAAGCCAGGTTTTTCACTATAAGAGAAGAGTTCCAGATTTGGAAAGAAGAAGACTATGAACCTTGTGGTATTGGATTGGAATATTTCAAATTTTTAAAATTTAAAAATAATGAAATAAAAATTACACCTTAAAATGTAACCTGAAAATAAAGGTATTTCAGTTTATAAATGGGACCAGATATTACTTACGTACGTCTAAAAAGTGATTGCCAAAATTTTGTAAGCTTTGGAAAGAATGATGTGATTTATAAGTCAGTCCTACAAGCTTAAGGAAAAGCTTTGGTTTTTGAATTTGCAGCTTTATAAATTGAATATTATAAAATCTAAAATAAAATATTTTAAGTATACCTATTATATACACAAAAACTCCCTTGAGCATTTAGTATACGTTTTTAAAGAAAGGGCAAGGAGAACATAGATGGTCTACCTGATAAAGTTGAATTATAATTCAGGCCCTGTGCTCCCTGGTATCCAAAGCAAAAAAGTCAGATGAGGGGATTTTAATCTTGGGTCCATGAGTTTCTTAGGATTATACATAAATCTGTGTGTGTGTGTGTGTGTACATTTTTTTTTTTCTGGAGAAAGAATGCATAGTTTCATCACATTCTCAAAGCAAGTATTTGACCCAAAAAAGGTTGAACCATTGTATCATATTTTTTAAAAGAAAATGGGTACCACAGAGTCCTCTATAAATTCAACTTTAAGAATCTTTTTTGCAGTGAACATTAATGGAGCATGTATTACAGAATTAAATTTAGGTTTTAGATTAAGCTTTACATTGTGGGGAATTAATATTTTATTGAGTACCTTTTGTGCCCAGAAGAAAAAGCTCTGGTACATTAATCCATTTCATTCTCACAACACTCATAGTAAAGTAAAGATCACTCCTGTATTCTGATGAGGAAACTGAGACTCAGATTAAAAAGGGTTGCCTGGGTGGCTCAGTGGGTTAAGCCGCTGCCTTCGGCTCAGGTCATGATCCCAGATCCTGGGTTCAAGCCCCACGTCGGGCTTTCTGCTCAGCAGGGAGCCTGCTTCCTCCTCTCTCTCTGCCTGCCTCTCTGCTTACTTGTGATTTCTCTCTGTCAAATAAATAAATAAAATCTTTAAAAAAAAAGCTTGCCCAGGGTTACAAAGTAAGAGGCCCAGGAAGAAAGAAGCAGGTTTTTCTACTCTTCCATTAACATTATCTCCAACCAAGTTGCCTGCTGTGTACTGGGCATTGCACAGGGTGCTGGTGATGTAATGTTGAACACAAGAGACTGGCTTCTGTTTCCCTCTCTCTCAAAAAGAAGGTGAGGGAAACCAGCGTACAGAATTATAAAACTGGTGTGCCTTCCTCTAATTTAAAAACTAGTGAGAATGTAATTATTTCAGATATTCCCTATTGTCATCGATGTTCCCTTGTAAGATTGCTGGCAATATTTTGTTGAGTTTCCTTAGCCTCCCATATCCTTATGGAAAAAAAAACGCATTATGCAAGTTCACAAATGAGGATACGTGTAAATATGATTGTCTTACTTTCATTGAGTCTGTTAGTGGTATCAATTTAGTATCTGGTTTTCTTAATACTTGATATTACACAGTGATCATCAGTGTGCATGTTAGAAAAAATTTAAAGTTTTTAAAACTACATGTATCTGTATTAAATCTTCTCGAAGAATACTTAATTTCTTCTCCTCCCTTTCATTGATTTAAAATAGACAAAAAGAAGAGAGATTCAGCAGTATCTCCTTTGGTAGCAACGACATGCTCTGTGCTGCTGAAATGGAGAAAGAGAAAGAGGCTGAAACCCTTAGGGTCCAGAATGTCTGGCAACGCTGCCCTAGAGGCTACACACCTCAGCTGTAGACATACAGGGTTTCCCATCAGGGCATTTGCTCTGAAGGGGAGGATTCTCGTGGAAACAACTAGGCTTAGAGAAATGTGAAGCTGCCCTTGGCAGAAGTTGAGCTGCGGAGTGAAGCGCTCTGCTTTAGTGCTGGGGCTGAGATGCTGTTGGTGTTATGCTTATTATGAGCCCACCAGAGAAGGTGTGGAGTTCGTGCAGGACATGACAACAAAATGTTTCAGAATCTCGTCATACAAGCCAAAAAGAAGAGTGAGTTTTAAAAAATATAAATGCATATTTTAAACTGTTGGGAAATTTTTTTTCTCTTTGTTTTTTGGTACTCCCCAATAAAAGAATTTTACTAGTAGATTGCATAGTGCCTCTAGCAGTGGTAGCTGGTGCCTTGAAATCCAGTTTAATTTGGCTCATGACAGTGAAGTGTATATTTTCTAAGAAAAATTTTATTCATTTTTTCTGGGTGATAATGGAGAAATCTCTTAAAGATCCTTGAAAGGAGTTAAAAGATAGGGCACCAGGGTGGCTCAGTCAGTTGGGTGTCTGACTCTTGATTTCAGTTGGGGTCATGACCTTGGGGTTGTGGAATGTAGCCCAGGCCAGGCTTTATGCTCAGCATAGTGTATGCTTGAGGTTCTTTTACCCTCCTCCCTTCCCCTCTGCTTCTGTCTCTCTCTCAAATAAATAAATTTTTTAAAAACTCCCTACAGCAAATCAGCTTCTTTGCATCCTCCTACATCTTCCTCTGAAATGGCTATAAGAGCTCTCTTACCCCAGGACACCTACTTGTTAAAGTTAAAAGGTGAAATTGTAAGATTTAAGTATCAGCAGTGTAAGTACCCATTTTGCATTCAACTTGGTGCATGGAACACAATATTAGTCAAATCAACTAATCTAGAAACTTGGGTAATTTATAAGAAACTATTTTAAAGTCATACTCTTTGGTGTCACTAGAATTAAAGAGGCTTTTCACTATGAACAGTTTAATTAGATGCTATTATGATTGTAATTGTTTTTTTAAAACAAATGAAACTTGGCAGTTGAAACCTATCAAACACAAAAGCTTTGATTTGGGTTTTATGAAACAGTAAAGGTATTTTTTAAAACTTGTATTGAAAAATAAGTTAATAAATAGCAACCAGATTGTGTGTTTTAAGTATTTCTTAGAGTTTAGAAACTGAACTTGAGAATGCCTCTCACACCATTAATTATGTTTATATTTGAAGCTGTGAGTCATGATTTTTTCTTTAGCAGGACAGAGCATTTTGCAGACAGATTAACCTGTTTGCCGGTTTTTAGACACTGACTGAAATGTACATATAATTAATTTCCTTGGTCTGAAAAACATAGTAAATCTTGGTAACTAACTCAGTGCCCAATAGAGGATTTAGCTCAGAGTTATTCATTCATGAAATACTGTGAGAATTGGGAAAAGGAAGAGAATCTCCACAAAGGGAATGCAAAGTTTCATGGGGGGAATGGCATTTGAGCCTTGAAGATCAGAGTGATCTTGGATAGAGAGACATAGCTGGGCATACCAGGGTGAGAGAGTACAGGAGCCAGTACCCAGAGATGGTACCGTATGAGAGTTATATGTGGTTTAAAAGCCATCCCATCTTGTTGAGCTCCTGTCACAATGTGGCTCTAAAGACATAGGAACAAAAATGAAACTAACAAGGTTACTGCCTTCCTTTTAAGATAAGTAGAATAAAATGAAGCATCTCCCTTGGCATTTGGTTTGTCGTTTGAAGTTGGTCAGACTATGAGAACATCAAAGATCAGTTGAATAGAGAAAGTAAGCAAGTAGTTTACCTTCTCTGAGCCTTAATTTTCTCAGCTTTAAAAATGAAGCCAAATAAATAACTAGAATGCAGGTTATTTTGCAGATTAAATTAAGTAATATATATGAATAACGTAGTACATGTAAAGGTCATTATTCTCTTGGTGGCTTTGATAGTAGTAGTTGTAATGAAAATAGTAATACATTGTTTAAGGTGAAGAGATATTTCTTTATCTAAAAGAATCCATGGCATGTTGCAGCATAACTGAGATTTATAAATTTTCCTAATTCTGGTATCAGTCACACGTGTCATTTGTGAAATGTGACTATAATTTTGTCTTCTGATTTTATGATTTAGTTTTTTGTCTGAATATTTTATATAAATATATAGGGAAATACTGCTTAATCCACACATTTACTGTAGCAGTTATCATGGAGTACAGGTGACACTTTTCTAAAGAAGTCTTCTATTGGAATGGTTAATTCCTTCCTCATCCCTTATTATAGCTCCCCCCTAGAATTTTTAACTGCTCATTAAATTTGTTCAGAGTACGAGAAGATCTTTCTCAGTTGATTCAGCCAAGAATTTTTATCATAAGAGCCTTCAGAGATGAGGACACTGGGCCCTAGTGAGACCTTTCCACACAGGTAATTGGTGCCAAAACCAGGACTCAATCTCTATTTTCTTCTCAGCTTGTCTAGGGCTTTCTTTAGTTTATATCATTGTCTCTAATCAAGTACATCTATGTAGTAAACCTATATGGAGCCCAAGAGTTGGTGTGGCTGGTGAGAGAACCAAGTCCTGTTAGAAATATTTCATGGAGGGGGCGCCTAGGTGGATCAGTGGGTTAAAGCCTCTGCCTTCAGTTCAGGTCATGATCTCAGGGTCCTGGGATGGAGCCCTGCATCGGGCTCTCTGCTCAGCAGGGAGCCTGCTTCCCTCCACACACACACCCCCCGCCCCCACCTGCCTCTCTGCCTACATGTGATCTCTGTCTGTCAAACAAATAAATAAAATCTTTAAGAAAAAGAAAAAAAAGATTCCATGGAGGAGTGATTTTTAAAGATTTAACAGCTTTTAAATAAATTTAACAAGTTTTAACAGCTTCTTGAAATATTCATATACATTATAATTCACCCATTGAAATTGCACAATTGCATGACTTTTACTATAGTCACAAAGTTTTGTAACTATCACCACAATCAATTTTAGAACATTTTAATACTCCAAAAAGAAACCATATACATCTTAGCCATTACTGACTAATCTCTCTGTTCACCCCAGCCCAAAGCAACCACTAACTTAGTTTCTACCTCTATAGATTTGTTATAGATGCTTTATTTTAAGTGGATTCATTCAATATGTGGTCTTTTGTGACTAGCTTCTTTCATTTAACACACTATTTTCAAGATTCATCTATGTTGTAGTATAGACCAGCATTTCTTAATGCCAAATAATACTCCATTGTATGGGTATATCACACTCGACCCATTCACTAGTTGATGGACATTTGAGTTGTGTCCACTTTTTTGATTTTATGAGTAATGCTGAATATCTAATGTTATAAATACCTATGTGCAAGTTTTGTGTAGACATATGTCTTCATTTCTCTTGGATATATACTTAGGAGTGGAATTGCTATATCATATGATAACTTTTATGTTTAATCATTTGAGGAACTCCCAGACTGTTTACCAGAAGAACTGCATCATTTTACATTCCTCTCAGCAGTCTATGAGAGTTCTGGTTTCTCTGCATTCTCACCAACTCTTGTTATTATCTCCTTTATTATAGTCATCCTAGTGGGTATGAAGTGGTACTTTATTTTGGGTTTGATTTGCATTTCCCTAAAGGCCAATGATGCTTATTGGCCATTTGTGTGTCTTCTTTCAAGGAATATCTATTCAGGACCTTTGTCTATTTTTAATCAGGTTTTCTTTTTAATACTGAGTTGTAATAGTTCTTTATATATTCTGTGTACAGGTCTTTGATATGACTTACAAATTTTTTTTTTCAGTCTCTGGGTTGTCTTTTCACTTTCTTAGTGGTGCCCTTTGAAGCACAACAGTTTCTAATTTTGACTGTCTATGTAATATATTTTTTTCTTTTGCTCCTTATGATTTCAATGTCATATCTAAGAAATCATTGACCAGGGGCGCCTGGGTGGCTCAGTGGGTTAAAGCCTCTGCCTTCGGCTCGGGTCATGATCCCAGGGTCCTGGGATCGAGCCCCATATCGGGCTCTCTGCTCCGCGGGGATCCTGCTTTCTCCTCTCTCTCTCTGCCTGCCTCTCTGCCTACTTGTGATCTCTGTCTGTCAAGTAAATAAATAAAATCTTTAAAAAAAAAAAAAAAATCATTGACCAAATCCAAGATCACTAAGATTTACACCCATATTTTCTTCTAAGAGTTTTATAGTTTTAGCTTTTACATTCAGATCTTTGATTCATTTTGAGTTAGTTTTTATATATGGTGTTAGGAAGGGCCCACCTTCATTCTTTTGTGTGTTGATAGTCACTTATCCCAGTACCATTTGTTAAAAAGACTATTCTTTTCTCTATTGAGTTGTCTTGGCACGGAAATGGTTCTTAAGCACTGCTTTTGAAGAACAGATGTAAATGGCACAAATAAAAGTATTCTAATTTGGCTTCTAGGTAAATTATGTGAAGAGTGTGAGGTCAGGATATTTAGATCACAAAGTCATTTGCCTGTAGCTTACAGTTAAAACCTTAAGTAACAGATGAGTCATCTGTCGGGAAGACGTTTGAATATGGCATTAGTCAAGTTTTATAGTGGTAGCTCATGAAATGATCATGACTCTTGATCTTGGGGTTCTGAGTTCAAGCCCCACACTGGGTGTAGAGATTACTTTAAAAAAAAAATAAAAAATAGGAGGGGGGAAAGAAATGACCTCATAGTCTCAACCTCTTCTGTTGAAATAAGTCATGAAATCTTCAGCTATTAGGTTGAATGTATAAAGGAATTTTGAAAGAAGTTTAAGTTGGAAAAACTACTGTAAATTTATAAAATAAAGATACCCAATATGAAGAAAATAAAAGTAGTTAAAACAGAATATGAGAAATATAATTTATAATTTTATTAACTCCAAATGACACAGAAGCAAAGAAGTAGAAGCAATTAACTGAATGGTAAAGTAGTGAAAAGAAGTTAGGGAAGAGTCAATTCCTTGGTGCTAATCCTAGCCTATGTTATGTATGTAACCTTGAATAAGTCATTTAACCTTCAGAATAGTAGCTGACATTTACTGAGGCTTTACCGTGTTCAGGATTTTGTGTAAGCATCAAACTTTTTTGTAAAATGGAGATGATGTCTCTAATTAGTTACTTTGAAAACTTGTAAAGGGCCATATACATAGAAATTTCGGGAATTATTGCATGTGGTAGTAGTAGCAGGCAGCTGATGGTATGTGTGTTTGTACTCAGAACAGTTCTATAAGGTGTGCTGTATTCTTACCTTGATGATGAAGAAACTAATGTTTAGTGGTTGTGAAAGTTACACAGTTGTGAAAGTTAAACAGTTAGTAATCAGTAAGTAGAAGGTTGACTAAGCTGTGATTTCTTTACACCACCTTGACTTTAGCGTGAAAGGCTGATTTCTGATTTCCTGATGGGTGGAGGAAGGGAAGGGAGGAGGGTAATACTGGTGAGATTTAAATTATTAGAAAAATAAATTGTTAAATTATATGAAAGGTTAAGATATAATTCCAAAAGGCTGATGAGTCCTGAGATAGGTGATTTCAGAGGGTGGGGTGGAACAGAGCCATATGCTAATAAGGTCAAAGGTATATCCCTTTTGATTAACCTATAAATCCTAGAAGAGCTAGATGTTATAAATCACAGTCATATAATAGTTTAGCCAGAGACAGGGAAGACAAAACACCATCCAGTGAAGTAATGAAGTCAAGATGTAAAGAAGAGGTAAGTACCGGAGGCCAGAATAATACTACAACTTATAGATGTAGATAGACTTTGCTTTAAACCATAAGGAGGTTACTTCTTAGAATTAATTCCCTATTCATACCCTTTGTAGACTTTTCTCACCCACCAATAAAATGCCTGTGGTTAAGCTCCAAATGTTGTGGAACTAGGCACTCTTAAGTGCTCCATAGCTCTTACCTCTCTACCCCTTACATACATCTTATCCTCCCCATGGTTGAGAAACATTATTTGGGAATATAAGTCAGACCAAAAAGAGTACAAGAAAAGAGCAGAACAATTTCTTGTTCCTTGATTTATCCTGTGCCATTATCTTTTTGACAAGTACAAAGTTCAAGCTTTAGTTGTTATCCTGCTGCTACTCAATTATCAAGCAGTAGACCTGCTACTCTTTGATGGAGTTGAGCTGTTGGAGATGTCATCAGTTGGCACAGGGGAAGTAAAGGACTTTGAACTCTTAATTCTGATTTGCAAACTTTTGATTTCTGAATTTATGGTGATTGATGTCTCTAAGAGTATACCTAAGGTGGAAGTATGGACAGGAAAGACAGCTAATACATAGTGAGCCCATACTCTCTGTGAGGCCGTCTGAAGCACTTGAAGATGAAATAAGAGTATCAGAGATCACAAAGGTCTGATTTGTTTTCATTTATACGGCTTTGCTTTTCAGAAATGACAGGGCTGGCATTTTGAAGAAAAGACAGTTGAGATGAGAAACATTGTTTTAGCAAAAGCTGATACTGAATGCTCATTTTGCCACCATGTGTGCATTTAATAAATGATGGAGAGTAGGAAAAGAAGCAACTAAACATATGATTGCTAAGTTTAGTTTGCCCCTCTCTTATGTAGTGTTTAAGAGCAGGGATCTGGGGGCGCCTGGGTGGCTCAGTGGGTTAAAGCCTCTGCCTTCAGCTCAGGTCATGATCCCAGGGTCCTGGGATCAAGCCCCGCATCAGGCTCTCTACTCGGCAGGGAGCCTGCTTCCTCCTCTCTCTCTGCCTGCTTCTCTGCCTACTTGTGATCTCCGTCTGTCAAATAAATAAATAAAAATCTTTAAAAAAAAAAAAAAAAAGAGCAGGGATCTGAAGTTAGAATGCTTAGGTTTCCAGCATCTTTCCCCTTTTCATTACTTTATGCAATAAGGTGATGCCAGACTCCTCACGCCTTATGAACACAGGACACTGAACCTGTTTGGTGTGAAAGGAAACAGAATCAGGGGGTAAAATTCTTAGGCTGTTAGGGGGACCTGGGTGGCTCAGTCAGTTAGGCAGCTGCTTTCTGCTCAAGTCATGATCCTGGGGTCCTGGGATTGAGCTCCACATTGGGCCCCTGCTCAGTGGGGAGCCTGCTTCTCCCTCTTCCTCTGTTCCGCCCCCCCCACCCGCTCCTGTGCACTCTCTCTCTCAAATAAATAAGTAAAATCTAAAAAAAAAAAAAAAAAAAAAAAAAAAATTCGTAGGCTATTAATACATGGAGGTTATAAACTTATTGCCAGACCACTCACCCGTGAGCTCAACCTTATAATGTATTTTGTCAAACACATACTTCTGTCAAAAATTCAGATTAGATCCTTGATATTTGGCAACAGTGTGCTAGGGAAGATGCCACATGTGGCCCTTAGATTATTCTAGCCTTCTCCCATATCAAGTCAGATTACTAGGAAGCTGCAGGCCTGAACTTGTAGAAACTCACTCACTGAACTCTGACTTTACACTTGATCTTATTAGCCAAAAGGCCAAGAAGCAATGACCTATAATTTTATAGTAAGCCCTTGATTTTTGTTACAGATGGATATCAGAATCATATACAAGGAATGCTTTTCCATTTCTTGTAGAAATCATTTTTTTAAATTTTGTTAGTTTTTCTTATAAAAGAGTTCACATGCATATTTCTCCTCCAATTAAGTATACTGATAATTTCTTTTTTTTTTTTTAAGATTTTATTTATTTATTTGACAGAGATCACAAGTAGGCAGAGAGGCAGGCAGAGAGAGAGAGAAGGGGAAGCAGGCTCCCTGCTGCGGGGCTCAATCCCAGGACCTTGGGATCATGACCTGAGCTGAAGGCAGAGGCTTTAACCCACTGAGCCACCCAGGCGCCCCAGTATACTGATAATTTCTTAAGCACTTAAATATAGCTAATGGAAAAGTACAGTGTATTTTCATTTTTGCTGTGTTTGTCAGAAAATTCAGAAGTAGTCAATTGCAGTAACTAGCCTTAGTTTATATTTCTAATTCATTTATTTATCTCCCTGTCCTCTAAGATATTTGTTCTTTATTCATTATTTTTATTGAGTTTATAAAAAATGCATAAATTTTACAAGTCACTTTTTTTGGAAGTAAGGTAGATTTTGAACTAATTGGTATTGCAACAGAATGGTGTAATAAAATATAGAGATCCACTCCAGTCCTCGGTATTCTTAATTAATGGAGCATCTGAGCAGGGATGTGAAAAAGAAGTACAGTTCTTCTTTCGAAAAAGAAGTACAGTTATGGAGTTGGATTGTTTTTTTTGTTTTCCTGACCTAAGACTTATGAATCATAGACCAGTGGTTTCCAGCCTATGGACTTAGAACCTTGGTGACAGTGGAACTGTTGTGAGTAGTCTACATGTCCAGTGTGTATTTTTCAGAAAGTGTTATTAAAATTATAATTTCTGAGGTGCCTGGGTGGTGCAGTTAGTTAAACATCACACCTTGGTTTTGGCTCAGGTCTTGCTTTCAGGGTCGTGGATCAAGCCCTGCATTGGGCCTTGTAATCAATGTGGAATCTGCTTAAAACTCTCTTTCCCTCCCACTTACACTTTCTCTCTCGCTCTCTCTTTAAAATAAATAAAATCTTTAAAAGAAAAAAAAAACTATAATTTCTGTCATCTGGATAGATGTACTTTTTTTAATTATTAGAAGTGATCATTTTGTTTTTTAAGTTCCAATATAATTAATGTGTAGTGTTGTATTTCAGTTATACAATATATTGAGTCAGCAGTTCTATACATTACTTAGTGCTCATCACAGTAAGGGTACTCTTTTAAAGATTATTTATTTATTTATTTATTTATTTGATAGAGATCACAAGTAGGCAGAGAGGCAGGCAGAGAGAGAAGGGTGGGGGAAGCAGACTCCCCGCTGAGCAAAGAGCCCGATGCGGGGCTCCATCCCAGGACCCGAGATCATGACCTGAGCTGAAGGCAGAGGCCCAACCCACTGAGCCACCCAGGTGCCCCCACAGTAAGGGTACTCTTAATCCCTTTATTTATTTCACACATATCCCCCACTAGCCTCCTCCGATAACCACTAGTCAGTTCTGGTGGTTTAAGAGTCTATTTTATTGTTGTCTTTTTTCTTCGTTTGTTTTACTTCTTAAATTTTATATATGAACGAAATCTTATGTCTTTCTCTGACTTATTTCACTTAGGAAGTTTGTATATATTTTAATCTCTTTTTTTTTTAAGATTTTATTTATTTATTTGTCAGAGAGAGAGAGGGAGAGAGAGCAAGCACAGGCAGACAGAATGGCAGGCAGAGGCAGAGGGAGAAGCAGGCTCCCTGATGAGCAAGGAGCCCGATGAGGGACTCGATCCCAGGACACTGGGATCATGACCTGAGCCGAAGGCAGCTGCTTAACCAACTGAGCCACCCAGACGTCCCTATATTTTAATCTCTTAATATCACTAGATACTGAATGATATTAGAAAGTGGAGGTAAATTTAATAGGCAGAATAATGGTATTGTAGATATTTAGGCAAATGGCTTTAAATTTTGTATATGGGGCACCTGGGTGGCTCAGTGGGTTAAAGCCTCTGCCTTCAGCTCAGGTCATGATCCCAGAGTCCTGGGATCGAGCCCCGCATCAGGCTCTACTCGGCAGGGAGCCTGCTTCCTCCTCTCTCTTTGCCTGCTTCTCTGCCTACTTGTGATCTCTGTCAAATAAATAAATAAAATCTTAAAAAAAAATTTTTTTTGTATAGAGATGCTGAAGTATTTTAGTTTGGAGTATCATGTAATTTAAGTGGTTTAGGGGTGTGTGTGTGTGTGTAAAGACAATACACGGTAGAAAACTGTTGAATCTAGGTGGTGGATGTATAGCTGTTCATTATAACATTCTATTTCCCTCTATCTTTGAAATTTTTTGTAACTGAAAGTAAAGGCTGCTCAGATTTCAAAAGAATGGTTATCATATAGAGAACAAACTGATGGTTACTGGAGGAGAGATGGGTGGGGGCATGGGTTAAGCAGGTCATGGGCATTAAGGAGGGCATTTGTTGTGATGAGCACTGGGTGTTATATCTAAGTAATGAATCACTAAAGTCTAGAGCTGAGACTAATATTGCACTCTGTGTTAACTACCTAGAATTTAAATAAAAACTTGGAAGGAAAAAAAAAAGCATATGGCAAAAGCCATGTGTTTCACTCCTAGGAAAAAACAAAAACAAAACACAAAACCCAAAAGAATGGTTATCAGTACTTGGACCAACCCTCATATTTTAAAGGAGGAAAATTTTTATCACAGTGATTCAACTGCCTGGACTTATTTTTGCCCAACATTGTACTACTAACATAAGGGGATATGTAACTAAAGTGTGACAACTGTGTGCTAGAATAACTGCTGCAGTCTTATCTGGCCTGAATGACTACAGTGTAGCATTCTGGCAGGCTTCCTGGGGGTTCTAGACATATCCTGCCAGTTACATTTATAACGGCAGAGGAGTCAGTACAATAGATAGTTTGGCATTTGTGCTAGTAGGTACCAAGTGAACAATGACTCTGGAGCATGTTACCTGCCTGCACTTCCTTGTAAGAGATCTGCAGCCTCAGCCTAGATGACCTGGCAGATTTCTGGATGGTTTATATGGTTAGAAAGACAGATTCCCTACCCCCTTCCCTACTGAGTCATATTAGAGCTAGCACAAAAGGGTATAGAGTGACTAAAACTCCTGTTGCTGCTCTGGCTGTAGTATACCACTTCTGAATTCTACAGGCAAGAGCAAGTCTTTTGGCCCTACTCAGTCTATGGTACCCTTCCCAGAGTTTCGAAAAGCACCCCCAGGTAGTAAGTAGATAGGTTTCTACCAGTCCCCATCTTTGAGTAACCACTGCCCAACTACAACATATGCCAAATAACCTGCTGTACTGTGTTATAGCAGATGATAGCTAGGGAAAGCAGAGAGATCATAAGATAGCTCAGTTCTCTGGGGTGCCTGGGTGGCTCAGTGGGTTAAGCCTCTGCCTTCGGCTCGGGTCATGATCTCAGGGTCCTGGGATCGAGTCCCACATCGGGCTGCCTGCTCGGCAGGGAGCTTGCTTCCCTCTCTCTCTCTCTGCCTGCCTCTCTGCCTACTTATGATCGATCTCTCTCTCTCTCTCTCTCTCTGTCAAATAAATAAATAAATAAAATCTTTAAAAAAAAGAAAAAGACAGCTCAGCTCTCCTTAGACTCTTGATTGATGAGATCGTTACTTAAGACATAACAGAAGCTAACCTGGTCATTAGGGTTCTTACACATGTTCACATCACTTGCTCTCATTTGTGTCATTTTGAAATGTACTTAAACCTTTGTAGCCCCTGGTTCTCTTAGCTATCCTTTATTTATTTTTTTTTTTAAGAGAGAGGTGTGTGTGCATACTCATGCAAGTGGGAGGTGGTGGGAGGGTTGCAGAGGGAGAGAGAATCTTAAGCAGGCTCCAGGCCCAGCTCAGAGCCTGACATAGGGCTTGATCTCACAGAGCTGAGATCATGACCTGAGCTGAAATCAAGAGTCAGATGCTTAACCAACTGAGCCACCTAGGAGCCCCTCAGCCTTCTTAAACAGTTTTTATTGTATGTGTGTGTATTTGGCTAATGTATTTTCAGAATCTTACTTTTTTGGGATGCCTGGGTAGCTCAGTTGGTTAAGGGTCTGCTTTTGGCTCAGGTCATGATCCTGGGGTCCTGAGATTGAGTGCTTCTCCCTCTACCTGCTGTTCCCCCTGCTTGTGCTCTTGAGGTTCATGGCACAAAAGAAGAGAGAAAAGAAAAAAAGGACAATAAGACAAATAAATAAAAGCTTAAAAAAATATTTTTTCACTAAACACATGAGTGTTCGTGTAACTGCTTACACAGTAATGTAACTGGTATATATGTTCTCATAATTTTTTCCTTTTTGCTTGTCATATTTATAATATTTCAAACAAACAAAGAAAGAGAATAACATAGTGTCCAAGGACCATTACCAGGCTTTTTCAGACTTCTGATTTTGCTGTATTTGCTTCAGAGAAAGTTTAATTTGTGTGTACCACTCCTCAATCTATTCCCCCTTCTTTGAACATAACTATTCTGAATTTAGTATTTTTCATGAACATATTTTATGTAATTTTATTATGTATACATGTATTCATAAATAATACATAGTATTCTATAACTTCTTTTTTCACCCAGTTTCATCCTTTCGCAGTTTACTCACATCGAGACATACAATTCTATTTATTTTGTTATACAGTATTTTTTTGGGTGAATATACCACAATTTAGATTGATTCTCCTATTAATAGGTATAAAGGGTATTTCCGTTATTTCATCTTTTCATAAACAAGTGCTGCAATAAATATTCTTCAGAATGTCTCCCTGCACACTTATGCAAGAGGGTTTTTCTAGTATATATATCTAGAAATTGAATTATTGAGTTGTGCAATATATTCATGTTTAATATAACTAGACATGGCCAAATTGTTATCCAGATGACTATACCAATTTAAACTCCCATCAGCAGTGTTTGAAAGTTCCTGTTACCCCACATCTTTACAGACACTTGAAAATTTGGCCCAAATGTGGGTGTGAAATGATATCTATACAGCTGATTTATTCATGGTAATTTGCTTATGTTGGGCAGAGCTTATGAAGAGACAGTGGAGCTGATTGACATCCCAGATTTTTCCCTGAGGAAACATCTTATTCTTGATTATGTAGTTTAGTAGGGTATTCTGAATGAAATGCTGCCTGCTGGTAAAATACTTTTATTTTCAAGAGTATAAAAAACCTTTTAGAAATTCTATACAAGAATAACTTTGAAGAAAAGAATTTCTCATAAGATGTTTTCATTTTCGGGGCGCCTGGGTGGCTCAGTGGGTTGAAGCCTCTGCTTTCGGCTCAGGTCGTGATCCCAAGGTCCTGGAATCGGGCCCCACATCAGGCTCTCTGCTCAGCAGGGAGCCTGCTTCCCTCCTCTCTCTCTCTGTCTACTTGTGAGCTCTCTCTGTCAAATAAATAAATAAAATCTTTAAAAAAAAAGATGTTTTCACTTTCCAAATTTATCCTTGTCATTTCAGTTTCCTCCATGATTCTCTTAGTTCTTTTGACTGATGATTAGCAAGGGCATGAAAGAATGAGATTCCAGTCCTTTATTGACAAATTACATCTGACGGCAGAATAAACCCGCTTCTAAGAAACAAGTGTTCTCAGTTTTTCATTGCTATCATTTTGATTACTCCAATAATGAAACTGAATCTCTTTCTTAGGAACCAAATTAAGAAAGCCTAGAATATTCCACTACTTAATTAGTGGTAGTAATTAATAGTTAACTGATAATTATCTGGTGACTTTTCTAGAAAAAATGTGTAAAGAATGTGTTATTTAATGTGCATTGCATTTACATGATTGGTTCTTGAGTTGGATTCTGTATCAGTCATCTGTTGCTATGTAACAAATCACCTCCAAACTTAGTAGTGTAAAATTCTGGTTCTGAGTAAGATGGAGCAGGTACACTTCACCCAGTCTCTCCCACTGAATGCAGTTTTTAAAACCTGGCATAGAGCAGCTGTTTGAAAATTCTGAAAGGTAGATTGTAATAGGCAGACTAGGAAAGAAAAGCAGATCTTGAAGTACTGTAGAACTAAGGTTAAACTCAGATTTCTCCCATTCTGGTATCCTCAGGCCTGAATTCAGCACAGCCTAAAACACAGAAGCGGGCACCAATATTAATAGAGTCTCGAACTCCAGGAGAAACCATCAGCTCAGGTGCAAAGGAATAAGAAGGTGATATTCTAATGCTCCGAGCAAGTACAGAAACCTCTTATTGTCCTTTTTTTTTTTTTTTTCTTTCCTCTTGTGCCATGAACCTCAAGAGGTTTGTGGTGGCAGCAGATTGGGGTCTGACCGGAGCCTAAAGCCCTGGGGGCAGGGAAACTTTCTCTCTGATTAGTGGAGCTTTAGTCCCGAAAAGGTAGGATATCCGCATTTGCTTTTTTTCCTCTCTCCTTCAGCTGCTTGGCTCCAGACACAGGCATTGTGGAAGTTGTGTGAGAGTGAAGTAAATAAAACCCAAGCTTTCTGGCTATGTGACAGGAAAGGGGAACTCTCATGAACCAGGAAATACTGGGGAGATTTTGAAAGGGAGAAGCTAGGTAAATAAACTCTTTAGTAAAATTTTATTATGAACTCCTAGGCTTACTCATGTGCTGTACGTGTAGAAATTCAACCCCAAATAACATCTACTCTCTGAAAAATGAAGTATGGGTTAGACCACTGCTTAGGTACCAGAATGTCAACAGGTGGTACACATATGGGACAGATCCAAATACTACTGCAAAGACTTTAAAAACTTAATTGAAACCACAATCCACAGAAGGCTGGTCAGAAACTATGGCCTGAAGAAAACTGGGTTGATTGCCTACTAAAAGAAAAATATCAGTATTCTCCATAGGATTTTAAGATGACCTAGATAGAATCTTATAATAATGTCCAAACAGTCCAGGATACAATAAAAAGGTTGCTTGGCGTTTGAAAAAAATAGGAAAATCAATTCACTTGGAAAACGTCAGCCAAGAGATGCCAATGCCAAAAAAACAGACATAGTGCTGACAAAAACTAAAACAGCAATTCTAAAAATATTCCAGCAAGTAAGGACAGACATTCTTGAAAAAAAGATAAAAAGTCTCAACAAAGAAACAAAAGAGGTAAAGGATCAAATGAGCAACTTAGAACCAAAAAATACAGTAAATGAAAAAAACAAAAACCCTGGATAGGATCAACAGCAGAATGAAAATGACAGAGAAAAAAGTCAATGTACACATGAAAATAGTAAGTAGAAATTATCCTGTCATTTGCGGGAGTATTGAGAAAAAAACTGAAGAGAAACTTAGGGATTTGTGGGATAATGACAGAGGTCTAAGATTCATGTCATTAAAGTTCCAACAGGAGAGGTGAAGAAGTGGTACAGAAAATTTATTTGAAGAAATAATGCTTAGATAATTCCCAAATTTGGCAAATAACCTAAACCTATAGATTCAAGATTTAAGCTTATAGATACAGGAAATCCTAAAAAGGATAGAGACAAACTCACACCCAAACACATAATAACTAAAACTACCATGACACCAAAACCAAAGACAAAAAAAATCCCAAAAGCAGAGAAAAAGGATGTAGTGCTTACAGGGAAACAACTGTTCAAATGACTTCATATTTCTCATCAGAAATCTTGATGACAGAAAGAAGTAGAATTACATTTTTAAAGTGCTGGTGGCAGAGGTATCAACTTAAGGTTTTATGTCTAGCAAAAGTATCCCTCACGGATGAGGATAAAATAAAGAATTTACAGCTACTAGATCCTGCTGTAAAATATTTATACTTCTCTTGAATTCTTCAATTAACAGTAGAAAGCAAAGAATTATAAATCAATAATGGGATTTTCACTATATATAAATACATAATATATTATGAAGAGAGGGTAAAAGAACCTAAAATGGTGATAATGATAAGGTTTGTACTTTAACTTAAAGTGGTAAAATGTTAATTTTAAGTAGTCTGTGAAAAGTTACATGTGTATATGGTGATCGCTAGAGCAACGACAAAAAAACAAAACCTGACCTCCCAAAAATATGTAGTAAAAAACCCAGTAGATTAAAATGAAATAGTAAGAATGTGGGTCGCTGGAGGGGAGGGTGGGTAGGAGGGTTGGGGTGATTGGGTGGTAGACACTGGGAAGGATATGTGCTATGGTACGTGCTGTGAATTGTTTAAGACTTAGGAATCACAGGGGCGCCTGGGTGGCTCAGTGGCTTAAGCCTCTGCCTTCGGTTCGGGTCGTGGTCCCGGGGTCCTGGGATCGAGCCCCGCATCGGGCTCTCTGCTCAGCGGGAGCCTGCTTCCCACTCTCTCTCTGCCTACTTGTGATCTCTCGCTCTCTGTCAAATAAGTGAATAAAAATCTTTAAAAAAAAAAAAAAAAGACGAATCACAGACTCTACCCCTGAAACAAGTAATATATGTTAATAAAAAATAAAATAAAATAAAATACTAAGAACTGTTCAGATAACCCAGAAGAGACCAAGAAAGGAGAAAAAAAAAACATGGAATGAGAAACAGGATGGACAGACAGAAAACAAATAATAAAATTGGAGACCTGAATTCAAACATATTGGTAATTTCAGTAAATGTAAATGATGTAAACATGCCAAGTAAATGACAGCTTATGAACGTGTTTTTTTTTAAAGATTTATTTATTTATTTTAGAAAGAGAGTGAGCAGGGAGGAGCAGAGGGAGAGAGAGAAAATCTCAAGCAGATTACATGCTGAGTGTGAGACCCAGATGCAGGGCTCAATCTCACAACCCTGAGATCATGACCTGAACCCAAAACCAGGAGTTGACAGCTCAACTGACTAAGCCACCCAGGTGCCCCCAAAATGGATGGAAGAAAAAAAAAAACAAAAACAAAAAACTGCTCTGATTATCTCCTGCTTCTTTAAAAAATTTACTTCAAATATAATGATGTAAATAAGTTACAAGAAAAGGGGCAGAGAAAGGTATATTTCAGGGCACTTAGGTGGCTCAGTCAGTTGAGCAGCTGACTCTAGGTTTCAACTGGGGTTATGATCACTGGGTCCTAGGATGAGCCCTGCCCTGAGCTCTATGCTCAGCCAGGAAGTCTATGTGTGGATTTTCTCTCTCTCCCTTTCCCTTTGCCCCTCCCCCTGCACGTGCAGTCACACACTCTGTCTCTCTCTCTCTGTCTCTAGAATAAAATGATTTCAGGGTTCTGGGATTGAGCCCTGTGTCAGGCTCCCTGCTCAGCAGGGGGGGAGTCTAGTTCTTTCTCACCCCTTCTCCCTGCTCTCTCTCTCTCTCTCTCAAATAAAGAAATAAAATCTTGAAAAAAGAACCAAGTAGCACCTTCCACCAACCGGATCTGTTGATGTGTATGAAACACTTTAAACAAAACAGTCCCAGAATATATATTTTTTCAAGTGCACAGGTACCAATCAAGATAGGCCCTATCATGTATGATAAAACTAACCTGAAATAAATTTAAAAGAATTGAAATAAGATATGTTCTCTGACCATAGGAGAGTGAGACTAGGAAACAATAAAATAAAGATAACAGGAAGATACCTAAATACATTTAGATGTGAAACAGCATACTTCTAAATAATCCATGGGTCAAAGAGAAAGTCTCAGAGGAAATTGGAAAGTATTTTGAGCTGAGAGAAAATGAAAACATAAAAAATACATAACAAAAATTTGGGGGACGGGCGCCTCGGTGGCACAGCTGGTTAAGCGTCTGACTCTTGGTTTAGGCTCAGGTCATGATCTCAGGGTTGTGAGATGGAGCCCTGCCTCAGATACACACTGAATATGGAGTCTGCTTCAGTTTTTCTCTCCCTTTCCTCTTCCCCACTGCATGCATGCTTTCAATTAATCATTTTTTTTAAGATTTTATTTATTTATTTGACAGATTACAAGTAGGCAGAGGTAGGCGGGGGGCGGGGGTTGGGGGGGAAGCAGGCTCCCTGCTGAGCAGAAAGCCAGATGCGGGGCTCGATTCCAGGACCCTGAGATCATGACCTGAGCGGAGGGCAGAAGCTTTAACCCACTGAGCCACCCAGGTGCCCCCAGTCAATCTATTTTTTAAAATGGGTGGGTGCAGCTAAAGTAGTAGAGAGTAATTTATAACATTAAAAACTTACATAAGAAAACAGGTATCAAATCAACAATCTAAGCACCAGCCTTAACAAATCTGAAGAAATGTAAAAACAATAAACCCGGATGCCTGGGTGGCTCAGTGGTTTAGGCCTCTGCCTTCGGCTCAGGTGGTGGTCCCGGGGTTCTAGGATCAAGGCCCTTGTCGGGCTCTCTGCTCAGTGGAGAGCCTGCTTCTTCCTCTCTCTCTCTCTGCCTGCCTCTCTGCCTACTTGTGATCTCTCTCTGTCAAATAAATAAGTAAAATCTTAAAAAATAATAATAATAATAATAAACCCAAAGCAAGCAAAGGAAGGAGGTAATAAAAATAAGAGTAGAAACCAATGGAATTTAAAACAAAGGAACATTGGAGTAAAACAGTGAAAATAAAAGCTGGTTCATAGAAAGGATTAATAAAATTGATAAATCTCAGGGCACCTGGGTGACTCAGTCAGGTAAGCATCTGCCTTTGGCTCAGGTCATGATCGCAGGGGCCTGGGATCAAGCCCCGAATCGGGCTCCCTACCCTGCTTCTCTCTCTTCCCTCTGCTCACGTGCACTCTCTCTCTTTTTCTCAAATAAATAAAATCTTTTAAAAAAATTTTTTAAAAATTGATAAATCTCTAACAAGATGATGATGGCAGACATGAAGTACTAAAGTCCAGAATGAAAGAGAAGATATCACTATAAACCCACAGACATCAGAAAGATAAGGAACTACTATAAACAACTCAAAATACATAAATCAGCAACTTAATGGAGGAAACCAAATTCTCAAACAGCGAACTACCAAAACTTATCTAAGTCGAAAAGATAGCTTGAGTAGTTCTAGAACTATTAAAGAAATGAAATTTGTAGTTCAAAACATTCTGAAAAAGAAATTACATAAAGTCACTGGCAAATTCTACCACACATTTCTGGAAGTATACCAACTCTCTGTGATTTCTTACAGAAAATAGACAGGGACTCCATTTTATGAGGCCAGCATTACTCTGATATCAAAACCAGACAAAAGCTATACAAGAGGACAAAACAGACCAATATCTCTCATAAACATAGATGAGAAAATGCTCCACAAAGTACTAACAAATTGAACATAACAATGTATATAAAGAATAATATATCATGACCAAGTATAGTTTGTATCAGGAATGCAGTACTAGTTTAGTATTTGAAAATCAAACAATATAATTCTCAATATTGACAACCCAAATAAAGCCATATATCAGTTGATGCAGGAAAAGCATTTGACAAAACTTATTAACCATCATTATTTGAAACTCTCATCAAACTAGGAGTAGAAGGAAATTTCTTCAACTGATTGGGCATCTAACAAAAAAAATTTTAAACTGCAACTGACATCATATGTAATGGTGTAACCCTGAATCTTTACATTTTAAGAGTGGGTAGAAGACAAGGATGTCCTCTCTGACCACTACTATTTTAACATTGTACTTGAAGTGCTAGCCAGTACAGTTAGGCAAGAAAAATAAATAAAAGGCATACAGATGGAAAAAGAAGAAATAAAACTGTCTCTGCTCATAGCTATGGCACTGCCTACATAGAAAATCCCAAGGAATCCAGAAAAAACTCTAAGAACTAATAAATGAGTTTAGCAAGATCTAAAGATAACAGTGCCAACCCACACAAAACAACTGAGCTTTTATATACTTGCAATGAACAATTGGGGGAAAGGATTTACTATTTACAATGGCAGCAAGAGAAAAATACTGAAGTAGAAGTATAAAAATCATATTGCAGGATTTCTATGCTGAAATTGTAAAACACAGATGAAAGAAATTAAAGATAAAAAAATACAAAGATATATTCACGGATTGGAAGACTCAGCATTCTAAAAATGTCATTTCTGTCCAGTTCCATAGATTTATAGAATTCCAGTAAAGAATCTTAGCAAAATTTTTTTGTAATTATCAACAAGATTATTTTCAAATTTATATGAAAAGGCAAAGGAACTAGAGTAGCCAAATCAATTTTGTGAAAGAAGGTTAAGCTGAGTGAATTAATCCTACGCAGTTTCAAGATTTATCACAAAGCTACAGTAATCAAGATGGTATCACATTGGCAAAAGGATAGATTGCTGGAACAGAATAGGAAGTCCAAAAATAGAACCACATAAATACCACCAATCCATATTTCATTAAAATGCAAAGATAATGGAAAGTAGCTAGTGTTTTAAAAAAGAGATTTTGGACAAATTTGACATCCACATGCAAAAATATGAGCCTCTATGTAATCTTACACTTTATATAAAAACTAACACAAAATAGTTCATAAATCCATCTGTAAAACATAAAACCTTCATAAGAATACATAGAAAAGGATGAGGCAAAATGTTTTTAAGTATGACTCCTTAGGCGCAATTTATAACATTAAAAAATAAAAAGGAATTCATCAAAATTTAAAAAAAAATTTTTTTTTAATGATGAAAAACACTATTAAGAGAAGGAGAAGGCATGCTATAGCCTGGGAGGAAATTTTGCAGATTGCATATCTGACAAAGACCATATATTCAGTGTATATTTTTTAAACTGTCAAAACTGACCAGGAATAAACCCATTTGAAAAATTGTTGAATTTGAATATCTTAAATAGTCTGTTTACCAAAGAATTTGTATGGTGGTAAATAAATAAATGAAAAATATTTAGCATTATTAGCTGTTACGGAAATGCAAATTAAAACCAGGATGAGATACTACTGGTCTAATGGCACAAATGAAAACTGACCATTTCAGATACTGACAAGGACACAGGCAAATAACCCTAATGCATTGTTTATAGGAAAGGAAAAAGGTACAACTACTCTGGAAAACATTTTGGTAATTTTCTTTTTAAGTTAAAGGTACACAACATATGACCCAACAATTCCATTCCCAGGTTTTTAACCTATAGAAGTGAAAACTTACATTTCCACAAAATTCTTCATGCCATTGTTTAGAGCAGCTCTATTCATAATTGCCAAGAAGTAGAAACCATCCAAATGTCCTTCAGCAAGTGAATGGATAAACAAACTGTGGTATATCCATATAGTGGACTACTCCTCAACAATAAAAAGAAATAGCTATTGATACATACAATATCCTGGATGTGTGTCACAGACATTGTGCTGAGTAAAAGAAATCATCTCAAAAGTTATATACTATATGATTCTGTTGATATCACATTCTCAAAAAAGACAAAATCATGGTGAAAAGAATGGATTATGCATTGGTGGTGGGGTTAAGTGTGACTACACAAGAGAGTCATTTATTTATTTAATTATTTATGGTGTATAACTGACCTATAGTGTTATATTAGTTTCAGGTGTACAGCATATTGATTTGACGTTCTTTACATTACTCAATGCTTACTGTGATAAGTGCAGTCACCGTTTGTTACCCTACAATTTATTACAGTATCATTGACTATATTTCCTATACTATACTTTTCATTTCTGTGACTTATTTTATAACAGGAACTTTGTACCCCTAATCTGTTTCACACACACCCCCCGCCCCCCGCCACTACCTCACCTCTGGCAACCACCGGTTTGTTCTCTAAGAGTATTTTAAGAGTCTGTTCGGTTTTTTGGGTTTTTTTGTTGTTGTTGTTCATTTTGTTTTTTTATATTCTACATATAAGTGAAATCATATGATATTTGTCTGATTTATTTCATTTAACAAAATTCCCTCTAGGTCCATCCATGTTGTCACAAATGGCAGGATTTTGTACTTTTTTTTATGGTTAATATCCCACTGTATTTATGTACCGTATCTTCTTTATCTATTCGTTGATCAATTAACACTTGGATGGCTTCCTTATGTTGGCTATTAATAATGCTGCAGTGAACATAGGGGTACATATATCTGTTTGAATTAGTATTTTTGTTTTCTTTAGGTAAATATCCAGTAGTGGAATTACTGGATCATATGGTAATTCTGTGTGGGTTTTTTTTTAGGATTTTTATTTATTTATTTGAGGTGGGTGGAGGAGCAGAGGGAGAGGGACAAGCAGACTCTGCACTGAGTGCAGAGCCTTACACAGAGCTTGACCCCATAGCCCTGAGCCAAAATCAAGAGTCAGAGGCTCAAACAGCTGAGCCATCCAGGAACCTCATTAGTTCTATTTATAATACTGTTTTCCACAGTGGTAATACCAGTTTACACACTGCCAGCCTCCTCCCCCAGCCCTGCCCCACTACAGTAAGTAAGGGTTTCCTTTTCTCCACATCCTCACTGGCACTTATTCCTTATCTTTTTTATCACTAGCCATTCTGACTATTTTAAGGTGGTATTTCATTTGTGGTTTTGATTTGCTTTCCCCAGTGATTAGTAATGCTGAACATTTTTCACAAGGGAGTCTTTTAGAGCAATGGAATTGCTCTTTATTCTGATTATGCTGATCGTTACGTGAATCTATGCCTGTTTTAATATTCATAGAACTGTACACATGTCTGAAAAGTTAATTTTATAGTGCCAATTTAAAACATTTTTTAAAAGCTTAATGGCATAAAGTGACAACTTATTTATATGTAATGATTCTGTGGACTGACCACGTGGTTCTTCTGCTTTCCTTTGTGTTGACTGGGATATTGAGATGCCCAGAATGTCCAAATGGCCTCACTCACATGACTAGCAATATGTATTAGCCATTGACTCAGAATTTAGCTATGGCTCTTGGCCAGCGACCTTGATTCTTCCATTCTTAGTATTCTATATGGCTGGTTGGGCTTTTTTGCAGCATGTCCTGTGGGTTCCATGGAGTGTTCAAAAGAACAGTCTCCAGTTTCCAAGCACTTAACAGGTCTCTGCATCATGCTTACTAAAGCCCCATTTGCTGTACTAGTCCTGTGACCAAACCCAGATTCGGTGTGGGAAGGTACAGGGCATTAATACGAGGAGTGTTGGCTCATTAGGGGCCTCCAAATTAATGTCTTTCACAGATGGTGAGTGCTTTTTGTTTTATTTAAAAAACAAAAAACAAAAAACCTTTCCTTCCAGATTACCCATATTCCTTCAACAAAAACATTGAGACTCCAGTATCTAAGAGGGAGAAATTGAAGATGGTCTGTTATTTAAAAAAATGTAAACTGTGATTGTTTGAAGTATGTTGAAAGTGTGCTGTTTTCCTCTAAGTGTCAATGATTATAGACCCACATCTTTTTAAAAGAGATTTTATTTATTTATTTATTTACTTATTTACTTACTTATATGAAAGAGAGCACATGCACGCACGAGTGGGGGGCAGGACAGAGGGAGAAGGAGACTCCTTGCTCAGCAGGGAGCCTGCTGGGGGCTTGATCCCAGGACCCTGAGATCATGACCTGAGCTGAAGGCAGCTGAGCCACCCAGGTGCCCTCTAGACCCACATCTCGAGAGAGATTTGAATTTATTCTTTGAGTACCCGATTACTTTCCCCCATAACTCTATCATTAATTGACTCTCAGTATAGGGAATGGGGCTCCAAAAGCACTCACATGAAAGATGCTGGGAGTGGATCTTAAAAGTTCTCATCAGAAGGAAAAATTTTTTGTAACCATACATGGTTATGGATGTTAATTAACTTACTGTGATAATCATTTTGCAACATATCCATATATCAGATCATTGTGTTATACACCTAGAACTAATACAATGTTATATGTATTGATTATATCAATTTTAAAAACACACAAAAGAGCTCACATAGCACTGCAGACAACCTTGGGATTAATTTTGGGGATAGAAAGGAACTTTATTTTTTTATTTTTTTGAAAAAAATTTTTTTAAATTTTAATTTTATTTTTTATAACATATATTTTTATCCCCAGGGGTACAGGTCTGTGAATTGCCAGGTTTACACACTTCACAGCACTCACCATAGCACATACCCTCCCCAATGTCCATAACCCCACCCCCCCAACCCCCCTCCCCCCATCAACCCTCAGTTTGTTTTGTGAGATTAAGAGTCACTTATGGTTTGTCTCCCTCCCAATTCCATCTTGTTTCATTTACTCTTCTCCTACCCCCTTAACCCCCCATGTTGCATCTCCTCTCCCTCATATCAGGGAGATCGTGTGATAGTTGTCTTTCTCCGATTGACTTATTTCGCTAAGCATGATACCCTCTAGTTCCATCCACGTCGTCGCAAATGGCAAGATTTCATTTCTTTTGATGGCTGCATAGTATTCCATTGTGTATATATACCACATCTTCTTTATCCATTAGTCTGTTGATGGACATCTAGATTCTTTCCATAGTTTGGCTATTGTAGACATTGCTGCTATAAACATTCGGGTGCACGTGCCCCTTCGGATCACTACGTTTGTATCTTTAGGGTAAATACCCAGCAGTGCAATTGCTGGGTCATAGGGTAGTTCTATTTTCAACATTTTGAGGAACCTCCATGCTGTTTTCCAGAGTGGTTGTACCAGCTTGCATTCCCACCAACAGTGTAGGAGGGTTCCCCAGAGAGGAACCTTTTTGAACACATAGATAGCATCTGAAGAAGTAATTTGTCCAAAACAAAAAGCTTCCATGGAAGTTTTTATATAGTGAAGATATAAGGCACAAATACTAAACCGGAAACAGCCTACAAAATGAGTATTGCAGAAATTGAGGGTGTTTTTGTTTTTTGCTCATTTCTTTATTCCTTTGTTTTTAAGCAGTGGTAAACACAAGACACCAGATTACTATGGAGTGAATGCATGAAGTAGGAAAAAGATGGTAAGAGGACAACAGCATGGTGTAGTAGAAAGAACATAAACAGAGAAATAGAAGAGATGGATTCTAGATCTGATCTGGCCACTACTGCATCCTTCACTTCTTTCAGTATCTTGGCTTTCATACCACAGATGAGGTGTTTGATCTGAATAGTGCTTCGTAACATCCCTAGAAGGCTCTAGAGACCAAACTCTCTGATGGAGATGTATGATTGGGGGTTGGGGGGGGCGCGGGGAGGTCAGTACAATTCTTGTTTCCACAATATAAATTACAGAAATCAAAACGAAGATTCTAGGCTGGGGAGAGTACATAGTATATGGAATGAGAAGGTACTGAAGAGGGGTATGAGTTTTTACAAAGTGTTGAGAAATATTATAGTCTAGAAAATGCAAGTGATCTCTAATGTCAGTAAGCAAGCAAGACTTATTCTTCTTATTCACTCTTTCCTCCCTAAATGCCAGACACAGGGCCTGACACATGGTAATACTTATTTAATAAATTAATACAGGATCCGTCTCTCCTCTCAAAAAATTTTGTTTTGGACTTTGGAGAGTAATTTAGGGGTGTAACAGTTTCATCCCTTTTTTAGTCACATATTTCCTTTGTAGATGAGGTGTGAATGATGAACTTCTTTTGTCCCCCTACTAATAGGCTATTCATTTTTGGCCTAAAGGCTGAAGCTATATAGTGCTGTATCTGTACAGGTTTATATAGCTTATCAGATGCTTCCTTCTGTTCCTGTTCTGGTTCATAGAAGGAAATAAAAAACATTAGTTCATGTCTCCTAGCTTCACGGTGGAATAAACCCCATACACCAAAGAAATGTTTTATTGCCCTCTCAAATGTATTTTCTGTTGACCTTCTGTTTAGATCATAAGAAAAAAGCTCAGAACTCAAAAACAGAATACAATTACTCCTCTTCAATTGATAATGACCTCTCTGGGCACTGTTCCCTGTATATCCTATAACAGGAATCAAAATTTCCTTCAACAGTCTAGATATCAACACAAAAACTCATGTTCAAAGTAAATTATTCTTTCAGAAGTCCCTGTAAAATGATATAAAGCAAAATTTATTAATATGGGAAGCTGAGTATCCAGTATTTTAAAACTACCTCTTTTGAAACTACCCAGTAATAGTTTCTCCTATTTGGTGATTATTTTTGTTTCCTAAACTTAATAAGATGTTGAATTACATCTTAAGTACAATTCTTAATGAATGGAAAAATTGTATTAGAAATTGTAAGATCACCTATTAGGTGTTCAGGTACAAGTATACATCCAAAAAAACCTTGATTGGAAACTAGAAACCTATAAATAATCAAATTTGGTATATCTCCTTTTTAAATCCAATATTGGTGACCTAATACTTACAAAATTAAAACTAGTGTATCTTGTAAGTGAAAAGCCTTTATATTTTTCTTCCTTACCCTCCCACCCCACTCCTGTTTTTTGCTCCCTCAGTGGATGTCAGATAACATGCCATAGATACTTGACTTAAGTTGTTTTGTGTGGACTATTTTAATAGTCTCCTAAGCACTCTCCCATGCCCCAGCCCTCATTTAACTCCAGTGTTGTCTGTTCTTTACTCTGAGTGATCCTGTTAAAACCTACAACCTTTCCTAACTCTGCTCAAGACTCCCATTGATTTCCTTACAGTAGCCTACAGTGTCATACACAGTCCGCTTTCATCCACCAAGCCTTTCTGTCCTTATTTTCTATTTTACCTCCCTTAGTCTCATCCTCCCTTAGTCTCATCCTCCTTGGCATTCTTTGTGCACACCAAATCCATTCCTGCCTCAAGGCTTTTGAACTTGGTGTCTCTCCCTGGACTACCTTTCCCCAGATATCTGCATACTTGCATTCAGATCTCTGGTCAGATGTTATTTTATCAGAGAGGCCCGTCATCCTCTGTCCTGTTTATGCTGCTCTATTTTTCTTCATACCATTCATCACCAATGGATATATGGTTATTATATTTGTTTATTGGCTGTCTTCCCCAGCTAGCAGGTAGGCATATGTTTGTTCTTTGATGCTTCTCCAGAACAGTGCCTCAAGTATTTGAATGAACAGCTCAGTTTAAGTTCTACCTCTTTCTTTGAAACTTTTCTCCAACCTACAGTGATTCACTTTTCTATTGTGGGTGCTCATATTCTGTCTCTACTGATTCCTTAAATATAGAATTCTTATTGTAAACATAATTTACATAATAGGTAAGAGTGTGGAGTGAGAATTGTACATGTGATTTAAATCCTAGCCTTAGCCATTTAAGTCTGAGCAAGTTATTAACCTTCCCACTTTTCCATTTCTATTCCTGTAAAATGGCAGTAATGGGTAGTTCAATGAATGGAACACAGAGGAGATAAAATGGGAAAAGCAGGAAGAGACCTAATCATCAAGATCATTATGTGGCATACCTGGCTGTTTGTTTGTTTTTTATATAAGTAACAGAGAGTTTTGAAAGACTTTTTTTTTTTTTTTAAAGCAGTAGTATGCCATAGGGTAAATTTTCAACTTACTTAAAATTTTAGTTTAATGGGGCACCTGGCTGGGTCAGTCCATAGAGCATGTGACTCTTGATCTCAGGATTGTGAGTTCAAGCCCCACGTTGGGCATGGAGCCTGCTTAAATTCTAACTTCGTTTAATCTATGCTAGTACTGAACTGTTGAAGAACTTAATTTACCTTGCGGTAGTACTTTACTACAGTTTTGTTTTGTCTCTGTGTCCTGTGTTTACTGCTATTTCCTGGCTAAATTTTATTTATTAAACAATTGGGTCACTTCTGGTCTGGAGTAGAACTTTTGTAATGTAAGGGAGACCACAAAATTTAAAGGATTATATGTGTACTGCCTCATATTTTCTCTTGGCAGAAATACCATGTTCTGGCTCCTTTTCCTGCATAAGACTTTTTTAGTATTCCCCTTATTTCAGGGAAGAATTTCTAACAGTACACTTACATGGATTCTTGGTGACCTAAAAAGAAACAATAATGTTCATTAGGTTTGTGCAACCTTTGCCTTCTGGATATGTGTGAGAAATGAGATTATTTACCTTATCTTCAGTTCTGGTGTATATGCATTACCAAAAATATATTTTCAAGATATTTTCCCTGCTCTATTGTAAAATCACAGAGGAGGTTTGGGACTTCTCACCTAGGTCACAATGTCCAGAAGACTGTTCCTCAACCCAGATCAAGATCAATATAATATTAGTGATACAAATCAAATCAACCAATAGCTCTTCAAGTTTCCCACTTCCTGTCCTCCAGACACAAAATAGGTTTAAGGAGGAAAGTTCTTTCCTACCTTTTAATATTTTGAGCTGCCTGTGTTTAGGATTCAAGTATTTTTGGTGCTTATTGCTTAACTGGGCTGAAGATTATCTCATGTGACAGCATAGATCTCTTGTTTTGGAATTGCCATTACTTTCTAGAACAGCCACTCTGTACAGCTGCCAACATGCCCTGGATCCTTTTGCTTCATATTACAGTGATACTGCTTTGTCAGGGTAGAATTCAGCCTCACAGGGCTGGAGTCAGTCTCTGCTGACCTCATGCCACAGTACAGCATGTTCAAATCTGGGAGAAACCCGAGGGTTATTCGGCACATTCCTCCTCTTTCTCCCTCACAAGCATGGAACCCTCACTCTCCTCGGAAACCGTATGTTGTATATGTGTGTGTATCTGTCTTTTTTTTTAAAAAAAAACTCTTCCTTAATCCTATAATTCTACAGCTTTAAGTGGGGGCTGGTTGAATAGATAGATACAGGAAATGCTTTGAGCTGCTAAAACTCAGCATTTTTCAGTAGTAGATCTCAGCCATGGGCATTTGCTATTTTTGGACTGATTTGTGTGAGGTTGCAATAATCAAGAAGCATGTTATGTGTTTCCCAGTTGTTCATTTTGCCCATAGCTATTTGGGCGGAATGTACAGAGCACTCTTTTGACAGTGTGGGCATGCTCAGATCATACTGGAGTGTTCCGACTCCCGTATGATGGGCTGCTTCAGTGCAGAGTAAATGTCAGCCTCACTCTCTCAGGCAGAAAAGTTATCAGAAAATAAGTGTTTCCTTCAGTGAACAAGAGAGTTTCGTTTGCCTTTGGCAGCTTAGGAAAAGCTTGGGTTAAATTTGAAGATGCTAGGCATGCATAACAAATAAGAACTTGGATTAGATCCATTTGAAATACTTCTCACATTAAAAACAAAGGTTCTTATCATTCAGCTCCTTGTTTTCACTGTATTTTTCCCAAAGACTTGGCAGTTTTCCTAATTGTAAAGCAGTGTGCACGTATCTCAGTGCTAAAGTTTATGTCTTCAGATCAGAAGAACAAATCTCTGAGATACAACTGAATAGGAAGATGATCCAGCTTTATGCAACACAACCACCATTTTCACATTTGTTCTATAATCTTGAGTAGAAAACTTGGTCATATTTTGATTTTACCATGATTTTTTGAATTGGTTCTATAAATGAGCCAATAAATGGTTATATCTATTTCCTAAGAGATAATACTAAAGCAAAACAGATTTTTTTATAGTTTTACCTGATTCTAAAATGAATATACATTAATACTATTTGCCCTTGAGCCATTGGATTTAAGGTCCAGATTTTTTACTCTGAAATTTGATATTAAATTACTCTCTTATGATTTATGGTTAATAATTTAAATACTGCCTTCGTTAAGAGATTTGTGGCTCTGCTTTGTACTCTTTTTTTCTGTTTGTTCTGTATCTTGGATTTTAAAACCTTGGCACATCTCTGTTTGTTCTGGGGTTATAAAAGGTCAGTTTACTTATCTGTGTTTTATTAAGAATGCTAGCTCAGGTTGAATGGGTTGGTCAAAAAGAAAGAATTCGTGGGAGAGCCCTCAAAGGATAGGAGGTGGAGACTGGTAGTAAAACAAAAATTAACTCTTTTCCCCCCTACTGACAGTTGACAGGGAGATGGGGAACATGAAATGTAATTTAAACATTTTTAATTTATTTTCTCCATGATTGTATTAATTCATAAGTGGAGAAAATTTGCTTAAAAGATTGTAGATGAAACTGTTTTCTTGCTTCCCTCCCCATGTCTCCCTCTCACTTAACAAACTATTCATTGACTCTGGTGAACTAAAATGCTGTCATTGAAACAATGATTTAAAATACTCAAAAATAAGGTACTTGCTCTGCATCTCTAGTTCTTAGTATGACTATCTGGGTACATCAAACTGCTATAGATTGGGGTTCATATATGTCCTCCTTACATGAGATTGCAACATGCTTTGTTAAGAGTTCATTCTAAACTACAGAATGAATATTTTGAAGGAAAATTTGAGGGAGAAATGTTTCTGACTTTAGGTAATAAATGGAGAATTTTAGAAAGTGGGACAATGTTGAACTTAACATCTGTTTTTTAAATGAGATTATAGTATCTCCAGATTTGATGAGTTCTAAAGACGAATAATTCCCTTTTTCCTTTCTTAATAACCCTGCATCACCACACATCTGTATGTTTAACTCATATATGTAATGGAGAAAGTCCAGACAATTCCTTACCGGTGTTGATGTTGCTTAAGTTTTCTATACAAATGCCCAGAATTTAAAATGGCAATTCAGAACATACATGTGTAATCACTTAGTCATATATAGATGCTTTACCTTGTAAACAAGTGTTATTTACATTGAGCTGTCACTATATCAAACTGAGCTTTTAATTTTTTTTTTCCTTAAAGAGTTTATTTATTTGACACAGAGAGAGACAGCGAGAACAAAGACAAAAGCAGGAGGAGCGGGAGAGGGAGAAGCAGGCTTCCCGCCCAGCAGGGAGCCCGATGTGGGGCTTGGGACCCTGGGATCAGAACCTGAGCCAAAGACAGACACTTAATGACTGAGCCACCCAGGGGCTCCAAACAGTGAACTTTTAAAAAATAAAATAAAACTCCTCTCACATCTGAACCTTACATTCTAGTTGGGGAAGATGACAACACATAATAAACATAATAAGTAAACTGTGGTGTGTGTTAGAGAAGGAGGATGGGCTATAAAAACAATAAAGGTGGGTAAGTGAGATTAGAAAGGCTGGGGGTAGACTGCTATTTTTAAAAAGATAGTAAGTGTAAGCCTCATTAAAAAAGAGACATTGAGGGCACACCTGGGTGGGTCAGTCGGTTAAGCTGCTGCCTTGGCTCAGGTCATGATCCCAGGGTCCTGGGATCAAGTCCTGCATGGGGCTCCTTGCTCCAGGAAACCTGCTTCTCTCTCTACCTCTGCCTGCCCTCTGCCTGCTTGTTTGCTCTCTCTCTCTGACAAATAAGTAAATAAGTAAAATCTTTAAAAAAAAAAAAAAAAAGAGAGACATTGAGGAAGGGCTTAAAAGAAATAAGCAGGTTAGCCATACAACTGTCTGAGAAGTGAGCATTCCCAGTAGAGGGTACAGCCAGAACAAAAGCAAGAGTGTTCCTGATTATATACAAAGAATGGAAGGGAAGCTGGTATAACTAGAACAAGAGGGAAGAAAGAGTGGTAGGATTTGGGGTGTCAAAGATGTAATAAGAGTTTCTCGGTTGTCTATTACTGTAAAACCACTCCAAAACTGAGTGACTTAAAGCAACTATTTTATTTGCTCACAGTTCTGTGAGTCAGCTATTTGGGCTGGGATTAGTTGGATGGTTTTTGTGCTGGTCTTCCGTGGAAGCCAGTGTCATTGCTGGATGGCTTAGATGGAGCTGGTGGTCTAAGATGGTCCGTCCCCCTTTCATGCCTTATAGTTGGTTCTGGCTGTTAGTGGAGACTGTCTCCTTGTGGTACAAGGATTTTAGCCTGCACGGTTGTAAGGATGGACTTTTCTTTAACTGAGATGTAAAGCCTACTGGAGATCCCAGCGCAGCAAGAGTAAGCCTCGATATACAAACACATTTCAAGTCTCTGTTGTGCCACATTTGATGTTCCATTTGGCCGAAGCCAAGTCCATGACCAAACCCAGTGTCACAGGATGGAGAAATTGATTCCACTTTTTGATGGAAGGAATGAGAAAGTCAAATTGTAAAGAGAAAGGCATACTTGATTGAATGTATTTGTGGCTATTAATCTCCAACACAGAGGGCCAGATCAGAAATCCCCTTGAAGCCATTTTTAAGGACTAGCTTTCTCTTTGAATGTAAAAGCAATACAATGAAGAATTTTAAGCAGAGAAGTGACATGATTTGACTTTTATTTTTAAAGGGTTGTTCTGGCTTAGTACTGAGAATAGATTATACGGTGGCCAGGGAGACCAGTAAGGAGGCCATTCTAGTAACCCAGACAAGATATGATCATGGCTCAGACTAAAATAGCAGAAGTGAAGATAATAAGTGGTTGGATTTGGGATGTATTTTGAATGTACAGCCAACTGAATTTTCTGGTGGTTTGGATGTAAGTTATGAAAGAGAAATTGATGCCTACAAGGATTTTAGCCTCAATGGCTGGAAGAATGGATTTGTCATAACGAGATATAAAGTCTGCTGGTGGGGCAGGTTTTGCGGGAAAGAGCAAGAGTTCAGTCTGAGATGTCTGTTTGATGTCTGAGAGTGACTATATGAGTCTGGAATTTAGGAGGTCTGGGCTGAAAATATAATTGAAGGAGGTATATCAAATTTAGATGGTATTTAAAGTTAAGAGACTAGATGAAGTTAACAAGAGAGGGAATGAATGTAAATACAGGAGCGTAGAGGAACAAGAACTAAGCCCTGAATAATCCTGTTTGAGAAGAGCAGGAGGAGGAATAGTGGCCCATGATGAATAAGAAAAATCGAGAATTCTTCATAGGGGGAGAGAAACAGCAGCTCTGTCAAATGATGCTGACAGGTCAAGTAAGGTAAGGACTAAGAGCTCATCTTTGGATATAGTAATGTAGGGATGATTGGTCATCTTCCCAAACATTTTTTTGTAGAATGATGAGGTTGAAACGAGTTGAGTAAGTTTGAGAATGGGAAGAGAGGAATTTGGAGACTAAATTTTAGACCATTTTAATGTGTTTTACTTCAATAGGGAGCAGAGAAGTAGGCAGTAACTGGTAGAGGAAATGGGATCAAAAAGAAGGTTAAGGGCGCCTGGGTGGCTCAGTGGGTTAGGCCTCTGCCTTCGGCTCGGGTCATGATCTCAGGGTCCTGGGATTGAGCTCCATGTCGGGCACTCTGCTCAGCGGGGAGCCTGCTTCCTCCTCTCTCTCTCTCTCTCTCTCTCTGCCTGCCTCTCTGCCTGCTTGTGATCTCTGTCAAATAAATTTAAAAAAAAAAAGAAAAGAAGAAGAAGAAGGTTAAGGTGGGAGATGGGAAAAATCATGTTGATGGGAAAAACTCGATAGAAAGGGAAAATTGGTCCATTTCTTTATTTTATTTAATAAACTTACATGTGCAGGCACTATTCAATCCACTTTACAAATATTAACTCACCTGCTATAAGAATGAAACAGTGACTGGCCATTCAGTAAAAAGTATTGTGCTTAGTGCTCTCAGGAGTTCAGTAATGCATAAGACACATCTTTGACTTAAGGACTTAATGGTCTGTATTAGAAAATATGAAAACCTGCAAAAATAACTAAAAATAGGAAAATGATACAAAATAGAAAAGCTGTATCGTTTACAAGTTTAGAAAAGGGAGAGTATTTTCAGCTGCGGAATAAGGAGTGTCCATAATTTGATTCCAGTTAAATAACAGTGGGCCTTTAAACTAAAGGTAGGGCTCATTTGGACTTCAGTTTATATATTTTTACCTTGAGCATGGACAGGAATGTGTGTGTTGTAAGGTAGACTGGGGGACAGGGTTTGAGGTAGGAGGGAAAACATTTTTTCTTCAATATATAGTTTCAAGAGGTCAAAAAAGCAGAAAATACAACCATAGAGATACTCCCTTTTCTGTCGCCATAATTGTCATCTTCATGTTTATATTTCTGATCCCCATATGTAGGGGGGAAGGCGTGTGTGAGTGTACATGTGTGTGTAAGTGTGTGAGTGTACATGTGCAAACTGCCTTTGCATCTACCTAAAATACAAGAAGTCTTCTATTAGTCCTCTATTTGACTCTGTTAGATAGATTTAGGAGCTTATCTTGGATTTTAATATAGTTTGGGGAACAATCCAGATTACTGTTTTCAGATAAGTAAAATAGGAAAATTTGAGATGTGTAAGCCCAGGAAATATGGTTAGAATATGTCCTTTAATTCTCATTTGCTCTTCATGAAAAGTGTAGTGTTTGTTGGAAGTCTGAGGAAGTCTGAGGATAAGTAGAGAATACAGACTATTCAGATTGATACTTGGGTGGAAGAAAGTATTTTATATTTGGTAGAAACCTGTGAGGAAAAGTTTATAGAGGATCATTTCTAGAGAGTGTAGAAGCTTAATTCAAGTTGGCTTTTTATTTCTGGTGGTTCCTCTGTTATCTATTTTTTAAAAATCTAGGCACATTCTGGGGCACCTATGTGGAGCCGTTGGTTAAAGCACCTGACTCTTGGTTTCAGCTCAGATCATGATCTCGGGGGTCTTGAGATCAAGCCCTGCATCAGGCTCAGCACTCAGCTCAGAGAGTGCTTGAGATTCTTTCTTCTCCCCCCCTTGCTTTTGCACACACACTCTTTCTCTCCCTCCCCACCCCCCTCATAAATAAATAAACAAATAAATAATTTTTTTTAAATGTAGGCATGTTTTAATTATGTCCTGATTGCAAGTTCAGGGAAAAGATTCTTATGGGGATCTAGAAGAGCTCACCAAAAAAACCACATGTGGTCAAATTACGAATCAAAGTTCAAGTTTATCCTTAATTAAAGGAATGCAATTGATAATTAAAATGAGATTTTATTTTCACTTAGAGTAATCAGATGCAAAAGTTCGATACCTAGAGCTGGCACAGTCATTCGCCCACGCTGTTGGTGTAGTGCAAATTGCTGTAATCTTTCTGAAGGGTAATTTGGTAATCTCTACCAAAGTGTAAAACATCACATTCTCTGATAACACTGATGGAATTTACATTATTAGTATACCCACAGAAATTTACCAAGATATACAGAAATATGTTATAGTGTTGTCATTTAAAAATGGGAAGAAATTATTTTGATGCCCACTTGAAGTGCCACAACATTCAATATCTTTGATATCCCCCTCCAGCCCAAAGATGGTGCAACCTTCTTCCTTACCAAGGAATTAGATCCCATGTTATCGTATTTAACAGTTATCAAGAAAATTTTAAGTTTCCTGGAAATTAAGGCTTTTCATTTATTCTGTTAATGGTGGTCACTAGAGATGAGGTGTGTTCAGAATGAGAGATCAAATACTCCAAGATGAAGGGCGCCTGGGTGGCTCAGAGGGTTGAAGGCTTCTGCCTTTGGCTCAGGTCATGATCCCAGGGTCCTGGGATCAAGCCCCACATCAGGCTCTCTGCTCCACGGGGGGCCTGCTTCCTCCTCTCTCTCTGTCTGCCTCTCTGCCTCCTACTTGTGATCTCTGTCTGTCAAATAAATAGATAAAATCTTTAAAAAAAAGAAAAATACTCCAAGATGAGTCACACCAAAGAGCTATTAAGATCAAAATTGGCAACAGTAGGAAGATGCTAATTAGAACACAAATCTTTAAGAAGTAAAGACTACATGGATTAGTATGTGAGATTGAAATGGGGGAGTGGGTAGTCTGGAGAAAGTTTACCAGAACTCTGTGTCTTCAGATAATTCTTTTAATTTCTAAGAGGTCCATTTTCATTTTGGGAGAACCAAACTGCCAGTCAGTTCACACAATTTGAGGGAGGAAAGGAAGAGAGAACTTTTATTACATACTTCTTCCTAAACTAAAGCTGCTATTATATTTTATATCATTGCGTTTACATTTATCATGCATACATTCTATCATGCATATTTTATCAAATATAGTTCATTTTATGAAAAAATCCAATTTTTGCCTGTTTATCTAATGCTTTCACTTGTATGGGCCATGGTAAATTGCTTACATCATTTGACTGTTATTCTCCACTGAATTAATTATAATTCAGATTACCTCTGAGTTTTGGAGCTGGATAAAGAGAAGTGGTAATGCAAAGTGCAGGACATCCAGGCAGCAGCTGTTCATACCTCAAAAATAAGCAAGATCTAAAGAACTATACTCAATTAATATTTTCTTCTGGAGCATGAAAGCAGGATTAGAGTAAGGTAGAAATTTTATTGGTTCTTACTGACCTGGTGGTTGTGGTTTTGACTGATCAGCATGAATGTTTTCAATTTTGGAGACAAGAGCTCTAGATTGCATTGTTATTTCTAAAAAGAAGAATGATATTAACAAGAGACTGAGACTCAAGAGACCTGGTTTATATAGTACCAGCCCTACATGACTAGGTAGGAACTTGGGGAATTCAGTTAACATGCCAGAGCTTTTATTTCTCATCTGTAACATAAGCCTGTTTCACAAGATAAACTCTCAAGATCTTCACATTTTAGGAGGCTCAGATGAATATCATGTACACGAATACACATGCACAGACATGTATAGACTGGTTTTAAAAGTAAAATAATACATTTTCCTATGGCCCTTAGAAAGATAGACTCAGGTCTCAAACTTTGCATATATTCTGTTTCTAGACAGTTAATAGATTTTAAAAGTTCACATTTTGTTTTTTTTTTAAAGTAACTTCTGTACCCAATATGGGGTTCAAACTCCTAACCCTGAGATCAGGAGTCACATGCCCTACTGACCAAGCCAGCCAGGCTCCGCTAAAAAGTGATCCATCTTCATCTTCATCCCTCCCTTCCTTCATTCCACCCTCCCTCCCATCCTCCTTCCATCCCTCCTTCCCTTCTTTCCTTCCTCCATTCCTCCCTCCCTCCCTCCCTTCCTTCCTTCCTTTCCTGAGGGCGGAGGGAGGAGCGTAGGGAGACAGCGAGAGAATCTTAAGCCGACTCAACGCACAGTGTGGAGCCCTATGCAGGGCTCAATCTCACAGCCCTGAGATTATGACCTGAAGTGAAATCAAGAGTCCGACTTAACTGACTGAGCCACTCAGGCATCCCATGATCATTATTGTTTAGTTACATACTATTTATAGACAGTAAATGAGGAATTTTACCTTACTTGAACTGGAATAGTGTATAGGAAAATCTGGATTTAGACAAAGTCTTGTTACTTGGTATAGGGCGATTATTTGCTTTGGAAAGCATTCATTGGGGCACCTGGGTGGCTCAGTCATTGGGTGTCTGCCTGTGGCTCAAGTCATGATTCCAGGGTCCTGGGATCGAGCCCCACATCGGGCTCCCTGCCCGGCAGGACGCCTGTTTCTCCCTCTCCCACTCCCCCTGCTTGTGTTCCTTCTATTGCTGTGTCTGCCTCTATCAAAGAAATAAAATCTTTGAAAAAAAAAAAAAAACCCACTCATTTTATAATTTCTTTAACTTGGGTATTGTTTTGGAGAAACAAAATCCACCTTAAGGAAAAGCAGCATATCTCTATTTGAGATTAATCTCTGTGATCTACCAATTAATAAATTGGAATTTGAAATTAGTAAAACGTATAGTGAAATGAGTATATATGTGCACGTTTAACATTTACTTGGGGATCTAAAATTTCTAAACTATTAAGAGTCTTAAGGTAGGGCATCTCGTGGTTCAGTCATTGGGAGTCTGCCTTCAGCTCAGGTCATGATCCCGGGATCTTGGGATCAAGCCCCATGTCCGTCTCCCTGCTCAGCCAAAAACCTGCTTCTCCCTCTCACTCCCCCTGCTGTGTTCCCTCTCTCTCACTATGTCTCTCTCTGTCAAATAAATAAAATCTTTAAAAAAGAAAGAGAGAGAGTAAAGGTAAACTATAATGGTTAAGTTCAGTTTTTTATTAATGTTAAAATTGGGTTTAGAAAGGTGTTTTCTAGGTGCTGCTAACTATTTGAAAAACACATTTTCAGTCTGCTTAGCTCTAAATTGTTACCATTAAAGGCTAGTGGTTAGCAGCACATAAATAAGTACTTTATAAAGGAAGCCCTAATTACTAGGGTACTAAACAGATTTTCTAAATTTAAGTTACCCCCAAGTAAATTCATTTCCTTATTTAATAGGATTACTATATTAGTAGATGAGAAGTACTCTGAACACAGCGTATCTAGATTTTAGCAGTGCCTTGAACAGCGTTTTTTGTGGTATCTTTAGGGGGAAATTACAATTAATTATTCATAACTGAGTAAGTGAATGAAAGTATGAAAATCGTACTAACTCAGAATAAATATCACCCTGGAACAAGGTCTCTGATGGTTTGCTGCAGGATGCTTCCTGTCCTGTTCAACCTCTTTGTTTAAATCCTTGGCGAAAGAGAAAGAGATTGCTGTGATTAATCAGAGTTGAAGATGTCAAGCAGCTGAAAAGAATAATTAAAAATTTGAGCCATAGAATTGGAATCCATTGGTATTCTCAAATGAAGAGCAGAAGTCATCACATTATGTGATTCAGCTGTACCACATTTATATAATTTATGGAAAGGGCAACTGTTCTTAACACAATTTTCAGTTGAAGAGAAAGCAAACAGGGACTAAATTAAGTGCTATGACCAGGTACTCTAGCAAATCTCTTAACATTAACAAAGTGATTTAGGTACTGCACCAAAAAGAGTCTGCGTAGTGGGATCTTAATTAACCTAAATCAGTCACAGCTCCTGTTACATTGCAATACGTTTAGAAGGTCTTAGTCATTCTTGGAAATTAAAATTCTAGAAAGGAAGTATTATTAATATTACCTTAGTACCTTACCTTAGAATATTGTATCAGAAACATTGTTGTTAATATGATTAAAACATGAAACAGTCTGAGAGCAGAGTCCTAGTAGTTGAGAAGAATAAATGAAATGTCTAACAATATCCCCATCTCAATTTTGTTTACAAAGAGACACTAAAAGAACATTGTTATCAATTGATCATGGACAAATTTGTCTGACTAAAGTTTTCCACTTAAGGTTAAGACAAGCACTGGGCTATTAGGAATTGTAATTAGGACTTTTCCTTTCTAACTCCCTAGATTACAGTCTGCAAATTCTGTAATACCTTATAAAAGCCTTAGCAGTTTCCTCAATGTTAACTTCAGATGTTTTACAAACTTACTTTTATCAAATCATAAGGAAATAAAAGTTATTTTTTCAAAAAATGTCGTGTAAAGATAGAAGATGTTTATTTCCTGAGTGGCTGCTCTAGTCAGGAACAAACTAGAAACAATTCCATACTGATTTTCTAAATAATGGCTTAAAAACAGAGGTCTTCCATATTTATTGCTTCTTAGCCTTATATGAGAAATTTGTCCCTCAGACATTTCTAATAAATTCACTCAGTCATGGGGTAGACTTTTAAGGTTTCCTACAACTCTAATTTGGAATTCTGTGAATTTTTTGTGTGTGTGATTATTCTTTACATGATTATAAAAGCTCAGAAATTAACTCAATCTTTAGAGAATTAAAATTAATTTGCAAACAAATATTGCCTAGTAATCAAAAGAGGTTCTGTAAAACATTGAATACAAAAAATGGAAGATTCCAATTCAGGAATCAGCCACAACCAGCTATACTTAAATAATAGAAACATGTATTTGAGGGGATGAGATATATGGTTTTATTTTTTACTGATACAGCTACACTGTCTGCCTTGCTCTGGAGAACCAGAAGTAAATGCTGAGACTTCCATATGCAGTCACCCCTTATTTTCATAAAATAATCATAAATGAATTGGCCTTATATAATTTTTAGGTAGCCTTATTTTATCAGTAGTTTGACTAGGACCACAAATTGTTGACCTGTGTCCATAGGTCCTTATTTTACTGTTGAGAGTTTAGTGGTCTCCTATGTTAATTTACCCATTCGAACACTTTATAAGTTTGTGTTCTCCAATGGAATACAAAAACCTCAGAACAGGGTTTCCTCTCTCTTCTTTGGAACAAGTAATTTTATTGTTATATTAGTGCTTTGGGGTTTTTTGTTGTTTATTATTGTTGTTTTGAGAGAGAGAGAGCAAGAGTGAGGGGGTACACAGAGGGAGAGGAGGAGAAAGAATTTTCAGCATGCCAGGCATGGAACCTGATGCAGGTCTTGATCTCACAACCCTGAGACCATGACTTGAGCTGAAGTCAAGAGTTGGACCCTTAACTGACTAAGCCATCCAGACACCCTTATATTAGTTAGTTTGGTTTTTTTTTTTAAGTATTTCAAATAGGTTGAGTCTAAGGAAATCAGGCTGGTGAACATGATGGCATCTTTGTTGGATTCGGACAAGTAAAATCAAGATTGAAGTCTTGCAGATATTTAAAGAATGAATTATCTTTTGTGAAAACTCTCGAATTGTAAAATTATGTTAGATCTAGGATGTCCAGCAACCTATCCCCTCCCCTCCCAACCATCCTTCCCAGCTTTTGGAAATGTGAGAGAGTATTTTGCTTGTCACAAAGACTTGGGGAGGGTAGTGATGCTGGCATTTAGTTCATAGAGCCCATGAAGGCCTTAATGGCCAAAATGTCAAGAGTAACCTTGGCTGGGAGCACAGTCTGCAGGCATATTTCCTTCTATTCTTCCTTCTTCTCCTTTTCCTTCCTCATTAGAAAGTGAGAACCCCAAACTGCACAGACATCTGGGGTGTAATGTGCCTTTAGTACACTTACGCCCTTCAGCACAGCACTAATTTGGTGCCATTCCCTCTTACAGCTAGGAATTTCCTTTGAAGAAACATTGGTATGTAAATTAGAATCTAAAGGGACATTAATTCTTTATACTTTCTATATTAGAACATATTTATTCACCCCAGAAGAAGGTGTCATGTTATCTTCCTTATATTCTTTTCTCTTTTATGGTTAGAATCACTACTACTGTAGATATATATATCTATTGTGTATACACTGATCTAGTTTAGGGGTGAGTTGTTTCCTAACTTTAGCTTTGACAGTGAACCTGTGCTTGTGCTGTTTTTCAGGAGCAGTGCAGATTCTCATTCAGCCATTTTGATTACTCTAAGCCTGATAGGAACTTGGAATTAAGAAAATTTAGTTGCTTTGACTTGTTCACTTATATGCGCTATTTACATTTAGTGTAAATACATTTGAACTGAAGAGCATATGAATATTTGGTTTCATGCTTGGTATCTATTAAATATTGACACTAGTTACAGAAATATATCTTGGAGGTACAATTTTTTTGGATCAGAATTTCAGCTCTACTTTCCTTCCAACTATTTCTGACTTTTTTTCCTTATTATGATTCAGAATATCTGAATTTGATTCATAATTTTCTTTCCCCAGAACTGTTCTTTTAATCTTCCCTGTTGGAAGTGCATCATCATTCTCTTAGGCTAGAAACTTGGGCCTCATCTTTGATTCTTTCTTCTCTTTAATCTCCAGTGTATAATCAGCAGATCCTATTGGTTCCTTCTTCAGAAGAATCACTAGGCCTTTTCTTTTGCCATTTCCTCTGCCACCACTTTACTCCAGTCTTTACCATGCTTCAGTGTTCTTACCTCTGGCCTCTCACCTTTTTCAAGCTTGTGACCACTCAGCTTAAAACTACTGAAACAGAAAACAATCCTTTAAAACATAGTATCTCAGGAAGAAATGGAAGGCAAATGGACATTAACCCCAAGATCATCTAATCTACAACAGAGAAAAATTTTTCTGTCTTTTGTCCTAAATTTCAATATTTATCAAGTATATGCTCTGTTCTGGTGTTAATAGCTAAATATTATACTTACTGTCTTTTCATTCCCCTTTGACAGTTCATCTCTTTTCTTCAACTATCCTATTTATGCTTTCTCTGGTTTTTCATCTCCAACCCTTAACCCCGCAAGTGCCAGTCCTGTTTCAGAGGTACTAAGCCTTGATTTGTTTTAAGCTCCATAAATCACACAAGTCCACAACCGATGAATGCCAATGCAAAGATTTAGTTCCATCTCCTCTGCAGACCAGCAACCTTCCAGCCTCATCTTAGGGATATAATAAGGTCTGTTGTCTAAGCTTAATGGTGTTAATAATAGCATACTATAATGGTTTCTATAATGTAAAAATATAACATAATGGTTTCTTAAGAGAAAGGGTAAAGGAATGAAAAGTTGACCATTTGACTGGTTTTTAATAACAAACTTTAAGAAGTTTGGGAAGAGTTATGTTTTCATAAGTAGTATGACGTCTTCATCTTGCTTCTTGCTCTTTCTTGGTTATATCTCTTTTTTAGAGTCATTTGGCTATTCTTAAAGAGTATTTGGAACCACTAGGACTCTCTGCAGTTTAGTGGAAAATCAAATAGCAAAGAATTATGAACAGGTTACTTTAAAATGTAATAGCTTCATATATACCTCCCACCTACTCCCCCAGCCCACCGCCTCCACCCCACCATCTGTGGCTAGTAATATTTTGCAAAAAATAAATTGAGATAAATTCCTGTTCTCCTTACATGGACCAATGGCCCACTGAATGCCATTTTTCTTCATTTTTAGCAGTTTTCATATTTTCTGAGAATGTGAACAGTATGCTTATGTTTTATTCCTTAGAACTTCAGTATGGTCTGTTGTTCACCTGGGATTTGGAAAGTGTAAAATAGATCAAGTAAGGATTTTCAAGAGATGGCTCTGACATTCATGGAGTATAGCAAGAAAACTCTTCACTGTGGTGAAAGCGTTTTCTAAAACAATACAGCATTATCTATATATTGCCTCCAGGTGGTAGTTTTCCAGACAGAGAATATGCTTGAGCAAATTCTAATGATTTACTTTATATTTTATAATTTCTGAGTTTTTTGTTTTGTTTCTTTGTTTTGTTTTGGTTTGGGGGTTTTTTTAACATTGAAGGAACTAAAATCAACTTGGTCCCACCAAAGACTATATATTTTTTCCTCATGAGTCTGCTATTTTGAAAATATTTGTTTACAAACACCATATATTATTTTCCTTTCAAAAAAACAAAAGTAATCAAGGGCTAAGAGCCAGTCATTTATTTATTTATTTCTCTCTCTCTTTTTTCCAGTCATCATTTCTGAATGATACAAGTATAGGCATTACCTGGAGTAGTCATAATCCCAGACAAAATTAAATATTTCTCATTTTAATCTGCCTATACAACTTTATTATGAGTGACTCTACACTTTCCACTGGGCCTTTAGAAGTCCTTAAAACAACTTGACCCTTTTGTGGACTCAGGTTGGAGACCACTATTCTATACTATGTCTCATGACATAAAAAATATTATTTTATTATACCATTTTATTTTATGAAATAAATTTTCGTATGATTTGCAGTTGGTTGCTTTACAGGCAATACTTGTAGGTTACCTGGCTCTTCCTTGAGTAAGGGGATTATCTTCCTATCAGGGGTTTATGATGTTTTGCAATTATGAAACAGCTCCCCACAGCGCCTTTGAGCCCCTCAGCTGGTAGATGACATGGTGGTACATGATTCTTTTGAGATAGGCAGAGCCTACATGAGCAACCTTCACTGCTTATTGTACTTTTTAAGTTAAGTGTCTCAGGTAACTAGACAACTAATTTAGCTACTTTCTAAAGAAGGTCAATTCTTCTTTCCTGAAACCTCATAATTCTGATATTGGCTTTGACATTAAACAAAAGCCTCTCTTGCTTTCCTTTCTGAACTAATTCATTCTAAGCAGTAAAAGAAAGTACTTTAAAGTTCATATGACCATACTAATCTCAAGAGAGTTTAAACTCCTTACCAGTTCCTTGCTTTGTCATTTGTTGCTCCTCCAGCCACTGGAGGTTTGCTTTTATACAAGGAGAGCCGCTGGAGTTAAAGAAAACCTACCTCTTACTGAATCCCACTGGGAGGTTAATGCTAGCTGAACTAGTGGCCTGGTGGAAGAAGGCAGAAGAGACATTAAGAAATGCACAGCCAACTGATGTGACACATTTTAACTTCACAGTCTTTTTTTTTTTTTTTTAAGATTTTATTTATTTGACAGAGAGCACAAACGGGGAGTGGGAGAGGGAAAAGCAGGCTTCCTACTCAACAGCAGGGAGCTGAACACAGGGCTGGATCCCAGGGTCCTGGGATCACTACCTGAGCCGAAGGCTGATGTCCAACTAACTGAGCCACCCAGGTTCCCCTTAACTTCACAGTCTTGCTTGCAAATCTTTTCTTTGCCATCTGTGACTACAGATAATTGATTTATTAGATTTATCGTTCTTCTTCTTTGACTCAACTTTTTCCATCTTTTGCCACTTTGGGAAAAACTTAACCAGTCATTAGACATCCACATCAAGGTCAATCTAGGAACAGAACAAGGTTCGTGGTCTTTGGACATTATACCCCAGTAGATCCTTCAAGAATAAAATATAGTGAAGTGTAAAAGAGAAGGAGAACATTAAGCATTTTATCCAAAAAATAAAGTAGTGTATTCATGAGTTCTGACAGCTGAGATAGGCTTTAATAATATAGGAAAGCCTCTGGAATTAGCCTTTAGGGTTTTTTTGGTGGTTTTTTTTGTTTGTTTTGTTTTTGTTTTTGTTTTAAGATTTTATTTATTTATTTGACAGACAGAGATCACAGGTAGGCAGAGAGGCAGGCAGAGAGAGAGAGGAAGAAGCAGGCCCCCTGCCGAGCAGAGAGCCCGATGTGGGGATCGATCCCAGGATCCTGGGATCATGACTTAAGCCAAAGGCAGAGGCTTAACCCACTGAGCCACGCAAGGCGCCCCTAGCCTTTGTTTTTATAAAGAACATTTTTTGTCTGGGATTTGCGTATAAATAATTGCAGGGGAAGGAGAAGTGCAGGCCATGAGTTAATAATTGAAGTTGGGTGAAGAGTACACAAGATTCATTTTCCTCACTTTTATCTATGTTTATGTTGCACATTAAAGAGGTTTGAAATTTTCAGCACCCCCCCCCCCAGTACTCAGCAGTGTTGAACACAATAAAAATGCTGTCTTAGGGGTGCCTGGGTGGCTCAGTGGGTTAAAGCCTCTGCTTTCGGCTCAGGTCATGATCCCAGGGTCCTGGGATCAAGCCCCACATTGGGCTCTCTGCTCAGCGGGGAGCCTGCTTCCTCCTCTCTCTGCCTGCCTCTCTGACTACTTGTGATCTCTGTCTATCAAATAAATAAATTTTTTTAAAAATCTTTAAAAAAAATTCTGTCTTAGATTTGTATTATTGGGGGAAAAATATTTTCTTGTCTATAAATTCTGAATTTAGCACATTATTTTTTTAATCTGTTAATGTCCAAATTATACTGTATTTATTCAACAGTATGAAAATTTATTGCATTAATTGCATTCTAATGAAACATATTTGATTTTGTTTCTGTTCAAGGGCATATTCAAGCAAACTTTAATTAGTATTGAGAAGTCTGAAAAATAATGAAAAATAGTATTAAACAGTTTCTCCATATACAGTATGCCTGATACATCTCTGAATAGTATTTTAGTTAAGGAGCCTATTTTCTTAATCTGGGTCCTAACGTAACTTTGCTGCTGCTAAAATGCTGACTTAATCCTCAGTCTCTTCTATATTGTCTAGTTGGTCACTCATATTAAAATGTCTATGTCAATTGACGTGCTATGATTTTGATCTAAAGCAAAGATTGGCAAATTTTTATTGTAAAGCGCTGTATAATAAATATTTCAGGATTTGAGGGCCACATTTGCTCTGTTACATGTTTTTTATTCTTACAGTTCTTTAAAAATGTAAAAATAGTTCTTAGCTCTTTTGTAAGAGGCTTATAAAAATAGGCAGAAGGCTGTAACTTGCTAATTCTAGCTGTACAATTGCTTTTTAATTAGATGCTTTGAGAAATAAAAGGTAAGGATCCAAATGTTAAAGGTTATTTTTAAAGGTAAAATTATGACTCTCATACCAAATGAACACAGGCACAAAGATTTTTTTAACTCACTAATTAACCAATTATTAGGAACTGGTAGGGTGTTAAAATTGGTCCAAATGAGAACTGGACTTAAAGAAATCAGGAAATTTATATTCCCTACCAGACAGAATTCATTTGCATTGCATCACCAACACCATCCACGGATAACTTCCATTTCTACAGAGTTGCAGAGTAACCTAGCCAAAGTCAAAGTTGAAGACTTTTTTGCAGTCCCATAATCCCAAAGGATCCAATAGATAACAGTGGACATTCCCTTGAAAAGACACTTGAAATCTTTATCATTTTAGTCTTTCACAGCTTTTGCTGACAGTTTCTCATCCCTCTTGTGATTGATCAGAAATAATTTTCAAAGACTATTTTTGATCCCAAAATGGTCTCATTACTTTTGACCTATTTACTTTGGTACAATAAGAATGCTAAAGTCATACAGACATCATTGAGTTTTCTTTGCAAATCCAGAGCTGTTAGTTTTGAGCTACAAAATTGTATATAGAAGTTTTCAAAAAGAATCTTAGATTGGACTTTTGAACACCTTTTTCATTTACTATCCCAAGCTTAGGCAACCATGCCCAAGAAACTCTCTCACTAAATTTCACCTGCTTTACTGATAAATTGAGGTTAATACCAAATATCCCAGCATTTGCTCTAAGGCTTGCAGTGTGGAAGTAAGTGACCTTGCTCAGCACCTGTAAGTCAGGGGACCCTGTAACCAAGTATCAGGTCAGTTTTCCTAGGGGGGATTTTTTTGGAAGCATTGTGCCATATGTGAAGTTGACTGTTATTCCTTAATGTGGTTTTTCATGTCAGACTAAATGAAAATCATTCTCGGATATAACATTACAGGTACATATGGTTACAAACCCAATTATAGCCTGATAAAAAGAAGATGGGAGTGTTATTGAGCCTATGCAAAATAACTGTATTGCCATAAAAATTTAAGGAAAACTCAGTACATTCTGGAATGCTGAGGATCAATGAAAATCAGATACCACTTAATATTTTATTTCAGGTCATAAAAACAGAATCTACCAAAATGTGTCTTGGAAATAGTTTAAGGAAAAAGGGAAAGGACTTCCTCATATAGCCACAAAAAATAGAACATAAAGGTAACATCAACTATATTCTGCACAAATAACTACAATAAAAAATTTCCCTTTGTCATTTCATTCAGATGGAACTTGGGTCAACAATCTGTTTTCATGCAACATCTGCTTCTGGACTAAAAAGCATCCTAGACATCCTGACCCAGTGTAGGGGTATAGTATGAAAGTCGTCTTAAGTGATACCAGCTTAGAAACATGTTCCTAAGAGTCTTGTTCTTTATTGTTTGTTTGTTTTTAAGATACTATCTTTTTTTTTTTTAAGATTTTATTTATTTATTTGACAGAGACACAATGAGAGAGGGAGCACAAGCATAGCGGAGGAGCAAAGGGAGAAGCACATTTCTTGCTGAGCAGGGAGTCTGATGCAGAACTCAATCCCAGAACCTGGGGCCGAAGGCAGGTGCTTAACCGACTGAGCCACCCAGGCACCTGTTATAAGAGTTATTCTAAAAGGGTTTTTTTTTTTTGTTTTTTTTTTTTTTTTTTGGATTTTGGATCCAGTTTTGGGAAAGAGAAATCAAAAGAGTCAGCAAAGGAGATTTGAATCCTTGATTAAGACGGGATCATGGTGAGAAATGATACTTGGTTATTTGGCCAAAATGGCAATAAAACATTATAATAAACGTTAAAGGGATACAATTGTAAAGAATATCAGCTCTTTCATCAGTAAAGAACTTTTTTTTCTTTTGGGGTTGGTTTGGTTTGTTTTTTATTCATTAAGGATATAATAAATCAAACATAAAGCCAGAAAGTTACTCTGCTATGAAGTAAAATTACACAGAAGATAAAAAATAATCTTCATGTTGTAAGATGAAGGCACTAATCTGTAAGTCAAGGAAGCAAGCTCATCAAAACTGATCACATTTTGCCAAAATCTGAACATATTTATGGCTTCTTTTCAAATCCCAGTAATATAAACCAAGGCAAATCAAATTCACTTTCTAAGATTTGTCCTTTTTTCAAATTCTGGAACAGACTGCCACTTTACTTTGGGACAAAAATGTTCTTTTTCTTTGAAAACAAAAGGACTAGTATTTCTCTACCACTATCGCTCCTACTATAGTTCCAGCCACCTATATCAATTATAACTTGCATTTCAAGGAGAAAACTGGATGGAGGGAATGAATAATAAGAACTATCTGTCAAACATAAGCATGTGAGGGAGCACCTCAGTGGCTTATTTGGTTGAACACCTGACTCTTGATTTCGGCCCAGGTCATGATCTGAGTGTTGTGGGATTGAGCCCTGCATTGAGTTCCATGGTAATGACTGTTGTAACTCTTGATTCGGCTCAGGTCATGTCAGGGTCATGGGATTGAGCCCAGTGTTGAGCTCTGTCCTCAGTGTGGAGTCTGCTTGTCCCTCTCCCTCTGCCTCTTACCCCACAACCCCGCACATGCACGTGCGTTCTTTCTCACTCACTCAAATAAATATAAAATCTTTAAAAAAGAAAAATCCCAGTGGTAGGAAATGAGGATAGAAGAGCCTTACGTTGGGTCGCCTGGGTGGCTCAGTCATTAGGCATCTGCCTTCAGCTCAGGTCGTGATTCCAAGGTCCTGGGACTGAGCCCCACATTGGGCGCCCTGCTCAGTGGAGAGCCTGCTTCTTCCTCTTCCTCTGCTGCTCCCCCTGCGTATGCTCAGTCTCTCTCTCTCACTCTCTCTCTCTGTCAAATAAATAAATAAAATCTTTAAAAAAAAAAAAAGAACCTTATGTTAGTGTTTGGTTTGGTTTTCTCTAAGTGGTGAGATTACAAATAATTTTTGCTTTCTTTTATGCCCACTGGTGTTTTCAAAGTTTTCTAAAATAACCATGATTGTCATGAAAGGAGATGAATTAAAAATGGTAATAAACAGAGTTAAGCAAACATTCACTGGTGTTGATGCTAGCTGTGTAGGCTTGTTTTTTCCGTTGTTTTTGTAGAAACAAATACTCTGTTGAAACCTTGCAACTTAATTTTTAAGCAAAGACAAAATTTGCGTTAGTCATTAAATTCTTTATTAATTTGTTCTGGAGAGTCAAGGTCAGAATTCTGTGTCTCCAGAGATAGAAGAGGAATTTCTGGAGCTATGGTTTCAACTGAGAATTTTCTTCAAATTCATTTAAGGTGGTTCAGATTTCATTCAGAGGGCTTCGTCTGATTTAAATGAAGGAAGTTATGTGAAGTTGGTGAATGCTGATGGAAAGACCATCTTTGACCTCTTAGTACTGTGCTGGGCTGAGCTTCCAACTCCATACTTAAGTAGAAGTACAGAATTATCACAGCTTTAGGCACTGACCTCTATCAAATTGTCTTCTTATCCGATTCCTTTCTGGGTATTAACCTCTGAGAAATGTTTCTACATATTACACATTGCACGTGCTACACTATATTTTATATCCCTGAAGTTCTTCCTGTGCACATTCCACAGAACTGCTTTTACAAATGAAGTAATAAAACTCAGATTTGATAGTTTGTCTAAATCCCAAAGTGACTTTTTCAGTGCAGCAACAGTCTCTTTAAGATGTTCAGTTCTTTCATGCAGTATCATGGGTATTCAGTAAATAGTATATGATGCGGGAGCCGAGCCTGGGCTTAAAATTGTGGTGTTTCAATCTATTGTGTAGACTTCAGACAATTCCAGTACTTTTCCTTCAGAAGTGTTTTTCCCCTTCATGCATAGTGAATAAGACTTTAGCATCTCATGCTCAGTTTTTTTCTTGCTCAGTTTCATTTAAATTATTTTGTGAACCTAAAATAAAAAATAAGAGAAGAAATATTAGGAAAGCATAGAAATTGTTTCAGCAATCTTTTAGTCCTTTATCCAAACATGGGTGGATTGTTTTTTCTTTGTATTTATTGAACCAGGCTACCTAAACACTTATTTAGAATGTTTTTAACCTTCTTTAAGCTATTTGTAAACCTTATCTGGTTTTAAAGTAAAAGACAGATGTGAATGGTGAATTCAAGTCCTGTAGCTTTAAATTCAACCAGTTTGATGCTTTTGTTTTTTATAAAAGATGCTCACAGCTCCAGAAGAGAGACAGATACTGTCTGTGATCTCCATTCTCAGAGTAAAACTATTCATTTGCATTAGCAGTTCTAGCAAACCACACACACACACACACACACACACACACACACAATGCTTGTTTGGCAGAAGCTTTCTGTTTATTCAGCACAGAGTCCTCCCAGGCTCCCAGATGTAGAAAGCTTTAAGAGTTGATGGACGATACAGAACCGGAACTATACATAGGCTGAGGTGGGCACTGCGGAGGATTGGCTATGCGGGGATGTTGATGTGGTGCGGCTGTACCTGCCTGTTCTGTGAAAGGCACTTCTCTGAGGCTGTGAAGGTGAGAAGCCCAGGGATCCACTAGAAGCTTCATTTCGGCTCGCTCTTTGGTAGGGGAATGCATTCCCAGTGGTAGCTGTCCTCATTTACAGCGTTATTCTCGGAAACCAAGTATGTGCAGCCGTGACAGACTATGCCACAGCTCCTCTGCAGTTTGGAAGCTGGGACAAATGGAAAGAGCACATAGTCAAGAGAGGTTGTGATTTGTTTTCACTGTCCAAGCTTGGTCTGGCAGTACACAATGAAGGATGAGCTTTGTGGCAAGCAAAATCAGCAGACTGCCTGACAGGGGGTTTTGGTAAGATAAATGTATTGCTTGTGTTTTGGGGGGCAGGGCATGGGGAGGGATTCTTGGATTTTTTTTTAACTATTATTCTTACTCTTCTGTATCAGCTACGTAGAATTGTCTCTTAGCAATAATTAAAACATTTTGCAGAATCCTGTTTGATGGAGAGGGATGACCCAAGGAGCCAAAAAGGAAAACATTATTTTTGATCATTCCGTTGTGACCTTCAGAGATAATCATCAAGTTTTTTCAGATGTCCATGAACAGGCAGAAACCAAGGAATTTCCAGAGCAAAGAATGCTGACTAACAGATATCCTTTCTTTTCTTTGAGCAGTTACAATTCCCCCCACCCACCCACCACCCTGCTTTTTCCCCTAGCTTTCCCTATGGCCTAACGGTGGAAAAGAGAAAATAAAAGCTCCCTCCTCTTACTGAGTTGTTGCCACTGGAACAGTAATAGGCTGAGAACATAAGTATGGAGGTGGAGGAAGGCAAAATGAAGAGTCTGCTATTTTCATAGCCGTGCGTTGGTGGGTGTTTGTCTTGGGTTCATTATCGTTGCTGTTCAATATCAAGTTGTTGTTAGTGCTGTATCTCTTTGCCTATACTGTGATTTAATCCCTTTATGTTCTATTTTGTATGTTTTTCTTTGCCAGACCCAATTCTGTCATTATGAAAAGTTTTTCTGTTGCCATTAATACATACTAGCCTTTATTAGAGAAAAGATAGTTGTAGAAAGTAACCCTGAAATATTTATAGGCCTCAAGAAAATAAGGACATTTTTCTCTTTAAAATGAAGATTTTCAGCAGATTTGGGGGTCTTGATTTTGGAATCTATAGCAGGCATTTTATGACAAGTTAAAGAAATGGGTTGCATTAGATCTGTGAAATCCTACAGGAATCACTTTGCTCTAATCTACTTTAAGTTAGATCCTGTATCTTAGGTTTTTCCAAGTCTGAAGGTTTACTTTTCCTCATCCTATCTTACGCAAGTATTGCTGGAAGATATGTTGATTGTTTTTATAGTCTAACCTGAGATCTCATTCTTGGACCCCTCTTTCAACCAGTAGAGAGAGCCAAGTTTCCTAGCTGCTTAGAGTGGGCATAGAAGAGACCCATTGACATCTGACTTTTTGCTGACTCATTGGTTATATAAGCCTTGTAAATACAGTTATCCGTATACTCTATTAGGGGCAGGTGGGCCCCTTCCTGTTTACTTATCTTTTCTTATCTTAGCATCCTTCTCCTTCCTTTAAGCCTTTTGGTAACATAGTCTCAATTATTTACCAAGTGAATTCTAAGATGTGAATGGACAAATCCTTTTTCTTTTTTTCTTTTTTGGAATTGCTTTAACTCTGTATTTTCATCTCAATTTTGATGAAATGCCAAATTCTGTATTCTCTTGGCACATGAAACTCACAGTAATAATGCCTTTCCTCATTTATAGCCTAGTTAAAGTAACTTCCTTTTCTATCTTGAGACCTCAATTCAAATCCTTGTTCAGGAATTCTTCTGACTTCCCGGAAGTTCTACTACTGAGTAGGTTTCCCCTCCTTATTCCTTTTCTCACATTACTCTGTTTTCTTTTTTCCTTTGTAGTACTTCTCTCAATTTACATTTTTAATTACTGGTTCTTCCATCTCTCCTTTTCTCCACTCAGCCATTAAGCCTCATGAATGCAAAGACACCGTGTTTTGTTCATCAGTATATACCAAACACCTAGCAAAGTGTCTGGTTGAAAGTTGAAGAAGGGGTAAGTAGGCAGTATTGTATATGTACAAAGGCCCTACTATGAGAAGAAAGGATGAGCAGCAGGGGTTGAAAAAGGCGAGTTTGACTAGAGAGGGAAAGCATGCTATAAGATGAATCTAGAGAAATAGATCCAGGGCCTAATCACATAGAACTGACTTGATAGACCATATTCACATAATTGTTCTTTATTGTAATTGTGGGAAGCTACTAAAAGAATTTAATCATTGAGTGGTTTAGGACTTCTTTTTTCAGGGGTGCCTGGGTAGCTCAGTCAGTGAAGCATCTGCCTTTGACTCAGGTCATGTTCCCAGAGTCCTGGGATCTAGCCCACATCAGGCTCCCTGTTAGGCAGAGAGCCTACTTCTCCCTCTCCCTGCCGCTCCCCCTGCTTGTACTCTTTCTTTCTGTCAAATAAATGGATAAAATCTTCAAAAAAAAAAAAAAAGTACTTCTTTTTACCATTTTTTTTTTTTTTTTTTAAAGTAAACCAGCTTTTTAAAAAATAAACCAACTATGCCCAGCATGGGACCTAAACTCACCACCTCAAGATCAAGAGTGGCATGCTCTACTGACGGAGCCAACCAGGCACCCCAGGACTTCTTTAAAAAAAAAAAATGGGGTACCTGGGTGGCTCAGTGGGTTGAAGCCTCTGCTTTCAACTCAGGTCATGATCCCAGGGTCCTGGGATCAAGCCCCACATTGGGCTCTCTGCTCAGCAGGGAGCCTGCTTCCCTCCTCTCTCTCTCTGTCTACTTGTGAGCTCTCTCTGTCAAATAAATAAATAAAATCTTAAAAAAAAAAAAATTCTCCAGCTTAACTGAAAGTCTGACTGAATGCAGGTAGATCAGTCAGTGTTCCAGGAGAGAGGAGACAAGAGTTTGTTTTAAGGTTGTGGCAATAGAGGTGGATGGGAGAGTATTACAATTTGATGGAAATTGGGAAAGTAAAATAGATAGGATTAGTGTTGAATAGGGGTAAAAGGCAGAAGATGTGAAGAATTATTCCTGGGCTTTGGTTTGGCTTGGTTTTGGTTTTGGCTTGTTTAGTAACCTGATGAATAGTAGTATTTTTCCTGAGATAGGGAACATTGTAAGAAAACCAGGTTTACAAGAGAATCATGGTGTTCGGGTTTTGGATATATAGATTTTGATATTTTCAGGTAGCTTTTGGATCTTTAAGTCTAGATTCCAAAGGAGCTTATTCAACTATACCATTGAGAAGCTTTCAGAAATATCCTTGGAATAAAGTGCAAAACAGTGGTTTAGACCTGCTTTGGGAGCTCATCTCCCAACAGAGCCCTATTTTTATACCTTCATGAACCCTTCAATTATCTTTTTTTTTAAGATTTTATTTATTTATTTGAGAGAGAGCAAGAGAGAGCACACAAGCAGGGGAGTGGCAGGCAGAGGGAGAAGCAGGCTCCCCAAAGAGCAGAGAGCCTGACAGGGGGCTCAATTCCAGGACCCTGGGATCATGACCTGAGCTGAAGTCAGGTGCCTAACCGACCTAGGCTCTCCTATTCAACTATCTTTAAAAAGCTAGTACATTTCCTTCTTAATGGGCTTTTGCTCATACTGGGTTGTCATCCTAAAATGCCTTTCCTTACCACTTCCCTTTTATCAAAAACTTCTTTCTTCAAAGCTCATTTCTTTCTTTCTTTCTTTCTTTCTTTTTTTTAAAGATTTATTTATTTATTTATTTGACAGAGAGAGAAATCACAAGTAGGCAGAGAGGCAGTCAGAGAGAGAGAGAGAGAGAGGAGGAAGCAGGCTCCCTGCCAAGCAGAGAGCCCAATGCAGGACTCAGTCCCAGGACCCTGAGATCATGACCTGAGCCGAAGGCAGAGGCTTAACCCACTGAGCCACCCAGGCGCCCTCATTTCTTTTTTCTTTTTTTTTTTTTTTTTAACTCCTCCAAGAAATCTCCTCTGTTCCCTTTGCCTTCTTCTTCTTCTTCTTCTTCTTTTTTTTTAGATTTTATTTATTTGACACACAGAGATCACACGTCTGCAGAGAGGAAGGCAGAGAGAGAGGGGAAAGCAGGTTCCCTGCTGATCAGAGAGCCCCATGCAGGGCTCCATCCCAGGACCCTGGGATCATGACTTGAGCTGAAAGCAGAGGCTTTAACCCACTGAGCCACCCAGGCACCAACCCCCCTTTGCCTTCTTCTGAATGAGTGGCTTCTTTCTGTGTTCAGGTACTTAACCTTCATATATACGATATCATTTACTTAATCGGACCTGTATTTCAGTCGAACATTTTCACGTCTCACCAACTAGATCATGTGTTTCTTGAGAGCAGAGATTCATCTTTTTTCAGTGCTTTATATAAGGAAAACAAAGGATAATTACAAAATGAATTAAATAGTAGAAACCTCAATCTTTTGTACAATCTGCTTCTTTAGTATCATAGCACCATATCCTTCCATTTGTGTACTCCCAATTTTCTCTAGGCTGTCCCTACATTTTACCCTGCAGATACCTAGATACATCAGAGAAATGTTCTTCTTTTCATATGCAAAATCCCTGAACTAGTCATTTTCATTAGATACTTTTACTTTATTTGTAATTTATCAGAAAAGCTGAAATCTTGCTATTGCTCATTACCTGTGGAAAAAAGTGACCAAGACAGGAAGGACTGGCATCCATACAGGATGTCAGAGACACCTAAGAGATGCTACTAAGGTTATGCTGGAGCAAAGCGGTTGTGATGGAGTAAGCCATGTGGGCATCTGAGGAAAAGCATTACAAGCAGGAGAGACACTAAGTGGAAAAGGCTTGAAATGGGTACGTGCCTGGTACATTCCAGGAACATCAGGGAGACCTTTCTAGCAGGTGGCAGTGGAGTAAAGGAATGAATAGTAGGAGTTACAGTCAAGGAGGTACTGGATCTGACAGGTGCCAGATCATGGTTATTCAGGCCATTGTGAAGACTTTGGCTTACTCTGACTCAGACAGAGAGCCCCTGGCAAGTTTTAGGTGTAAAATACTGTTGTGACCTGATACATTTTTAAAGGATCACTCTAGCTGCTGTACAAATAATTGATGATAAAGTATTATTCCAGCAGTCCAAGCAAGAGTTGATAGTGGCTTTTGCTAGAGTGGCAGTAGTGGAGATTCAGTGAGATGTGGTCAGATTCTGCATCTTTTTAGCAACTAGAACCCAAAACATTTGCTGGAGCAATATAGTATGCATAGAGGGTATCAACATAGACTCCGTAAGCAGACTGTCTGGATTATGTGGATTAATGAAGTGTAGCCATTAGCTGAGATGGGGAAGACTGCAGGAAGAGCAGGTTTGGGCGATATCAGGAACTAAGTTTTGTATGTAGTAAATTCAAAATGACTGTTAGACATCCAAGAAGAGATACTAGGTAGGTAGTTGAGTATATGATCTAGAGTTAAGCAAAGTATGGGCTAGAGGCATACATTTGGAAGTCGTCAACAAAGAAATGGTATTCAAGACCATTTTAAGAGAAAGAAGAGTATTTAGGCCCTGAAATGGGATTGGGGGTGTATAGCCCCTCCCTAGAGTCTCTATTCTTCAAGCTACTGAACAAGCCAGAAAAGTTCAGGGATAGCCAGGTTATCACAAACCCTGTGGAATTTTCCAGATTGTTTCATTGCTTTAGCAATTTATCAAAATTGAGTGAAACAAATAGGATTAAGCTGAGGCTTTACAAATCTTTTGTTTTAAGGAAACTTGTGTCATAAAAGTATTTGTAGTGAATTACCATGTAAAGGGGAACTATTGGTGGCAAATTTTACAAATCGGCTAATCCACACATGGATTTTATATGTATTTTTAAATCCTCAGCAGTGAAAACATTTCTGTGTCACCTTCTTTTGCTGGTTGGAGCATGCTCAGAAAATAGATACTAAATTTAGCATTAGCCTATTTGTGTGCTTCAGACTAATCATTCTTCATTCTGAAGTTGTGTGAGAATGATTTTTGAATAATCCATAGCTCAAATCACTATTTCTTTTTAACAAGTTATAATCTCAGAAGGAAACTTGGATCATTTATTGCAAATGTCAATCAGTATATCCTCATATGACATTTTTGATGTTCAGGCATGAAGTCTCTGGTTGGATATTTCCGGTAGCATACATGAACTAATACTTGAAACCCCCTGGTTAAGTTGAACAATGCACCTCTCCTTATTTTCATTGTATGTTATTTTTTTTCTTTTAGATGTCAGGGAGAAATATCTCAGAATCTGTTACTCATCTATAATACAAATTTTCTTAACTGGATGATCTCTTAGGTTTCTTCTAGCTCAAAGAAACTGTACTTATAAGACTTAATAAACATAACTAAGCAGCATGTTATTGTCAACTTATACCATCACTACTATGATTGCAGGCTTTCCTTAAGTGCTTGCTTTTTTGCTTTTTTTCTTTCTCCCTGTACTTCCAGTGCCTCACATAGGCCCTGTCTGTATATAGGAGACATTCTGCTAAGGTTTGTTAAAATGACAGTAAATCATCTGACCAGGCTCACATGAATCCATTAAGTCCAAACATCAAGCCTGGCAGTACTAATCCTCAATGATGTCTTTCACGTAAGCCAGAAAACCAGCCCTCCTGTGACAAAGCATTTCTAAGTAGCAGTCCTAGATCCTATAATGGATATTTTGCAGTTGGGTTGGAGCAGGGTGGGCCAGATAGGATGTTAATAACCTAAGCTGATATTCAACACAGTTGGGTTTTCCTCAGCAGCCTTGGAGGGAGGAGTATCATCTCTTGGAAGCTGTTTTTCTTATAAAAATTCTGGCGTTTATTCCATTTGTAGTAACATAGGCTCAGTCACTTGTATGACATATGAGATCTAGGAGGATCATATTAAGGAGATGCTAGTGAGTATTTATATTAAACATTTACTAGGTATCTTTGCACAAAGCATTGTGCTATCTTCTTGGAGTACAAAGATGGAATACGACTTGATCCCTGTCCTCAGGAACTTAGGTCAGTAGAGGCAAGACACCCAAACAATTATTTCAACATAATGTAATAAGGACATTGAGAGAGGTGTATGTTTATTTATATGGGAATATGAAGAAAGCCATTAATCTAGCTGGGAGAGGGAGATTGTCAGGAAAGATAATCTGGAGGAGGTTACATGTGAACTGAGTCTTAAAGGATGACTAGAAGTTAGCCAGAAAAGAACAGAACATGCCCTGGAATATATGGACGGAAGCCTAGAGGTGTGAAACAGCATGCCATGTCAGAAGAACAAATTACAGGTGTGACCCTTAGCATATGTGGATTTAAATGTAAGGTTTACGTTATTCCCAAGGAATCCATTGTACAGGTTTTTTTTGTCATTTTGCTGAGACATGTGGTAGGATCTTTAGCCACAAAACTCTAGTGAGCAAACTCCATCAGAATTCGCATTTCAATGAGCATGTCTTCTACTCATTTTCACGTGTGGTATCACCCATGAGATGATTTTAAAACTTTGTTCTTTATGAAAAGTGGGCCTGAAGAGTGCTGAGTGTAGAAAAGCATGTGGGGCCTATGTGGGGCCTAAGTGTTCTTTGTACACAAAGGACGTTTGAGAAACTAGACTATTGTGCCAGATTTAGAAGTGGCTAGGATTATCATCATGAGTATTATTTGTATTTTTTAAACTTTTTAAAATTAAGCAATAAAATACAATAAAACATTATTTTATTGCTATTTATTTATTTATTTATTTATTTTTATTGCTTTTTTTATTGCATATAACCAGAGTTCTGTATAAAAATATGAAAAAGTGATCCCTAGAACTTACAGGAAATACTCCATTCTGTCCAAGGATTATTTATCAAGTGAGAAAAAGCCTTTGTGACAAGTGAAAAGGTCTGTTTTTAAGACTGTATGTCAAATCTTGATTTTTAGCTCCAAAGTAAGAATGGAGTGGGTAGAGGAAAAGCTTGCTGCTTATGGGCTAGTGGAACTTAGGTCATTTTTCTTTTCTGCTACTCCCACTTGAGATTCCTCTTCATTCCACCGCAGACTAAACGTCAGTCTGAATTACACATAAGAGAATTGCTCACCAGAGTTGTGCTTACTGTGAGAGGGGAACGGCATGTCATTTCTACAGTGAGACACTGGAAATAGATGAAAAGTCTTCCCATAATGAATATATACTTTGTGCAGAAAGTGCTAATAGACTGTGGGATTTCTTTTCTTTTTGTTAAGAGTGAGGTGTTGGGGATGTTGGCAAAGGCAAGCCTCAAGGAGATGATGGCACAAAATTCAAAGGCAGAGCTGTATAACTTCCAAGGCAGTACTCTTTCCTCTGTTGTACCTTCTCAATACAACCTGCCTGTCAGAAAAAGAGAACTTTATATGACGGACCAGAGCATCTTTTATCATTGATTAGAAGATAGATTTCTGGGGGCACCTGGGTGGCTCAGTGGGTTAAGCCTCTGCCTTCGGCTCAGGTCATGATTTCAGGGTGCTGGGATCAAGCCCCGCATCAGGCTCTCTGCCCACTTGTGATCTCTGCCTGTCAAATAAATAAATTTTAAAAAAGGAAGAAGAAAAAGATTTCTGTGCTGTTCTTAAGACCAGCATTATGAATCTCTAGGGATTACGATTTATATTGGATTTGGGGGGGTAGTCTCCCAAAAATCAAACATTCTATCCTTTTGCCCCCACTAAGTGCACTTGAATTAAGCCACACACTCCATTTTTGGTTCAAAACCATGGCCTCATATCTGTGAGGTAGAAATTTTGGAAGAACAGTGGACCTGGGTCTGCAGGTGCCTAAGTATCAATTTGCAAAAGCTGCTGCACAACCCATTCAATGAAATTGGCCTTGGTAAAGATCCACCTTCAGAAAAACCAAAATAGTCCAGATTCTGTTTGTTTTCAGATTAATTACAAAGACTTGCCCACTTTCCACCTCCTTCTTCTTTTTTGTTAAAATGCCTTCTTCATTTTCTCAGAAGTGATGTGAATTATTTAGTATAAATAAATAGTGCAGAGATTTCCTGAAAGAGAGCCGATGCTCTATAAAACATAGATAAAATGATTTCATTCCACTAAGTAGACAGGACTGGGCTGTTGGCATTTATTGAAGATAGTGATGTCAAGTCAGGGATTCCTGAATCTCTCCTCGATACAAATATGTACTTGGATTTTGAGTAATGAACCAAGTAAGGAATAGAAAAAGGGTGACTTCTTGAACATTCACCATGTTTGGCAGGCATAATCTGATTTAACATATGTTTAATAACAGTTTTTCAAATAAACTCATGAGAAAATGATAACCCCATTTTATAGATGAGGAAACTTGGGCTCAAGGAAACAAGAAGGTGGCCCAAAGACACCTAGCTAGTTAGGTGGCAAAGCCAGGTCTGAACCCAGGTCCTACTCCTGTCCCTGCTCTTTCCACCGTTTTTCTTCATATGTTTGTTCTCAGAGGTGGGTGCTCCCATGTTCTGACACTTTCATACACTCAGAAAGTAAATAAAATGCATTTGCAAATGAAAATTGTAAGCCATTATAAAACTTTGTGAAATGTTCTCACAATGGCTCTACTCTGCTCCTGATTAATTGGTGTTTTGAGGCATTGCTGTTTAAATTTTCACTTGGGTTTTTTTCTGATCCATTAACTCAGATCTGTTAGTAGATAATTTAAGCCTGGCCAATGAATTTTTTTTTTTTAAGGTTTTATTTTTAAGTAATCTCTATACCCAACATGGGGCTTGAACCCACAACCCCAAGGTCAATAGTGGCATGCTCTACCGACTGAACCAGCCAGGCACCCTCTGGCAAATGAATTCTTAATAGGAAAAGACAAAGTACAGGCAAAGCACCTTATCTGCTTTTATAGCATCAGCTAGATAATGAACAGTGGCTCTAACCAGACCCCTAGCTGTGGAGAACATTGCGTAACTTACAATAAGTAGTCACAGTATATTTACCTGGGTTTTGGGCCTCTCTTTTTTCTATACAAATTATTTCTATCCCCAGCCTTCAGTGGCTGGGACTTGCTGTACTGGGGGGGTATGATCACTCATGAAAGCCCTCAGGCTATGATCACGTGAAGCCCTGTTGAGTAGGTGATATTGCTGCTGCTGTTGTTGTCAAACTGCCCTGTGATAAAGGTAGTAGGAAGTACCTCACAGTTGATTTGTAAATTAGTGATAACAATGTTCATAAGGTTGTTGTGAGCTTTGGAAGGTTAGCTAGCTGGCTAGTCAGCTGCCTAGCCACAAGACCCAACAGTCAAGAAAGTTGACTAATTCTAAAAAAAAAAAAAAAAAAAAAAAAGGAAGGAAGGAGACTATTACTATTTTTATTGTAATGTTGAATTAATTATTCCCATTATTCCTTTGGTGCAGACTCTGTCTCCCATGATTATGCCTGAAATGTGAAAGATCTTGAAGTATATTCTAGAATCTTTTAACATTTGAATTTTTAAAAAGAATCACCTAGAATGGTACAAAAATAATAGCCAGTATTAACTGCTTACTCTGTGCCCAGGACTATTTTTTGAGTGTTTTTATGTTTATTATTTCATCTTCAAAACAGTCTTCTGAAATAGGTGTTAGTATTATCTCCATTTTACAGTTGATGAAATGGGTGCAGAAGTTAATTAACTTGCCCAGCCAGGGTCGCATGACTAGTAAGTAGCAAAGCTAGACTTGAACCCAAGCAGTTTCATGCCAGATTCCATGCTTCACTACTACACTAAATGTAGCCATAGTCAGTAATTTTGTTTTTCTGATTTGTGCCTTGTATGTTTAAGAAAATCCTCCCTGCTGTATTTTCCAATACTGCCTTCCAAAAGTTGTAAAATTTGCTTTTAACATCTGCAGTTTAGTTACCTGTCTGGAATGAGGGTAGGAATCTAATTTTATTTTGTTATATATAGATAGCCTAATATGCCAGCAAAGGCTTTTGAAAAAGAGAACCACTCTTCAGTTGGTGCATGTATAACTCACAGCTAAATATTCTTGTCTCTGAAGGCTTTTGTTCATAGCTCAGAAGATACCCAGAGGGTATTCACAGCCCCTGTGCTATAATTCTGTAGTTCAATATATCTTTTTCTTGCCACCTCTCTTCCTCTTCCTCTCCCCTTTTATTTCTCCTCCCTGCCTCTCACAATTTCTGCTTCTCTCTCCTTCCTTTTTAAGGATAGTGCTTGCCAAAATTTGGAAGAGTCACTGAGTAATCAAGTGATTCATGGTTTCAGGTGTTAAACTACCCTCCTGCTGAAGCTGTGGGTTAGTTTTCTTTGGAGGCTGAGAACAGTGGGTTCTGTCAGATATACTCTTGCAGGGATATTGATGACTTTAAGTGGGAGTCATATACTAGTAGAATATAGTGTGGCCCCAAACAGCCTAGGTAGGACAGAAGTCAGATTAAAGATAATCTGGCTTACTTCTTTGGTCACTGTGTGGGGAAATAAAATCAGAACTAAACTGTCATCATTTGTAAAAAATTACATAGAAATTTTGTTGTTCTTTTTTCATATTTAGAAATATAATAAAACTGATTCTAGTACCAAAGCTATATTTTCACCAGTATGATCCATATTTATGTTCCTGAGTAATAATTAAACTTGACTTCTGTATCTGCACTTCTTTAGACAATAGACTACATGTAAGGTGATATTCAAATTAATAGCAAAGAACCTAAGAAAACTAGATAATACATGAGCTTGTAGTCTTGAATCAGTGATACTTTGTATTTGCTTTCCTTTCCTGTGGTAGATTTTGAGCTGTTAACTGAGTACACAATCAGGGTACATATTATACCCTGAATTACATATTGTAGTTGTGGGATCTGATCTATTGCATACTGTAGTTGAAATCCCTTTCAGAAAGAAAATCACATAGTGGGAACCCTGTACAACTTAAGAGAGTGACTATAAGGCACTGAAGAAAGTGGGTTTCCGGGAGCTCCTTTTTCAGCTCTTGGCAACGTGGTTTTCTGGAACTCTGGCTCATTCTCCTTTCTGCTGCTTTCCCTCTGGCCCTTTCACTGCTTATTAGCTTGTACCTAAAATTAATGGGGCAGATGGAGGAAGTTATACAAAATAATTATCGTGCTAGTCCCTAAACTATTCTGGACATTTTTTTATTAGTGGAACGAACATAATGTCATTTTGCTCTTCATTTCAGTTTTAAATTATCTTTTGATTTTATTTAAATGTACATTATTTCTCATTTGTTCATCTGAAAAGGAAATAATATGTTTTTATTCACATCAGTAGTAATACATTAATTCCAGTAATGAACTTTCCACTAATGAACTAATATTTTTGGAGTTAGAGATCACCATAATTCCTGCTCAGATGGGAAACTGAGGAGATAAAACTGAGGTGAAAAAAAGACTGACAAGTTAATTACCAGTATTTCACGAATATTTCAGATTTGGTGTATTATCACAAAAATGTAATTCACACTTCTAAAATATGAGGGTAACCTATATATAGTTCTTTCTATCAGATTGCTGCTGGCTATAGATTTTGGAATGAGGACCAAATAAAGGGATATGATCTTAATTTCCAAGATGGTAAATTTATAATTTGAACACTCATACTGGGCATTTTTATTACCCTGAGATGGGTGGTTCTTTTTTTTTTAAGATTTTATTTATTTATTTGAGAGAGAGAGAGAGAGAGAGAGCAGGGCAGGAGCAGGGGCAGAAGGAGAGAAAGCAGACTCTCTGCTGAGCGGGGATCCTGATGTGGGGCTCAGTCCCAGGAACCTGGGATCATGACCTGAGCCGAAGGCAGACAGACAGATGCTTAACCAGCTGAGCCACCCAGATGCCCCGAGTTGGTTCTTTTATTATTTATTTCTGCTACTGCTTAGTAGAGAGCAGTTTTTACAGACTTTTTGCATGAGCCCTACTCCAGTTGGTGACAAGCCAAACCTGAGGGTTTTTCTCTCCTGAGTTAGGGAAACCTGACCTCTCTCTAGCTTTGGCTAATGGCTTTGAAATAGGATAGTTTCAGTTTTCACATATGAGGAGCTTGTCTTTTTCTTCATCTCCTTCGACTGGTTGCTCACCCATATGAAGGATAGTCATTGTTTGTGTTTTGCAGTCCCTTGAATCATTAAAAAAAATACTGAATAGAACTCAAAGAAGCTGAGCTCCAGAAGGCCTGAACTTATTTGATGACTTGATTAACTTCTTACCTCTTAACTGTCTCTCCCCCTGAGTATTCACTTTTCTCCCCCAGGTATATCATAGTTACTTGTGACCTGGTATATTAACCCTTAAGAGTATACCACATTCAACCTTGGCACTTGGAGCAGTACCTTCTCATTCTTACCTTTACCTGTCTCCAGCTAACAATTGAGTGTCCCTATTAGAGAGAGAATAATCCCATTACCCTTGACATACTTTGGGTAAAAAGACACTGTGATAAAAATTGGATTTTTATATCTAGTCAGCAAAATAACCTATTCTCACCAGCATTTTGGATGACCATAATCTGAGAGCATGGATTGGAATTATAGCAATGTCTGAATACTAAAATGATTTTCATGTAATTAAACTGAAATGCAGATGTACCTTGTTTCACAAAAGTGTGTGTGAAGAATGTTTGTGAATGAAGCCATTAGCGGGGGCACCTAGGTGGCTCAGTCAGTTAAGTGTACGCCTTCAACTCAGGCCCTGATCGGGATCAAGCCCCAAGTGGGGCTTCCTGCTCAGTGGGTAGTCTGCTTCTCCCTCTCTGTCTGCCTTTCCCCTGCTTATGTTCACTCTCTCACTGTCTCTTTCTCTCTCAAATAAATAAAATCTTTGTAAAAAATATAAACAACTAGGGGAGCTTTGTTATTTAAAGAAATATTGTAATAAATTTTCTAACAAAGGAAGAATGCCCCTAGTTTACATCTTGTGCAGATCTTTTTTCATAAGTCTTTTTTGTGTAAGGCAAAGTATACTTGTATAAGGACAGTATCCAGAAGGGAGATGGGGCTTGTATAGGATGGGAGGAATTAGGTCAGCTATCGGTGCAGAGGTCTGAGAGTAGATAAATTTTCAGTATATTTGGCCTAGTGATTCTGGAGAGGTAGTCTTCTTGGGCTCCTTCTAACATCCACTTCTCATTTGTACACTAGATCGAGCGGTTGGAAGTAAGCAGCCTCGCCCAGACTTCCAGTGCAGTGGCCTCCAGCACCGATGGCAGCATCCACACAGACTCTGTGGATGGAACACCAGACCCTCAGCGCACAAAGGCTGCGATTGCTCACCTGCAGCAGAAGATCCTGAAGCTCACAGAACAGATCAAGATTGCACAAACAGCCAGGGACGACAACGTTGCTGAGTACTTAAAGCTTGCCAACAGTGCAGACAAGCAGCAGGCTGCCCGCATCAAGCAGGTCTTTGAGAAGAAGAACCAGAAGTCTGCCCAAACCATCCTCCAGCTACAAAAGAAGCTTGAGCACTACCACAGAAAGCTCCGAGAGGTGGAGCAGAATGGGATTCCCCGGCAGCCGAAGGATGTCTTCAGGGACATGCACCAGGGTCTGAAGGATGTGGGAGCAAAGGTGACTGGCTTCAGTGAAGGTGTGGTGGACAGTGTCAAAGGTGGACTTTCTAGCTTCTCCCAGGCGACCCATTCGGCAGCAGGGGCTGTAGTCTCAAAACCCAGAGAGATTGCCTCACTAATTCGGAATAAATTTGGCAGTGCAGACAATATCCCTAACCTGAAGGACTCTTTAGAGGAAGGGCAAGTGGATGATGGGGGAAAGGGTTTGGGGGTGATTTCAAACTTTCAGTCAAGCCCAAAATATGGTAGTGAGGAAGATTGTTCTAGTGCCACTTCAGGCTCAGTGGGAGCCAACAGCACCACTGGAGGCATTGCTGTAGGAGCATCCAGCTCCAAAACAAACACCCTGGACATGCAGAGCTCAGGATTTGATGCACTACTACATGAGATCCAGGAGATCCGGGAAACACAGGCCAGACTAGAGGAATCCTTTGAGACTCTCAAGGAGCATTATCAGAGAGACTATTCATTAATAATGCAGGCCTTACAAGAGGAACGATATAGGTAAGTTATATGGAATTAAAATTCTGAATCATTTCTTTTTGCAGTTCCCTTGCCTTTGACTCTGGGGAGGTGGCTTTAAAAGCTCTGTGTAGAGTGTCTTTTTTTATCCAGAGCACTTTTGACATGTCATATAACACCTGCATAGTTCTAGCACAGAGACAAAATAGAGGCACAGCAAAGTTAAATGACTCCTAGGATCATACACCAATAAAGCACTGGGAATCAGGGGATGACGATTACTGTAGCTTTCCAGTCTTCCATTGCACTTTAGGACTTTGACATGAAGCCCAAGCTCTCTAAGGCATTCCACCTATTTATTTGTAATCACAGAACCACAAATCATTGCAACCTATAACTATACTACACTGGCTTCAAAAGATCTATAACCTGCTGAACTCCAAGAAATCTAAGAAGAATCAAAGATACAGCGTGGCTAAAATGTAATGAACACTGTAGGTATTTGACCTTAAGCACACTTATGTGGGCAATTGGTGTAGAGAGATTAGACTGAAAGTAGATCCAGATAAGCTCATCTGTTACCTTTGTTATGAATTGGCAAATGTTTGAATGGGCATGGACTTAAACATGAAATGTTTCAATAGTCATTAGAGAATTCTCAAAGGGCTAACTGCTTTGAGTCATAATCTGTGCTAAAGGTAGAGAAGCTGGTCTTCTGTTTCATATTATATTCCATATTCATGTTTTCTAAAAACATGTTTTTCCCCTTGTTTCTACTCCATGCAGAGAGAAATAATATCCCCCACAGAGTACTCATTCAGATCCAAACTGTCAGCCAGACACCGGCCACCTCACTGATAGAGATTAAGGGCCAGCTTTACAGAAACCACAGGTCAGGGCAGGCCTTGAAAGACCTGGGTTTGGTCCTATCCCAAATACTAATTTGTCAGAATCCTCACTACTTCTGTAATATCAAAGGTTGAACAGAAGATCTCTTAAGGTCTGTTTCACCTCTTTAAAAAAAAACAGTGATTTTTTTTTCTTAAGTTTGTTTTTATGAGATAATCTCAGGGCTTGAAATAAATTGTTCATGGGTATCCATTAACCTCTGAGAGAAGTGACAGTAGCATGCTGTTTTTAGATGGTGAAAATATTAGTAATTCAGCCCTGCCTCTTCATTCTTCTGTCATTCAATTCTAACTTAAGACTTTAAGGGAGAAGAAAAGTGAGTGTGGGAGAGAGAAATGAAGTTCTAAAAGCAAACATATTACTATTTATTATTTCAGTGTTTTATATATTCTTTCATATACTTAAAAGACAATATCTAAAGTCGTGAACAATCTAACAAATATTCAAATGGACTCTAAAAATAAAACATCTGATCTTTTGTAAAGCATGAAAGCTAACTGCCAGGTTCAAATACTAGTTCTGCCACTTGCTAATCTTGAAAATTGGGTAGGTTTCTAAACCTCTCGAAGTCTTGGTTTCCTCATCTATAACGTAGGAGTAGTAACAGTCCTTCATAAGGTTATTGTAACAGTGAAATGGTATACTTTATGTAAAGCACATAGCTCAGTGCCTGGTCCTGTGACTGCTCAATTGATGTTAGGTAGCAGTTGCTACTGCTGCTATCAAAGGAGACCCCCTAAACATGGAGACCCAGGCCTCCCACAGTCAGATGCTCAAAAAAACAAAAAACAAACCAAAAAACCCAACTGCCTGCTTTGACCCCTTTATTTTGAATGAGCAGTTAAAAACATTCCAGTTTTTAAATTCTTTCAGAGCTTAAAATTCATAGAGAGCTCGTTATGTCTTCAAGTCAGATGTAGACCAATACGAGAAAATCAGAAAAAAATGGGTCTCCCAAGGCCCACCTTTGTACCAATTTAAAATAATCCAGGGACAGGACAGAACTTTTAGCTGGTAATTATCATCTCATTATAAGAATCAAGTCCGGGGCATCTGGGTGGCTCAGTGGGTTAAGCCACTGCCTTCGGCTCAGGTCATGGTCTCGGAGTCCTGGGATCGAGCCCCACATCGAGCTCTCTGCTCCGCGGGGAGCCTGTTTCCCCCTCTCTCTCTGACTGCTGCTCTGCCTACTTGTGATCTCTATCTCTGTCAAATAAATAAGTAAAATATTAAAAAAAAAAAAAAAAGAATCAAGTCCAAACCACTTGTGAGGTAATGAGAGGTGCATCTCTTTCATTGCATTTTGGGTTCTCGGTAGTGAGTGAATGATTAGTTTTATGGAATAGAGAATAAAGAAAATTTAAGAATTTTCAAAAACAGAGGTAAAACTTGGAGAGCCAGGGAAGACATAGTATAATGTGTAATCTGACTTTTGTTATATCACTTAAACTTTAGAATTATCTTTCCTTAAAGTGAAATCTTGAAGAAAGCAAGCCTTTAAAGGCACCAGAAATGTCACAACTGCTTCACTTAGCTATTTTGTTGCATATATTTCCATGTATAGAGCAGTTAGAAATTTCTCCTCTGTTACATGTTTTTAATCAGTAAATATACTTAATTTTGTTAATCTCTGAACCATTTCATATAAGTTAAGTTTTCCCACACATTGAAGCTTATTCTTAAGCATCAAAAGTTTTCTTTTGCATTTTAAGCATTTTTAGAAAATGTCTCTACCTTTTTTTTTTTTTAAGAATTTATTTATTTGACAGAGAGAGAAGGAGAGAGAGCACAAGCAGGGGGTGCAGCAGAGGGAGAAGGGGAAGCAGGCTCCCTGCCCAGCAGGGAGCCCGATGCAGGACTCAATCCCAGGACCCCGAGATCATGACCTGAGCCGAAGGCAGAGGCTTAACCCACTGAGCCACCCAGGCGCCCCTACCTTCTTTTAATAGAGTAACACACTGAACCTTAACTTTATTGGAAATAGTATAGAATAGTATAGAAATAGAATAGTATAGAACAGTGGTGTTTGAGCTTAGTGATGCTGTCAGGTAAGTGAGAGTGGTATGATTATGTGCCTGTGCAGTAAACAGTCCAAGACAGCTTGCTCTTTAAAGTTCTTTTGTCTGGCTTTTATAAAATTTGTTCTTTTCCCTTTCCCTATCTCCACACTGTTACTGAGCTGCCTGCAACAGCCTCTCTTTACTAATTTCTATTTGAGCGCTGTTGTAGGTTTAGCTTTTTGTCTAAGAAGAAAGTAGGCTAGCTGGGGATGGACTTAAGGGATTCTTCTGTGACCAAGAACCAGTTGAAGCATACATGGCCGCTCTAGATCCATTTCAGTTTATTTTCTGTGCTTTAGTTTATTTTACTGATATGCGAGTTGACAGGAGGCAGGCAGTATACAATATTGCTGCTTGTTATTTAAATGAGGGGGAGGAAAACACTACCACTCAGCGTTTACTTAACTCCTGCGGTGTGCATAATGCTAGATTACTTACATATATTTGCTAATCCTCATGGTAGCCCTTTAGGTGGACTGTATTTTCCTCATTCTGCAGGTGAGGAAATGGAGGGCCAGTGAGATTTTACATTTTCCCAAAAGGTTACTTAGTAAGTGGTAAAGCCAGGAATAATGTGAATCCAAAGCCTGTGATTTTTTGTTTTGTTTTGTTTTTATTTTAGGACAGGGTTTTTCCCCCAGGCTCAACCCAGAAACCTGTTATAATCTAAAGACTATAGTCTAGCTGAAGTCTGTTTGATTGAAAGACTAGCCTATAGTCTAGCTTTAGGAACCATTAACTACATTGGGTATTGGGCCATTTCTAGGTCAAAGTGTGTTTCACTAAAAGCTGAGTCACTGTTCCTAACATATTTTATAAAATTCTGTGAATGCGAAAAAAAAATCTACAACTGCACAAACTCTGGAAGGTTTTCTACAGCTATGTAGGTAATAGGGGAAACCTACTAAGGAAACTTTCACTACCACCCTTATTTCCCACTTTGCAGAGTCCCTTTTCAGTATTGTCACTCACTTAATGTCCTTCCTATTGCTCTCTACCCGTGAGTAAGGCCAAGTTAAGATTTTTACCCAAGACCGTCTACTTACTCTGAAGAAACATTCAGAAGCCTGTGGAGTACAGTCTCTCTCTTCACCCTCATAAACTGTGCCATGGCTGAGTAAGTCTTCAGCACCCACACACATTCAGCCCAGGAAGCCGCTGTAACCGCTTGGATGTGAGCTCCACCTCAACCTTTGATCGGGTATTTAGTCTTTGAGTTGTTTGTTGGGTTCTCAGATATGAGTGAGAGCATGTGTTTTGGGAAAGAAGGATGCAAGGTTTAGACAGTTTTTCTAGTGACGGGATTGTGCTGACTTGTGTAGGTAGTCTGTACATTCCATTAAAGTATTATCACAGGTTTATTAGTAGAACCTGTGTTCGTGTAGTACTTCAGGGATAGAAGGGCCCTACAATATCTATTTTAATCTCATTTTACACGTGAGTACACCGAGGCCCAGAAAGATAAAGTGACTTTTGCCAAGTCACACAGTAAAATTGTTAACATATATTTTAATCTGCTAAAAACTGGAACACTGTTCCTGTTCCCATAGGGTATATAATATATTACTGAGCTACCAGAGGAGAAAGTTGAGCTGTGGCAAAATGTATTGAAAATAGGAGAGAGGGGCACCTGGGTGGCTCAGTGGGTTAAACCTCTGCCTTCAGCTCAGGTCATGATCTCAGGGTCTTAGGATCGAGCCCCGCATCGGGCTCTCTGCTCAGTGGGGAATCTGCTTCCCCCTCTTCTCTCTGCCTGCTTCTCTGCCTACTTGTGCTCTCTGTCAAGTAAATAAAATCTTTAAAAAAAAAAAAAAAGAAAGAAAGAAAGAAAATAGGAGAGAACTAGGAAAACATTCATTGACAGTTTTACAGGTTCCTGTTGTAGTTTTTGCCTTCAGGGATCTGGCTGGGAATCCTACTCAGCTGCTACCCGCGTGTGGCAGTGTCAGGTAGGCAGGCTAAAAACCCCCGCCTGATGAGGAGCAGTGTGCCATTTTAAAAGCTTCTATTTTAAGGGGATTGCTGTCCTTTGGAAATCGGCTTCTGATACTGTTTGTATTAAGCCCAGGGATATTTTAAATTGCCCTGAGTCATAAGAGCAAAAATACGAAGAAGGCAGTCACCAGAGTAGTTGTCACACGCAGCACAACTTTAGGCAGCTAGGCTAACCCAGTTAGGCACAGGCCATTAGAGTTTTAACTAAACAAATAATCAGTTAAATACTATTTTATTTTACCATCGCTAGACATTAGAAAAACATGATCTGGGCGCCTGGGTGGCTCAGTCGGTTAAGCGACTATCTTTGGCTCGGGTCGTGATCCTGGAGTGCTGGGATCAAGTCCTGCTTCAGGCTCCCAGCTCTGTGGGGAGTCTGCTTCTCCCTCTGACCTTCTCCCCTCTCATGCTCGCTCACGCGCTCTCTCTTTCTCTCTCTCAAATAAATAAATAAAACCTTAAAAAAAGAAAAAAATCACCAGAGACAGCTATTTTGGCCCCTTTATTCCAGGTGTTAGACCTGTGTCAATTATAAATTGATCTGAGAGTCTCCAGAGTATATGTAGACTAGGTTTGGACAATGAGTTTGAAATAGAAACTTGAGAATATTGGATCAAATTAGCTCCTATAGAGAAATAAAGCCCAATTGAGATACGTTCTTAGGAAAAGTAAGACCTTCCATAAAAGAGATTTACAGATGTGCTCTTCCCAACATAGCCACTGAAGAGTTAAAGGAGGAAGAATGGAAGGGAAGGTGAGGAGAGGGAGAGAAAACTTACTCACTTCAGTAAGTGATTGAGGTTAGACAAACCTGCATTCACTTGCCAGCTCTTTTGTATGACTGTATGTAATTCCTCTGAGCCTCAGTTTCCTCTATAAAAACAAGATAATGATATATACTATACAGGGTTGTTGAGATTATTAAAGGAGATGATAATGTACGTGAAGCACCTAGTATGGTGTGTAGTGTGACAGGATATTAGAACTCTGTCATTACCCAAACCATAAGAGACTCAATATCACAAAACAAACTGAGGGCTGCCGTCGGGAGGGGGTTATGGACATTGGGGAGGGTATGTGGTATGAGGGTATGTGCTACAGTGAGTGCTGTGAAGTGTGTAAGCCTGACGATTCACAGACCTGTATCCCTCGGGCAAATAATACACTATATGTTAATTAAAAAAAAAAAAAGAAAGCTGTCATTACCAAGTTTTCGGATTACCTAGAAACCTCCTCTGCCCCGGCTTTTATTTATTCCCTCTATACTATAGGCATCTGCTGTTTCTTGTCTTTAAGGTAATGCACTGCCTACCTTGAACATTTCAGGGACCGATTCTGTGCTTTTTCCTTTCCAACTACAGGCTAGTTCAGTGTTTCCTAGCCTCTTTTCAGGCTTCAACACAAATGAAGTAACAAAAGGTAAAGAGGGATCATCCACTTTCCCCAATTCAGCCAGGAATGTATTCAGGTTCCCACCACATGTCATACCCCTACCCCAACTGTGTCTGTCCTAGTCAAACCCTGGCAGTAGTTACCTCAGGTCCCTGTTGGTGTTAGCCCTGGGATCTGGTTCTTCCTGTTTCTCTCAGTACCTACTCTACAAGATTCTTCAGCCATCCTGTCCTACTGACCTATTGCCCAATTAGGGAAGCACACTTCCCTATCCCGGCTCTCAGAGATGGCTCCGAACTTTTGAGCCACACCCAAAGAGTGATGCACTAGGTGAAACATTCCCAGCCTGAGACTCATCCAGTTTCTCATTCATCAGGAATTTGACACAAAAGAGCCCTGGCTTATCTTTAATCCAAGATGACTACTGTGTTGACCTCCAGTGGCTGAAACATTTTATTAATGTTTCAATTATTTATTAATTTTATTCAATTACTAATTCAATTATTTATTAATTGTTTACCTACAACAAAATCTAGTTGTCTTTTTATATCTTGTAAATAGAGCACATTTTGCTTGGGGATGGGGGATGGATTTCACATGCCAAAATATGACATAACCTATACTGAAAAAAGATCTCAGTCTTAAGGCTTTCTGTTCACTAATAGTTGAACTCAAACCGTATTCAAGTGTCTAAGTTTTCTTTGAGTTGTAATGATTTGGGAAGGACTTTTGAGTAAAAAGTCTCAAAATGAGAGTATTAATCTTATATTCCTCTGTGATCCAGCTGGAGTCTCATGGAAAGCACGTGCCAAAATCATATACTTGTAGGACCAAAAATTGCCCCCCACTGCATGTCCAGAGAGCTCTAATTGGCATCATATCAAGAGATTAAAATCCCTTAGAGTTCTTGATTTTAAAAAAATCACATGTGGGGGCGCCTGGGTGGCTCAGTGGGTTAAAGCCTCTGCCTTTGGCTCAGGTCATGATCCCAGGGTCCTGGGATTGAGCCCCGTGCGTCAGGCTCTCTGCTCAGCAGGAAGCCTGCTTCCCCCTCTCTCTCTCCCTGCCTCTCTGCCTACTTGTGATCTCTGTCTGTCAAATAAATAAATAAAATCTTTAAAAAAAAATTTTTTTTTAAATCACGTGTGAAAGACTATACACAGTGTACCTTTCCTTCCCCACCCCCACTCTTTGATTTGGTACTAATACTTAATGAGAGGACAGACATGTTCTTTCTTTGAATTCCCTGGGTATTTTACTTCCCTATTTTAGGATTTAGGTAGGAAGTAAACACTAGCAAGTAAAGTAAAAGAGATTATAATATTAATAATGGGAGTAGTGGGAAGTCAGTAGGAACTGGAATAATGGGTATTTTCTTCCTTTTGTTGTTGTTTACATTTTGCATTTGATTAGGGGTATAGAAACAGTAAGTTTTTTAAAAGACAATAATAAAAGAAATCTAGAAACAGGAAGCATGAACCAAGTGTTTAGGATTCTCAGTACACCTCATTAACCTAGTAAGGGGAAGTTACTGCATCTTTCTCAGCCTCCCATTTCTTAATTAGAAATTGAAGTACCTCCCAGTTACAAGGATTAATGTAGAAATGTCTTCATGAATCAGAGGCAGATGCCACACATAAAAAGGCATGGGTGTGGGGGTAGGTGGTTATAGCTTTTGTTATTATTGGTGTCAGTGTTTTGGTACTTTGATGTTTACAGTGATTAACTAAATGTAGATTGAACCCTAAATTCCTCCCCCACATGCACTCCTCCACCCAAAATGACATTACATCATCTTTACTGGGCTCTTTGTGTTAGCCTGATTTCAGACCATAATTTTACATGTAGGTTACGTAAGCCACATAAAAATGATTGATGGCACTGAAAAATGTTTGATTGGAAATTGCTAAGCTTGATCAGGTTTGTGCTTTCAAATTGTGGGTTGTGAGGTTGTGAAAAGAGCTAAGAAGCAAACTTCCATGACCTGGGTGAACAAATCAGCAAAAGTGTTTCAGTAATGACAGGCCCAGTAAAGATCTTTAAGGTGCTGAGGCAACCCAGAAGACCTACATTCCAAGCACCAAGGGCATCTTGCCAGCCTCTTTGTTCATCATATTTTACAAAAGCCTCAAAGTTTAAGACTTTCTTGGTTTTCTCCCTGATGTTTCCTGCAGATTGGAGGCGCTTACTGTGGTAACCCAAACACAGCTGTGTAAGTGTAGGGGCGCCTGGCTGGCTCAGCTGGTAGATCAGGCAACTCTTGATCTCAGGGTCATGAGTTTGAGCCCCAAGTTGGGTGTAGAGCCTACTTAAAAAAAAAAAAAATGTGTAAGTGTAATAGGGTTTCAGCTACACAATAACAGCTGTGACTTTTCTGTTCTTTCAGAAAGTCATCATTCCCAAGGTAATTCTTGTGACTTGAAGAGGAAAGCAAATGCTAGTAATTATTAGTTGGTGAATTAATGGGGCTGTTTCAACTGGACCCATTATGGGTCTTGCTTCAGCCTTGAGTTCTGCAGCTGTTGATCTGTTTTCATCTGCAGGGAAATGGAGCGCATTCTACTTACCCAAAAGCTATTTCACTATTTTAAGTACTATTTCTGGGAACAATAGTATATTTTCTCATTTGGGAAGATTCTCAGCTTGAGGAAATCTTGCTGTTAATTTCTCATGTAACCATGAGTAAATTATTCAATCTCTGAAGGATTTCATTTTCCACAGGAGCATAGTGAGGATTAGCAGTTTCTATTCAGCTCTCTCCAGAGACTTGCAAAGATCAGATGAAATTTATTTGAGATACTTTCCCTCTCACACATACAAAACACATACCATGAAAGGAAGGTAGGTAGGATAGTTTCATCAGTTTAAAGGAAAGTTTGGAACAGGCCAGTGAATGGGCTTAGTTATATAGCAAACTTGAGTCAGGGAAATAGCAGGAACCCGTTTGTATGTGCTGGCCCTCCTGATGAGCAAGTAAGAAAAGAGGCTTGTGCCTCTCTTGTCCTTTTTGAGAAGGACAGAATATGTACCCAGAAAACCCATTTGTGAGATGTCAGGAAAAAGTATACTGGAACAGTGAAGATTTTAGAAAATGTAAAATTGAGGATGTAGTGCTAGATGAAGAAGTGGAGGATTAGAGGGGGGAAAAAGTCAGAAGGAGGAAGCCTTGAATGTTGGAGCCACACAGCACTTGAGGTCAACAAGCAGTCCTTTTGAACTTTCTCACTAGGGATTGTTGGAGGGACCTGGGAAGATCGTAAAAGACAAAAATGAAACCAAATGTATACCCGTGATGAATCTTTCCCACTGAGCTCCATTTCTGTGCCGGGCATTTGACGTCTAACTTCTGTTGAACTTCACAGTTGCCCTTTGGAGTAGGTAGATTGCCCCTTCACAGGATCACCCACACTGGTGGGTTGCACAGCCAGGGTCTGAAACCAAAACCCAGACTGAGCAGATTATCAGCTGGTAAAAATTGCATAAAAACAGAGGCGTCTGGGTGGCTAAGTGGGTTAAGTTATCTGTCTGCCTTTGGCTCAGGTCATGATCTCCGTCCTGGGATCCAGCCCTGCAGCCATTGTCTTGGGCTCCCTGCTCAGCAGGGAGTCTGCTTCTCTGCCCTCCGCTCCCCGCCCTGCCCGTTCCTATGTGTGTGTGCTCTCAAATTAAAAAAAAAAAAATCTTTTTTTTTTTTTTTAAAGATTTTATTTATTTATTTGACAGACAGAGATCACAAGTAGGCAGAGAGGCAGGCAGAGAGAGAGAGGGAAGCAAGCTCCCTGCTGAGCAGAGAGCCCAACGCGGGACTCGATCCCAGGACCCTGAGATCATGACCTGAGCCGAAGGCAGTGGCTTAACCCACTGAGCCACCCAGGCGCCCCAAAAAAAAAATCTTTTAAAGAAAAAGAAAAAAAAATTTTTTTAAGATTTTATTTATTTATTTGATAGAGAGAGAGATCACAAGTAGACAGAGCAGCAAGCAGAAGGAAAGGAGGAAGGGGGCTCCCCGCCATGCAGAGAGGCCGATGCAGGGCTCGATCCCAGGACCCTGAGATCATGACCCAAGCCAAAGGCAGAGGCTTAACCCACTAAGCCACCCAGGTGCCCCAAGAAAAATATTTATAAAGAAAAACCAAATCCAGTGTGAAAATAGTTTCCAGAACCTTTGTCATGTTAGTGACCATTTTATGATAAACATTGGCTTATAATAAGGTTCAAGAATGTTGGGAACAAGTGCTGAGGACTTTTGTAAGTACTCTGTGATTCATATACAGTTTTACATACTTACATATAGTGTTGCATAACTACAGAATTTCCCTCTTTACAAACAGATAAAAATCTGAGGGACAGCCTAAAGTGTTATTAATAAATCCTCTTAGGTATTCACAAGTGAAAGTATCCAAAACATTTTTTATCACAACCCAAAGCCATGAAATAGCCCAAAAAGGAACCTGAAAGAGATACATGTAGGAGGGAACTCCATAAAATACCGTCAAGCAAAATTTGCAGATGGCACAGGGAAATCCAGTTGATGAAAGAAACTCAATGTGAAATGGACCAAACAAGCGAGAGATTATACTGCCAGAAGACAAAGCAATAATACCTTCAGAGTGCCAGGGAAGAATAACTGTGACCTCAGAATGCTGGGTCCACCTAATTTATCATTCAAGAGATAATTTATCACCAAAGAGAGTGAAATTGAGAACTTTCAGACATATGTAAACAAAAATTACCACTCATGGAAACCTTTGCTGAAGGAAATACTAAAGGATATACTTCAAGAAGGGGGGAAAAAACTCGAACAACGGGTGAAAGAAGTCAGTAATGCACGTTCTAATTAAATAGGGACTTAAAATTATATATACTAAAAAAAAATCTGAATGTCTTACACCAATTTGGATCTAAAATTTAGAAAAGAACGTGGGGTTCAAGGATAGCATTTCAACAGCATATTAAGAGTGTTGGGGCCCCTGGCTGGCTCAGTAGAGCAAGTGGCTCTTCACCTCAGAGTAAAGTTCGAGCCCCATGTTGGGTATAGCGTTTAGTCAAAATTAAAATCTTTTAAAAAAGAAAAAAGAGTGTTAAAACTTTGGGGGAAGAAACATATTTTGTACCTTAATCTGCCTGGCACTTGGCATCTTTCTGCTCACTTTATTCCTGTCCCTTTCAGTCAGTAGGTACTCACAGAAACATTAGAAAAATAAAACACAAATGTGAATGCAGTTTTTCTTTTCAACTAGATGTGTAGCTATGGGACTCCTAAACACAGATAAAATGACAGAATAGGCTAACTTAAACCTTGGTACCCCAACATGGACATGCTACTGCTGATAGTTTGGTGGAGAGGTGGGGCAGAAAGGTCTTCTCACCCAATCTTTTATAATGCACACCAAAGTATATGTCACCCTCGCCCAGGCTTGGGGCTGGAATATTCTCTCGTAGCAACCTGTGAGCTCTGGCCTGGCCTTGCCCTCTCTGGGCCTCTGTGTCTTCACCCAGGATGAAGACAATAGAAGACAGGCTTATCTTTACAAATATGTGCACAGAGAGGGTGCTGAAAGAAACCACCATCAGCAGACTAAGTTCAAAATGACACTGACAGATGCAAGCGCAGTTAAGACTTTACCAGGGATTTGTCCTATAGAATTACATGGGGAAACTACTTCCTGTTGCTGAATGCAGGTAGCAGAGGTAATGCAGGCAAGGGAGTAGCTTGTTTTTGTGGCACCAAAGACTGTGGGGTGAGAATTACAAATAGCTAGGTTTTAGTTCAGTTTTAAAAAGAACTTCTCTAATAGTGAAAAACACTGCCTTAAGAAAAATGAAACTTTGCTGCTGGAGGTATTCAATGCTTGTCAGGGATGTCATAGAAATAATTCCTCGGTTGAAAGAGATGTAACTAGATTTCTAAGATCTTTTCTAACCTCCAGAGTTTAAGATTCCTTCTTTTAAGGGAGCCTATGTTATCTTTCAAACAATACTTCAAATGTTTGTGGTATACTTCTCTTCACAACATACTGATTTTAACAGCTCTAGATGTGTAGGGAGGTGTATGATAGTGATAATCTTTGAGACCTGTAAAATCGAGTGTGGGATATTTGGATTTATTGTATAGTTAGCACAATGATGTGGACTGCAATGAGCCTAAAATGAGATTAAGGCCATAAATTAGTCACCACAGGAAATATTTGGCTGGCTAAAAAGTTTTTCAAATTGCCCATGAATTCCTTTCAGGGAGCATGTTTTCAAGTGATGCCTTCTTTAATAAGTAGAAACATTTTCAAAAAGGCCTTTATGTGGGATTCCTGGATGGCTCAGTCTGTTGGGTGTCTGTCTTCTGCTTGGGTCATGATCCCAGGGTTCTGGGATCAAGTCCTGGGTCCAGTTCCTTGCTCAGCAGGGAGTCTGCTTCTCCCTCTGCCTGCCACTCCCCCTGCTTTTTCTCTCTCTCTTTCTGACAAATAAATAAGTAAAATGGAAAGAAAGAGAGAGGAAGGAAGGAAGGAAGGAAAAGGCCATTATGTTTGGGTACATTGTGAAGATGGAAAGGAGAAAAAACTGACATTTTTTAACAATACTTTTGTGTTGACATGAGTATAAAAGATTAAGATGATTACCCTCATTTTATAGATGAAGGAACTGCTTGGAAAAGCAAGCTAACTTAACTAACAGTTTAAGAGAGGCAGACCTAGGACTCAAACCCAAGTTTTCCTGGCTATAATCATTTTTCCCCATTGTTTATTATAAACCTCAAATATGCTGCAAAGTTGAGAACAGTTATACAGTGAGCACTCATACCACCCACTTCTTAGATTCTACATTCTGCTGTGTTTTCTCACATATCTTCCCATCTATCCATCCTTCCTCTCATTTTTTAAAGAGATTTATTTATTTATTAGAGAGAGAGTGGGGGAAGGGGCAGAGGGAGAGGGAGAGAATCTCAAGCAGACTCTGCATTGAGCACAGAGGCCAACATGGGCTCCGTCTCCCGACCCTGAGACCATGACCTGAGCCAAAATCAAGTTGGACACCTAACTGACTGAGCCACACAGGTGCCACCTTCCTCTCATTTTTTTAATGCATTTCAAAGTAAATTGCAGACATCCATAATCTTTTTTAACAGCTTCATTGAGATATGATTTATATACCATAGAATTCACCCATTCAAAGTATACAGATCAGGGGTGCCTGGGTGGCTCAATTAGTTAGGTGTCTGCCTTTGACTCAGGTCATGATCCCAGGGTTCTGGGATCCAGCCCCATGTGGGGCTCCCTGCTCAGTGAGGAGTCTGTTTCTACCTCTGCCCCTCCCCCTGCTCATTCTCTCTGTCTCTGTCTCAAATAAAATCTTAAAAACAACGAGAAAGTATACATATCAGTGATTTTTAGTGTATTTACAGATATATACAGCTATCACCATAATCAGTTTTAGGGCATCTTTATTGCCCTCCAATCTTCCCATTACACCCAGATCTTGGCAATCATTAATCCTTATTTCTATAGATTTACCTATTTGGGACATTTCATATACATGGCATCATGCAGTTTGTGGTCCTTTCTGACCAGTGTCTTTCACTTAGAATAATGTATTCAAGATGTATACATCTATCTTGTAGCATGTGTCATTATTTCATTTCTTTTCATTTCCAAATAATATTCCATTGTACGGTTGCCCCACAATTTATTTATCCACTCATCAGTTGATGGACATTTACTTGTTTCCACTTTTTGGCCATCAAGAATAATGTTGTTGTGAATGTTTGTGTACACCTTTTTGTGTGGAAATACATTTTAATTTCTCTTCAGTATTCCACTGGAGTGGAATTTCTGGGTGATACAGTGATTTTATATTTAACTTTTGGAGGAACTGCCAAACTGTTTTCCAAAGCTTGAGACACCATTTATATTCCTACCAGCTGTATGAGAGTTCAAATTTATCCACATCCTCCCCAACACTTTTTATTATCCTCTTTTTGATTCTAGGTATGTAGAGTTACTACATTCCTCCTCCCGTTGACTCCACCTTGACATCAGGCTCCAAACAATCATGTCACTGTAGCTTGGTCCTGCTCCCTGTGTGGCTATGTAATTTGGATCAACTATATACATGACTCAGATTTCTTACTTACAAAAGGGAATTTAGCTCACCTGGGCTTCTTCAGTAGTTTCAAAGTGGCATCACAGTGCAGAGGTTAAAAACTTGGGTTTAAAGTCAACCATACATGGATTTGAATCTTTGCTCCCTACTTTATTTCTGTTGCCCTTAGACAAGTCACTTTACGTCTCTGACCTTCAGTTTCCTTATCTGTAAAGTGAAGATAATACCTACTACCCTCTTGGAGTTTTAAATATGAATTTCGATTGGGGCGCCTGAGTGGTACAGTCAGCTGTCTCTTGGTTTTGGCTCAGGTCATGATCTCAGGGTCCTGGGATCAAGCCTGCTTCGGGCTCCACACTCAGCACAGACCCTGCTTGAGTTTCTCTCTGCCTCTCCCCCCACCAAAAAAATAAATAAACTTTTAAAAAATTAATTTGGATATATAGTATACACTAAATAAATGGCAGCAGCTGCTGTTACTTTTCTGTTTTAATGGTATGCGTGAGCCATGTTTATATCATATATTCTCCAACATTCCTGAAAGACTATACAATTATGGAACACATGCGAAAATGTCACATGGGTCTGTTCTCATCAGCAGACTGATTGCTCCCCTCCCTGCCACCCAGCATCAATCCTTAGCTTAGGAGGGTTATTTGCTTCTAGGTCCCGCTCTTCCCTTAAATCTCAAGGGATTGAGACTTTGGAACACTCCTTTTATAAAGCCTCTGTCCCATCTCTGATAAGGAGAAAGAATGATGAAGTCGTCAAACCCTAAAAGTGAGCTTATTTAAATAAAATAGGACGAACCTGAAAAGGCAGTAGTATGTCAACGTATCCTTATGGCAGTTGGTAGACTTAAAATTTGATAGAAAATCAGTTCTAGAGGTGGTGCCTGTTTCTGAGCACTTGCCCTAGGCAGCAGATGAAGTGAAAAGACAGTCACAGAGAATACGGGCCCGAGTTACAGGTAACAGGTGGAAACACTCTCTGATCTGTTCCGTCACTTCAGTAACAGAATTTCAGTGCGAGAGAAAACAATACAGATGCCTATTAAGGATAAAGGAGAACTCAGTAGGATTCAGTAATATAGTGAAAAGGGTCAGACTGTGCCTTTTAAATAAAAATACTTGATTCTTAGAGAAAGAATGGAGTGTAGGATATAATTATTATATAATTATTGGGAGGGACAATATCAGTGATGCTGCAGTATAAGAATTACCTTAAACAGAAAACTGTGTGTTCCTTAAAAGTTGGTGTGCTATATAAGAGATTAAAAACAAGGAAAGGGAGGGTAGTTTTAAATGTCGTCTTTATTTATTTATTTATTTATTTTTTTAATACAGAGTCTCTTGAGGCTTCTGTGCTAGCGTTGGGTGTGTGTTTGCCCCAGTAGTGTTCAGTAGTAGTGTATTCTCCTATTGACCTGAGCTCTCTGTCTGACTGAGAGATTTACATTTTATTCACCACAAACCAGAGATGTGTTATTGTTCCCTTTCCAGCCTGTTTTAATGTATAGTGTTCAACTATCCTCCTACCTATGTATCTCTTTGTCTGGTTCATGGAATTCCCACATACAGCCTACCCCAGTCTGTCCTCTTCTCCTCTACATAACCCATATTCCTAAAATGCTGTGTTCCTCATGTCATCCCTCCCCCATCAGCAATCTGCTTTGGGCCCATTTACTATCTGTTCCAGAAACCCAACTCCCATACCTACCTCTTAAGGCCAGATTTCCATTTTTATCTCCTATCCTTTACCCATGTTTTTTTTCTACCTAAAATCTCTGATCTTGTCCTTAAAATTTGTTTCAACCCTACTGGTCCTTAGGTACCCAGCCCAGGTTCTACCTTTAAGTAGATAACCTTCTCATAGGTAGCCCTAAGTGCTAGAGATACAAGTTGAATTAAATGACCTGCTCCCAAGGAACTTTATCTCCCTCCATTCTTCCTGTTTTTTTTTCTCAGTTATAGCCACACTGGCCTATTTTGTGTCCCTCAGACCTGCCACGCTAGTTCTCATCTTGAGAACTTGATACTTGGTATTCCTTCTGCTTTAAGATACTCCTCCCCCCACATCTTCATAAGTCCATTCGTATCATCATTCAAGTTTCATCTGTCATCGTTGGAGAGCACTGAACAGGGAAGAGTTCTTCTGACTATTCCAGCTTAACCAACCACCAGGCACTCTGTCATATATATACCCCTATTGATCTTCATTTTACTTATCCATACCTGCAGTTGTCTTGGTTTTTCTGCCCCCCGCCCTCAACACACGTACATCTTAGCATGTAAACTGCTGAGGGCAGGCATTCTGTGTTGCTTACCACACTGTATTCCCAGTACTTTGAACATACCTGGTACACAGCAGACTCTCAGTAAATATTTGTTGACTGAGATGTCCTACCAGACACTGTGCTTGGCCATGGGGATGAAGGTCTCTGAACCGTGAACATCCAGGTGAGTGACCTGTCCAGTATCAGGATAAGCTACTGGTGACGCTAGAAGGTCAGTTTTCATTTATATGCTGTTTATCTTGTGATGAAACCTGCTTAATTGTATTCTAGTTTTTGCCTCTCCCCTTTGTTTCTCAGAACGGAGTAAGAACTCCCTCATTTATTATAAGTATGCTCCAAGCTAACCAGGGCTGCTGGCATTGCTGCAAATACTGTGTGTTGAGAAGATTGTGGAAGAACCATGTTGCTGCTATGATATGGCCTTGTAACAAGCTGTCCATTCCAGGGACTAAGAGCTGTCCCCACTAGCATGCCCTTTTATCCCAGGCCACTGACTTAATTTCTTTGTGCTTTTGTTTTCTTCCTTTGCAGAATGGGTTTTGGGGATTATATGTGAATAATACCAGGAAAAATATAGAATGCATAAAATTCTAACTGTCCCCCCACCTTCTTAGATGTGAACGATTAGAAGAACAACTAAATGACCTAACGGAACTCCATCAGAATGAAATCTTAAACTTGAAGCAGGAGTTGGCCAGCATGGAAGAGAAAATTGCATATCAGTCCTATGAACGGGCCCGGGACATCCAGGTTAGCATGAAGACTAACAACAAGTAGAATGGTGGTTGGCAGGGACCGGGGGTTGAAGGGAATGAGGGGTTCTTGTTTAATGACTATAGAGTTTCAGTTTTACAAGATGGAAAGAGCTATGGAGTTGGGTGGTAGTGACGGCTGCACAACATTCTGAATGGATTTAATACCACTGAGCTGTACACTTTAAAAAGGTTAATTAAGGTGGTAGGTTTTATGTTATGTGTCTTTTACCACAATAAAAAAGAAGAAGAAAAAGGAATAAAATACTGATGCATGCTATAACATGGATGAATCTGGGAAACACACTCAGTGAAAAAAAGCCAGTCACAAAAGACCACATATTATGTGATTCCATTTACATGAAATGTCCAGAACAGGCAAATCTATGGAGACAGAAAGTAGCTGAGCAGTTGCCAGGGGCTGCAGGAAGGGGAAATAGGGAGTAATAGCTAAGGGATAGGGGATTTCTTTTTGGGGTGATGAAAGTGTTCTAGAATTTGATGATAGTGATGGTTGTACACCATTATGAATTTACTAAATCCCACTGAATTGTGCACTCTAAAATGGTTAAAATTTAATGTTAGGCATATTTTACCATAATAATGAAAAGTTTGGGAAAAAAGATGAGGACTGTAGACTATCAAGAGAAGGCTATACCAACTGTAATACACCTACCCTTCAAATGATGTGCATTTCTTGAAAGGCTGTACCATGTAGGGGTGGTATGCTTGCTTGTGTTCCTAGGAAATGTTCTGAGGATCACAGCTCTCAGTATATAGACCACCTGCATTATTACATCTGTTGGTTACCACTTCAGGAGCTGCTCTGACAAGACTCAGGGCCATCTTGTCTGTCTTCTACTATAGCAAAGGAGGCATTTATCCTAGTTGCCAAATTCAAACCTTTTACAGGCACATTGCCAGGCCATTTGCGAAAATAACACATGAGGCAGTTATGTTTAAGGCTCTCTAGTTAATGCTATGAGGAAATAGAATATGTAACTTTTTTCTTACTCCAGTTGGGAGGTATTTCTAAGGGAACAGTTGCTGGTTTCACAAAGAAGTATATTGAAATAAGCTAGTCTTAGAGAAGGGAAGTGGTCCAGGAGTCTTGTATTACAGCCTAAAAGAATTAAGGGAATGTCTGGATCATTTGCCCAGCTGCCATCTTCTCCAGACTCCGGAATTCTGTTTATGTTTTAGTTTTTTTCCCGTGATCATCCTGAGCTGGGTAGCATTCACTGTCCATTCATTAGCTTGTTTCAGTCTGAAGTTGCCTCACCTTCATCTCAAATCACAGGAAACCAGAATGCATTGAAACCAAGACCAGAAAAACCTAGGGCTTCCACCACTGCTGGACTTCGGAGCATACTTGACCATAGCTAAGGAATAGGTTCTGTCCTCTGAATGTTGAGGGTAAATTTCATATAAACTCACAGCTTGAAGGGAGCATATCGCTTATAATGTTTGGTCTAGTGTTTGGGCATAGTGTCCTCCTTACAAAGATCAACCTTAAAAGCGGCAGTAGGGGGGGTATACTTTTCTTATGAAGACAGATCAGAGAGCCCTTTACACTGATGTCTGTGATTTACTTGACTTGGAAAACAGCAGGTAGTGCATGCAGGGATGTCCAGAGGATGTTCACCATGTCATTGTTACGGTGAAAAAGTTGAAAGTAACCTAAATCTCTCCAGCAGGGACCTGGCTGAATAAACTGTGGCATATCTATCTGTACTACAAAATGCTACATAGCAATTAAAAAGAATGAGGTAAATCTCTACACATTGACTTGGAAAGGATCGGCAGGACCCGCTGTTGAGTGAAAAAAAAAAAGACTTACGCATTAGTTCCTATAGTATGATACTATTTATATTAAGATAGGAAGTTAAAAATAATTCCATACATTTCCCTAGGCTTAAATATGTATGTATTTAAACATAGGTGAAAGAATGAACACATGTCAAAGTGACAGTATTACTTCAAGGCCAAGACCTGGATTTAAGGAAAATATCAAGAGACTATATATCCTCCTTGAAATGTTGAGCAAGTACTCTTGTCCTGTGCAATTAAATTAGTAATTTTTAAATGGAAAAAAAATCATATACTTGAGGTCTTGTTATTAAAATGTTCAAGACCAATTCCAAATGTGGCTGCTACTTCCTGTGAGCCTTCCCATGAGGAATGCCATGGAGGGCAGTTTAGGTGAATAATAATTGCTGGAATAATGACTTACACATTGAGCCTTTCGTATTCAAGACTCTCACATATTTAAAATCATTGGCATAGCTCAAGATGCGTCTGGCTTGCCCAAAGTACATATCATCTATTCAGAGTAGTGTAAGCAGAGGCTTAACTATTCCCTGTTCTGGCCCACAGGAGGCCCTGGAGGCGTGCCAGACCCGCATCTCCAAGATGGAGCTGCAGCAGCAGCAGCAGCAGGTGGTACAGCTGGAAGGGCTGGAGAATGCGACTGCCCGGAACCTTCTGGGCAAACTCATCAACATCCTTCTGGCAGTCATGGCGGTCCTTTTGGTCTTTGTCTCCACGGTAGCCAACTGCGTGGTTCCTCTCATGAAAACTCGCAACAGGACGTTCAGCACTTTATTCCTTGTGGTTTTCATTGCCTTTCTCTGGAAGCACTGGGATGCCCTCTTCAGCTATGTGGAACGGTTCTTCTCCTCCCCCAGATGATGCTGGCACAAGAAGGCAGTGCTCCCCTACCCTCTGGCGAGTGCATGCAGCGAAGAATTAGACAGCAACTTACCTACTCTGAAGTTTTCTACAACAACAAAAGAGTTGAGTGAATCTGTTTACATTTAGAATAATGTTTTTTTCTTCAAGAGACGCAATTGCAATAGTATTTTTTAGATTTTATCCAAGAAGTTTTTTGGGCAAAAATCTTGGATCATTTTTATGTAGCATGATTTTCCTTGGGATGCAAATCTTAAACAGTCCTTTACTATGAACCAACAATCTGGAGCACACTGAAGGGCATTCTAAATTGTGGCTTGAAGGACTGCACTAAAACCCACTAAAAAGATGCAAAAACCTGATTAGGGGAAACCAGTTAAACCTAACACCCTGCCTCGTCTGGGCTCACCACCTCTCCCCCTCCCAGACTAACTTTACTGTGAAATCCTGCCACATTCCATGTCTGAATTTTTGGATTCAGGGTGGATTGTCCTTGTCCGTGGAAGAACACATGGATGTCTCCCTGGCTTTCTCACCCAAGTTGGCCACTCATGCTAACCCCGGAAGTATGATCACTTTTGAACCTGGTCCCTTAACCTTTGCTAGGATACAAAAGTGAGAGCATCATGCCCCCAAAGGATCACTGCAAAGCCCTACTACAGTATTTTGAAGTAGCCCTCTAAATACTTAATTTGAAGCAAAATCCCTTGGCCGCACTTTTAAGGTTTTTTTAAATATGTGTATAGTCACCAACTTAAAAAAACAAAAAATCCGAACAGCATACTTGAAGAATGTAATACTCAAACTCTCAGTGCTTCCTTATGGTTTCTAATAGGATTTTTTATTATTGTTGTTATTATTATTATTGGGTTTTTTTGGAAAGGGTTGGGAGGGTCTTTTATTTTTCCTTTGAAATAAAGAAGTGATGTTTTTAAATGAAGAAATGTGTGGATATTTAAGTGTGCTGCTCCCTCTTGTCTTGAAACAGTTTGAGTAAGGGAAGACTTGCTATAAATGCTTTCCTCTGAAGCCCTTGTTTTGAGATGCAGCTTAGACTTCCTCCTCTGGCTGCTGCTGCTCTTTGGTGTCCTGCCACCCCCACCCACCACTTCATGGGCTTGGTTTGGTTGGAGAGGAAAGGGGTGTGCAGGGAGAGGAGGAGGCGGTTTCCACAAACCAGCATGATAGGATAGAGATTTTTTTTGCCCCAAGAAAATGTTCACCCAGTGACTTTGGACTGGGATCGATTGTCTTGAGGAAGAATTGAGACGATATTATGAGAGTCATACATAATTCCTTGTGTTTCCTTAATTTATTTTTAACACCCCCTGATTACTGAAACCAAAGTGATGTGGAATCTTCTGTCTGCATTTTGGCCCCAGCATCCTTAATTTCAAAGCTTTATTCTGTCTGCCTGAGAGAATCAACCGAAGGTGATTCTCCCAAAAAAACAGAAAAGGATCTGTCAGGTTAGAAGGACCCAAGTTTGGGGTGTAAAGTGTTATCCAATTCCTATTCATCTAGACTGACTTACTACCATACCTATGCTCAGTGGACTTGTATAGACAGTTTAGAAAAAAAAGACTGAGCCTTCTTCCCCATGCTGTAACCAGTTCTACCAGGATGGAACTGGGCTTTTAGAGCATATCTAGAAAGCTTGGTTAATCTTTTCATATTCATAGTATTGAATCCCAAATGCTGTTCCCTCTTGGCCTCAGTTCTGTGCAACCAAGTGATGAACAAGGGGCACATAATAGCCCTGAAGAGAATAGCAAAGCATGCTTTGCCTATTCTTCCCACACCAGGAAATTCTTTTGGAATTAGATTAGCATTGCCTTCTCTGTCTGAGGGGATGGTTTACATGACAGCTCCAGCCTCCTGTGGCTTTGGCAGGCTGGCCTTCTCAGAGTCAGCATGTTGTTTCCATAATCATTTTGATATTTTAACTCAGGTACCCCCAATCTTCACTCCATCCCCAGATGATTGTAGTACAACCTGTTAGCTCTGTTGACCTCTCAAAATTAGTGCCCAGAGCAGGGACCACAGGGATGATTTTTCTATTAAAAAATAATTGGAACCAATTCATGTTCAGGCCAAAAACAAATTGTTCCCATGCCTATGTATTTTAAATGTTAACTTTGCCTAAAAATACTGCAGTGACTTTAGGCAGGAGTGCCAAAGGACACCATGACCTTGTCAAACTAGCATAGTTTCTCCTAACCTTCTGCTCTAGCTTAATCACTCGAGTACGGAAGAGAGCCCCACAAAGTCATCAAACAGAGACTATGGCCACCATCCTCTAGTTTTTCTAAGAACCTTTGAGTCCCCTAAACCGTGTAGAGGCTACTAAGTTTTGTGGGCCCTAGAAGTCACTGTGATAGATGGATTGAAATCGTTCCTATTTGCCATGGGACAATTTCTATCAAAGGAAGGTTTTCGCCTCTGGACAGCCCCCTGAGCTCCCAGCCAAACAGGCCCGTGCTAACTGTCCACCATCCTCTCTCAAACTGTCTTAGGAAGGAGCTTCAGGCTAGGTCAGTCACAGTAATGGCTTTCTCTCTGTCTTGTCCCTTGATTCTTCACCAGGCCCAACAGTTGTCTGCATTTAATGCTATTTGTAACCATGCATCTGTTTTCATGCCTTCCCCCACTTCCCGCTGCCCACACCTGTTGCCTTTGTGTTTCTTTGCACTGTGGCTGTTCCCAAATTCTGGTCTAGTCGAAGCTCTTCTATAATCTCACTCTAATGGTTGTTTAACAATTGTTCTGTGAGTAGTAATTTCCCCTTGCTTTAATGCTTCTTCTCTTTTAAAGACTACGTGCATTCCCTTTGAAATGAAGCATTCCTGGATTACTTGTTAGTGCTGGTGCTTGAGGCTGGCTGTGGTAGCCTGGGTGACTCTTGTTCAGGTTGTAGAATAACTAACATTTTACCTTTTTTATGATTCAACTGAAGGGCACTTCTGTCTGCTCCAATTTCAATTCCTTGGTATATACTCAGTGCATCCTAGCAAGGAAGGCTTTCTACTCCACTGGCTCCCTAAGAAGAAAAAGTAGGTTAAATTTTACACTTCGTTGACTGGGGTCTCCTTTCTTCCCTGTACCCTCGCCACCCAACTGAGGTAAAAATCTGATACCAAGGAAAACACTGGGATCAAGCCTTCCTTGCTAGCCATGCCCTAATACTGAGCATATTTTTATGTGGTCTTCACTGCATTTGGTTTTGTTTCTGACTTCATATTCCTTTGAGGTACAGTCAGATGAAATGCTGAATTTCATGTAAGTTCCAGTGAGGAGCTGCCTTTCAGCATTGGGAAATATGCATCCAAAACAAAACCAAATATTATAATCGACAAATTGACACAGACAAAATTTATGGTTCCCACCCCCAAATGAAACTGGGGATTTTGAACATGGCTCTAAGAGTTAACATTTCTGTGTGTTGTGTATGCTAGGTGATACCCTCAGTAGGACTGACTACTAGACTGTAAGTGTGTTTTATCAAAGTGTGTCAGAATAAAAACTCACTTGCACGAATTGAAAAGTACAGAAATGACACTTGTGAACGCGTGAACGTTAACACTGTAGTTGATAGATCTTAAGCTGCTAATTGTTGAGAGAGAATTACATTTATTGTTTTGTCTGGTTGCTGCATATTCTCAGCAGCACTTTTACTGTACATACAAATTGAAATAAAGACCTCAGCTATTAACGAGGTGGTTGGACTCGGGTTTATTTTGCTCCTTATTTTTGCATATTCAGTTTCCATGACAAGTTTGTCAGTCTGAAAACTTTCCATTAGTTTGTACATTAGAAACTGTGTGTGTGTGTGCACGTGCGTGCAGTCAGTATCTTGAAACCATAACTGATAGCTGGGTGACTGTCACTGTCTCCCAGGATTTTATACCCGTCATTTCAGATTGTCACTTTGCCACAGTTCCTTTCAACTGGTAGGTGAGACTGCCTTTTAGTTCTTTGGAGGGAGCTTTTTAGAGGTATACCCCCACCTCAGATTCATCTCACAACCCCAAGTGGATATAATAATCCCTGCCTCCTTTTTTCTTATTGTTGAAATATAGTTGACCCACAATGTTACATTAGTTTTATGTACCCAACATAGTGATTCTACAAGTGTGTATGTTATGCTGTGCTCACAAGTGTAGCTACCAACTGTCACCGTACAATGCTGCTACAATACCATTGATTATATTCCCTAATCCCTATCCATTCTTACAAGGCTTTGTTAATAAACAAATGTGGTGGATATATAGATACACTTTGTAAAACATTTGACATCTGAAGTTCTGGATACATGTAAGGGTTTTTATGTAGCCAAGTCCCATCTATGGTTTTGTTCCAGAGGTAGTAATTTTTTTTAAAGTAATACCTGTGCCCAGTTGGGGGCTCGAACCCACAACCCTGAGATCAAGAGTCACATGCTCTACTGACTGAGCCAGCCCTAGGGGTAGTCATTTTTAATACGGTTTCTCCTTGATGATCTCTGGGAAGCCTCTGGAAATCCAGAAGCTCTCATCTTACCTTTCTTTGACAGGATATCAAGCAGGGACCTGATGACTTGTTTCTTCATAACTACAATTTGAATGTTGAGAAATTTGGGCCCACACTTCTGGCTTACTAGCTCTGCCTCCTACCCCAACTGTACTTAGAGATATCATTCCCACCTTGATCCTACCTAGTGGGTGTTGTGAAAATAAAAAGAGCCTCTGTGAAAGCTTTTTTTGTTTTAAAGATTTTATGTATTTATTTGACAGAGATTACAAGTAGGCAGAGAGAGAGGGAGGGGAAGCAGGCTCCCTGCCGAGCAGAGAGCCCGATGCGGGGCTCCATCCCAGGACCTTGGGATCATGACCTGAGCCAAAGGCGGAGGCCCAACCCACTGAGCCACCCAGGTGCCCCCTGTGAAAGTTTTTTAAATCATAGTAAGAATGCCCTAAATTTCTTGAAATGTGGACCAGGCTGCTAGGTACAGATGTGCAGGTTGTACATTGCCCGACGCTATAGTAGGCTACACTGTGAACAATATATCCAAGTGTTATGCAGTGCCTAATGGTACAAAGAGCAGGCCTGATTCTAATAATTATATAAAATATAATAATCTCAAAGCCTGCTTTATTTTCATTCATTAAGAACTTGAGAGAATGGAAGACTGGTAACAGATCTGAGAAGCTGTTGTGAAAACAGACTGGGGAGACACGTGAGGGTATGGCTAACCAGAAAATGTATGTCTCATCTAAAGGATTCAAGTGTATTGGTTTTAAATGCTGGGCAATTCTAAACCTAGCCAGCTTGTGACCTCAAGTCTAGGTAGTGAAGAGTAGCTAACATTTATTGAGTACTTCTTGAATGCCAGGCATAATGCTTAGTACTTGGCATGCAGTTCTCACTTCTCCTCACAGTCTCACACAGGCAGTGTCCTCATTGTCTAGGTAAGGAAACAACCCAGGGTTCAGTGGCTTTCCCAAAACTCTACTGTTAGGAAATGGTAATGGTAATGTAATGGTAATTGAACGTGTAATGGTAAATGGTAAATGAACGTGTTGGAAAGCAGGTCTGTGCAACATAGATAACAAAAGACGAGTGTCTACAATGTGTGAGTATAAGTTAATATTTACCAAGAAGAAAACAACTCAGAAAAGTAGGGAAAGGTTATGAAGAAGTAGTTCACAGAAAAAGAAATGAATGGTCAATAAGCATTCAGAAGAAAATGTTCAGCCCCATGTGTAAATCAGTACAGTAAATGAAAAAAAGCCAGTTGTAGAATAGTAAGTATACTGTCTCCTATTCATGCAAAAATATTCTTGTTTGTGTAAATGTATGTAAGTCTCTAGAAATGAAACTGCACATTGAGTTGTCCCCAGATAGTCATTCCAGGGTGTGGGGGCCTTCACGCTTGCCGCCTATAAAGTACGAATCTCTAATGCAAAATGCATTTGTCTGTTTTTTAATTAAAGATATTGAAACTTTTTAAAAAGAAAATGATAGGTCCATTGTGGAGAAATGAAAAGAGTTGGTAATATTTCTAATACCAGATTATAATAGACCATTTTCTTCTTTAGGATTGCCGTAGAAGGGGCTCTAGACCCAAATAAAGCCCATCTACTGGACTTTCTGGAAGCCTGGGTTTCCAGGCTTGGTGGTCAAAAGGCTGTTTTGCTGCCAGAGGGGACGTGTGGAGAGGTGTAACCGTAGTAAGCATGTTCAGCCTGTTCAGCTCAGCCCCACACTCATCCAGCAGCATTTGAGAGCCACTGTGGGCAGGACTGGGCTATGGAGATGGCTAAGAGAAAAGGAACTGGGTAGAATGAAATACATGTTGTAATAGAGTCAGAGGCCATGTGTGGGAGTGGAGAGGAGGAGGCACTTCTGACAGGGCAGTTGGAAAAGGCTCAGTGGAGGAGGCAGCAGTATCTGGGATGGCAGAGGACAAGTATGGGATGAGTGGAGGTGAGAGAGGAGGGTGTTGCAAGTTGAAGAAACAGTATTAAAGTGTGGAGGTGAGAAAGCCGGAGGAGAGTGGCTCCAGCCACGGATGTGAGCTGCGAGTGACTGGCAGGCTGCCTAGAGCGATGTGTGAATCAGCAACAAAGTTAAAAATGATGGGGTTGGGGGGTATGGGGGGGAGGGTAGGTTGTAAGAAATCTAGAATGCTATGCTGAAGTTTCATCAAAGTTCTTGAGCGGTGTAGTCACCCAGCCTTGTATTTAAAAATAATTGTCATAATTTCAAAAGAAACCAGTAGCCTCCTTTTCATGAGATCCAAGTCAGTCGGGTGATGGAGAAATGCTGCCCAAGGTATGTGGTCTTTTGTCTTTTGATCCTATAATAGGAGGAGCTTCAAATTGTTATTTGATGTATGAGAACTGCAGGTATAGGAAGCTCAGACCTCAATTCTTTTTTTTTTTTTAAGATTTTATTTATTTATTTTGAGAGAGAGAGAGTGAGAGAGAGCATGAGAGGGTAGAAGGTCAGAGGGAGAAGCAGATTCCCCATGGAGCTGGGAGCCCGATGTGGGACTCGATTCCGGGACTCTGGGATCATGACCTGAGCTGAAGGTAGTTGCTTAACCAACAGAGCCACCCAGGCACTCTCAGACCCAATTCTTATCTAAAACAAACAAACAAACATGGGGTGCCTGGGTGGCTCAGTCTGTTAAGCGTCTGCCTTCAGCTCAGGTCATGATCCCAGGGTCCTGGAATTGAGCCCTGCATCCAGCTCCCTGCTGGGCGGGAAGCCTGCTTCTCCCTCTCCCACTCCCCCTGCTTGTGTTCCCTCTCTTGCTGTGTCTCTCTGTGTCAAATAAATAAAATCTTAAAAAAAAAAAAAAACAAACCTTTATTACTTTTGGCATTAGAATCCTTCAGATGTAGAGCAAGAGTACTTGACAAAATCTAGTGTTCTGGGTGCCTGGGTGGCTCAGTCGCTAAGCATCTGCCTTTGGCTGGGATCATGATCCCTGGTTCTGGGATCGAGCCCCACATCAAGCTCTCTGCTCGGCAGGAAGCCCGTTTCTCCCTTTTCCACTCCCCCTGCTGTATTTTCTCTCTTGCTGTGTCTCTCCGTCAATTAAATACATAAATAAAATCTTTTTTTAAGATTTTATTTATTTATTTGACAGAGAGAGAGAGAGAGAGAGATCACAAGTAGCCAGAGAAGCAGGCAGAGAGAGAGAGAGGGAAGCAGGTTCCCTGCTGAGCCGGGAGCCCGATGCAGGGCCCTATCCCAGGACCCTGGGATCATGACCTGAGCTGAAGGCAGAGGCTTTAACCCACTGAGCCACCCAGGCGCCCCAAATAAATAAAATCTTAAACGAATATCTAGTCTTCTGCCTTGATGAACTTCAGTTTAAGCTGTCCAATCAGATTTTCCTTTAGAAGACTTCATTTCAGGGACCCCTGCGTGGCTCAGTCAGTTAAGCCTCTGCCTTCGGCTCAGGTCATGATCCTAGGCTCCTGGGATCTAGTCCCACATTAGGCTCCTTGCTAAGCCGGGAGCCTGCTTCTCCTTCTGCCTGCCGCTCCACCTATTCAGGCTCTCTCTCCCTCCCCTCCCC
>NW_019154094.1:43680164-43680878 GCF_002288905.1 Enhydra lutris kenyoni | reverse complement strand
CAGTGGGTTGAGCCTCTGCCTTCGGCTCGGGTCGTGGTCTCAGGGTCCTGAGATCGAGACCCGCATCGGGCTCTCTGCTCAGCAGGGAGCCTGTTTCCCTTCCTCTCTCTCTGCCAGCCTCTCTGCTTGCTTGTGATCTCTGTCTGTCAAATAAATAAATAAAATCTTAAAAAAAAAAAAAAGGTACAGCAGGGGCGCCTGGCTAGCTTGGTCGGTAGAGCATGCGACTCTTGATCTTGGGGTTGTAAGTTCGAGTTCCACGTTGGGCTCAGAGATTACTTTAAAAAAAAAAAAAAACAATGGGTGCTTGGGTAGCTCAGTTGGTTAAACATCTGCTTTCAGCTCACGTAATTAACTCAGGGTTCTAGGATCAAACCCCACTCTGTATCCACTCTCTGTTCTTTGGGGAATCTATTTCTTCCTCTTCCCTCTGCTCTTGCCCTCTGCTTGTGTGCACTCATTCTCTCTCTCTCAAATAAAATCTTTAAAAAAAAGAAAAGAAAAGAAAACCATACCTTAAAGAGATGGTTGTGAGGATTAAATGAAATAATTGTAAAGTGTCTTGACCAGCACCTGACCTCAAGTAAGTGCTCCACAAATGGTCTTAATATAATAGACCAAGAGGGGCGCCTGGGAGGCTCAGTGGGTTAAAGCCTCTGCTTTCAGCTCAGATCATGATCTCAGGGTCCTGGGATCGAGCCCCGCATCAGGCTC
>NW_019154094.1:43448743-43680064 GCF_002288905.1 Enhydra lutris kenyoni | reverse complement strand
GAATTCCTTGAGGACAAGGGCCTGTCTCTCTGGATCTCTTCAGGATATATCCTATTGCCCATTTTCACCTGACAAGGAGCTCAGTAACCAGACTCAGTAATCCCTGGCCAGCCCTGGTTCTGGAGTTGGTTTGGGGAATGGAAAAATCAGTATGTGTCAAGAAAACCCAAACAAAAAGGAACACAGCCGTAGGGATAAAAAAAAAAACTTGCAAACAGATGTTCATACAGTTGGCTATTGATTTTACCAGTGTTTTCTTTTTTATTTATTTATTTATTTATTTATTTATTTATTTATTTGACAGAGAGACAGAGATCACAAGTAGGCAGAGAGCCAGGCAGAGAGAGAGGGGGAAGCAGCTTCCCTGCTGAGGAGAGCCTGATGCGGGGCTCGATCCAAGGACCCTGAGATCATGACCTGAGCCGAAGGCAGAGGCTCAACCCCCTGAGCCACCCAGGTGCCCCATTACCAGTGTTTTCTTAACCAGCATGGTGGCAGGGACATTGTCATGTTCATGGCTATGTCCTCAGTGTCAGGAATGATGCCTGACAATTAACAGGTGCTCATTAAAAAGTAGAATTCAAAAATCACTATTGGGCACCTGGATGGCTCAGTGGGTTAAGCCTCTGCCTTCAACTCAGGTCATGATCTCAGGGTCCTGGGACCGAGCTCCGCATCAGGCTCTCTGCTCAGCAGGGAGCCTGCATCCCCCTCCCCACCCCCTGCCTGCCTCTTTGCCTCCTTGTGATCTCTCCCTGTCAAATAAATAAATAAAATCTTTTTAAAAATCATTATTGAATTCCTATTCTGTGCCAGGCACAGTCCTACCTGTGCTACTTGCCATTCTTATACCTACTCTGAAGAGGAGCTGGTATAATTTCCATGTTGCCAGTGAAAACAAGCTCGATAAGTGTTTGGGTTTTTCCCTATGAACAGGTCATTTCATCAATGGCAAAGTCAGAAGTTGAACTCAGCTGAGTTTGCCTCTAGAGCCTATACTGTTTCTACTCCTCCATTTTGCTGGACAATGAATCAAGATATGTGGATTTCAGGCTTTGTGTAACCTTGAGAAGGCAAATCAATTTTTCTGGACCCCAGTGTCCTTACTATAAAGTTACCTTAGTTCTCTTCCAGCAATAAAATGATATTCTTAGCACTTGTTGCCCAGCCCATGATCTCCTTAGGAGCATTGGTCATAACCACTGAAAGGGTTAAATACTGAGACAGGATGAAGTGGAGATTTGCAGCTGAGATCTGGATATCACCATAATAGGCTCGTGCATACGGGAAAAGGGGTAGGAGAAGGAAGCCAGGGAAGCGGTTTGAAGCAAATGTAACAGGATGTCTGCATGACAGTGGGCACATGGTCATTCTGTTCTCTTTCGGTATGAATTATTTCCTGATCTAAAAGAAAAAATTAGGTAAAGTATCATGGTGTTCCCATATATAGCACATTAATGGTAGCATTAAGAGAATGATAATTGGGCCACTTCTCAGTGTGCTATTCAAGAGATCTGCAAGTTGTATTCAGCTGGTCAGAATTCTTACAGAGCACATCAAGACATCACTGGTACTTCAAAAACCAATGTTCAAAAGAAAAAGTAGCACAGTTCTATCCCATTTAGTTATTCATTTGCTGTAATGATTGAAGGCTTATGCCTCTAATGGGTTATCTGAGAAAAGTAGTTGCAGGCAGCTTAAAATTTTCTCATGTCCTTTTTAAAAACGTATTCTTAAAAAAAGATTTATTCATTTATTTTAGAGAAAGAGGATGGTGAGGAGGGGGAGAGGGAGAGTCTTAAGCAGGCTCTGCGCTGATCAGGGGGCTTGACACGGGGCTCGATCCCATGACCCTGAGATCACAACCTGAGCTGAAACCAAGAGTTGGATACTTAACCAACTGTACCACTCAAGTGCCCCTAGGAAAATGTATTTTAATAGTTGATATTTCAAGTATAAAATGTAAGAATTTCAAATATCAGGAATGATGCTTTTGTCCATTTTAAATGCCCTAAAAAACAAATAATATAGTTCAATTTTTCATTTATTGATTTATTTGTTTCTCAGAATATTTATACATAAAATTTGGACTTAGCAATGAACCTTTTTCTCAGACAATTAAACTAATGAGTATGTGTAATTTATACATGTTAAAAGTTGACCTCACAAGGGGCGCCTGGGTGGCTCACTGGGTTAAGCCTCTGCCTTCGGCTCAGGTCATGATCTCGGGGTCCTGGGATCGAGCCCCACATCGGGCTCTCTGCTCAGTGGGGAGCCTGCTTACCCTCTCTCTCTGCCTGCCTCTCTACCTACCTGTGATCTCTGTCTGTCAAATAAATAAATAAAATCTTAAAAAAAAAAAAAAGTTGACCTCACAAGTGTTTTAACTCCCCGAAGTGTCATTCTGCCTGCCCAGGGGGTCCTTGACAACCTCCTTTAAATTGAGCCCCTGACTCACACTGCTTTAAGCACTGGAAACTTTTTTTTCCTCTTATCATTTTCAGTAGGTATCTTCCAAAACACATGACACACTTCCTGCTGAAATTCATTTAATAGCCATGATCAGGTTGTCAGCCCAGAAGAGCGCACTTGGGTTATTTTGTTTTTTCAAAGATCCTATTTATTTATTTGTCAGAGAGCGAGCGAGCGAGCACAATCAGGGGGAGCCGCAAGCAGAGGGAGAAGCAGGCTCCTCACCAAGCAGGGAGCCTGGTGCGGGACTCCATCCCAGGACCCCTGGATCCCACGACCCGAGCCGAAGACAGACGCCAACTAACTTAGCCACCCAGGTGTCCCCGCACTTGGATTATTAGTGTGACACTCTTGCCCCTGCACTAAAACAACCCACACTACCTTTTATCTTTCTTTTTTTTATTAGCAATAAAATTTTAAAAATTTACTGAGATAGAACTCCCATAATCATACAATTCACCCATTTACAGTGTTCTCTATTCAGTGGTTCTTAGTATATTCAGAGTTGCTCATCCAGCATCACTGATTCCAGAACATTTTCATCACCTCCAGAAGGAACTCTGCATCCCTCATCTATCACCCTCCTCTTCTCCCATTCTTGCCAGCATGAAGCAACCACTAATCTACTTGCTATCTGTAGATTTGCCTGCTTGGAACATTTCATACAAATGGGATTCGTTAATGTTTTGTCCTTTGAGATGCTTCTTTCATTTAGACTATTTTCAAGTTTCGTCCATATGGGTAGCATGTTTCAGTATTTTATTCCTTTCACTGCTCAGTAATATTGCATTATATGAATTTACCACATTCCTATTCATCATTGTGTATTAGGGTTTTTTCCTACTTTTTACCTATTATGAGTAGTGCTGCTGTGAACATTCACGCACAAGTTTTTGAATGAACATGTGTTTTCGTTTCCCTAGGAGTGGAATTGCTGGGTCATATGTTTAACCTTCTACGAAACTATCAGCTTGCTTCCAGAGTGGCTGAATCATTTTACATTCCTACCAGCAAGCTCTGCATTCGCTAGCACTTGTTATTATCTGACTTCTTAATTATACCCATCCTATGGGTGTAAAGTGGTATCTCATTGTGGTTTTGATTTGCATTTCCTTGATGAGTATGTATTTTTATTCTAATGCATCTTCTCATTAGCTTTCCTACCTATAGCCTTCCAACCCAGGCTGTGGCCTTTACATTTCATTATTGCCCAAGTGCTTGCCTTCCTTAAAAGGGTTCCATTACCCCTCTAAAAACTGCGTCTCATCTTCTGTGGGGTGGGATCCCATATATCCTGACTCAGTTATGTCCAAAATAAGATCACATGGCTTCTGAATGGGACCCCACCAACAAGGAAGGTATGTGCTTGGATGTCGTGACTGCTGATGTAGCAGCTTTGAAGCGCTTTCTGCTTAAAAATCAAGATGTTTATTTTTAAAAAAGGAAAAAGGAAGAAAGGGAGAGAAAGAGAAAGGGAGAAAAGAAAGGGGGGGGGAAGAAAGAAGGCAAGAAGGCATCTCTGCCTCCCATTAGTTGTGTGACCTGGAACTTGGGGTGTCCCACCGCCTTGGGTCCTGCCTGGTGCCCCTTCACTCCTCGGGCCCCTTTGCCTGTGCTTTTCCCATTCCTTGCAATGACACCACCACCACCCCCTCATTCATCTGCCTAGCAAGTTCTTTTGCTTTAATTCAAGGTAGGCTAGAAACGAAAAGTGTAACGAACCCAAATCCACAGTTACCAACTTGTAGCCAATCTTGCTTCATCTGCGCTTGCCGTCCACCCCCCTCCCTCCTCTCCCCTCAAACTCCATCTGTAAACACCAGATAGTAGACAGTATTTGTCTGTTTTGATTTTTTTTATTATTTCTGGTCAAATGCTCCTTTTTTTTTTATTAAGATGACATTCAGATAATAAAACTGACCAAAATTTTAAAGTGAACAATTCAGTGTCAGTACACTTGCATAATGTGAAACCACTGTCTATCCGGTTTGAAAAGTTTCACCACCCCAAAAAGAAACCCCATAGCCAGTCAGCAGTTGTTCCCCATTCCCCCTTCTACCCTCCTCTAATCACACATTCTGGACTCTGTCTCTGTGGATTTGCCCATTCTGGATGTTTCATTTAAATGGAATCATCAAGGTGATGATTAAAGGACTGGGGTGCGGGCTAGAGGGATGAAATGGAATCATCCGTATGCGACTTTTTGTGTCTGGCTACTGTGGCTTAACGTTATGTTTCAAAAGTTCATTCATGTTGTAGCACATGGCATCACTTCATTCCTTTTTATGTCTGCACAATATTCTGGTGTGTGAACAGACCACATTTTGTGGAGCCATTCATCAGTCCGTGGCCACTTGGGTTGTTTCCACCTTTTGGCTGTTCCGAGTCAGCTGCTCCAAACACGTGTACGGGTACTTGTTTGAGTATCTGTTCTCAGCTCTGTGGGGGCGCACACCTGGCAGTGGAATTGCTGGGTCATATGGTAATTCAGGGTGTAATACTGAAGGGCGTAAGCTGCCACTCCCCTGTGAAGCCTGCCCTGACTTCCCTCATACACTCAGATGTCCCCGACTTTAGCTGCCGTCTCGGTTACAGCACCCACCTCACCGATGACGTCTGTTGGTGTATGTGTGGTATTACCACACTACATCCCGTCCTCTGGTGACTGAGTCTGCTCTCAGGAAACACTCTCCCCATTCTCACTCCCCCTGGTTAAAGTAGAACCAACCCCATATGACCCCTGGCTCAAAGGATGGACAAGTGGTCTAGTCAGACCAGTGAGAGTCAGTTCTGAGGCTCTTGCAGGCTGCGCTGGGAAAGAAGGGCTCTACACGTAGGTTTGCTTTCTACCCGAGTCTTGTGTGCCCAGAGCTGTCCCAAGCTCAGCCCGCCTAGCTAAGCATGAAGTCAAGAGGGAGGGAGACAAAGCCAAGACTTGGAGACAAGAGATAGGTTCCTCATGAAACCAGTGTGACTCCTGGAAGCAGCCATGCTTAAAGCCATTTCATCTGTTGAACCTCACAATGGCACAAGCTGCTAAATTTCCTTTACTGCTAAAACTCTTTGAGTTGGGTTTTTTACCTGCAGCCAGGAGATCATGGCAACGGTTGACCCCTAAAGGGATTGTCTGCCAATACCCTTCCTTGTGGAACCACACCCCCACCTAGCTTCAGCCCTGCTGGCGGCATGACACCATTATTCTCGGTCTGGGACTGTCAGGCTTGACACCCAAGAGAGGGTCAGTCCTAGTTTTGGGGTCATAGGAGCAGCTAAGTGTGAAGTTCATACGGAGAGCTGTTGGCAGCGAGCCCCCAAGCCAGCAAGAAGAGGGGAGACCACACATGCCACCGCGCCAAGTGCACTGGCCCCAGCTGCTCCTACCCTCAGCACGTTCTATCCTCGCCCTGGATTGACATGTAAGATAAACCAGTAGAATTCAAACTAACCCCCCTTTGGGCCTGATCTACCCGTCTATAAATGTGTCTCCCATAAACTCCTTAAGACACAAACCACTTCTTACTCACTTCTATGCCTTTAATAGCAGCCCGGCACTCTGGCAGGACACCTATATGGACACATAGCTCACTCTGTCTGGTGCTCATCCATTCTAGGAGCTACATTATTATGAGTCATCTTTTTTAATCCTCCCAGCATTCCTATTAGATACAAGTAGATGGAACAATGTGAAATTTCCAATACTCAATAATTGTGTTTGGCTTAACAAAACTCAGCAATTTCATGTGTTCCAATCAATATATATGGTATCTTGCTAATTAAGCCAGGGAGACTTGGGGTCTTGCCCAAGGTAAGCCAGGTAAAAAATGGTGGCACTGATGGGCAAGGTGAGGCCTTGATTTTTAGAAGGCATAAGTGAGTGAGAAGAAGAGAAAGTCACAAAACAGAGCCCCAGTCCTGCCTGTCTGCCCTCTGCTCAGTGGGCAGCTGAAAGCAGAGGAAGCCAAGGGCCCCGAAGTTCAATGAACACACCAGGGTCGAGCAGAGTGGCTGCAGGTTCACCATGGGGCCCATCCTACTGCTTTCCACCAGGCTCAGCCCAGACCGGCCACAGCTGGGCAGCAGCATCTTTGCCACCCCTGGGAATCTGGCATGTGTACCCAGAACAGTAGAGCACATTCGGGCCCTGGTTCATCCTGCAAAGACTGATGGTCAGTGGAGAAAACAACAATGGGGCCTCTGGGGAAAAGTCTCTGTGAAGGCACCCAGTGTGGGCAGAGCAGGCAGCCTGTCTTCTGCCCAAGTTTGACTCCCGGTGACCTCAGGCAAATCACTTCACCTCTCACTGGCTCTCTACTCAGCTGGAAAATAGAGGTAATAACACACCAGTCTCATGAGGTTATGAGGGCTTCATGAATTAATCCATCCAAGTCCCTAGAAGAGAATCTGACACAGCACAGGCTCAATGAATCTAACTAGTGTTGTGATTACTTGGAAGCCCCACTCCCATGTGTATCCTTTGCTACAGCCGACAGAATATTGCCACTTGCTGTCCCCTCCACACCTTTGGAGTTGTTGTTCCCACTGCTTCTCCATCCTTTGGTCCACTTGGGAAATTTCTATTCTTCCTTCTCAGAAGACTTCCTTGACCAACCCCTTTCCCCTGCCACGTCCCACAGACAGACCAGCAAAGTGGTCTTCACTTCCTTTTCTGGGTATTCCTGCTAGGGCCAGCTGGACTGGGCCTTTGCAACAACTACACAGTGAGTGTGGTTGTGCATTTACACGTCTGTCAGGTCCCCCCACCCCCGGACTCTGAGGGGAACACTGGGAGGGGCTGGGTTCCTCTCCTCAGGAAACTCCCAGCCCCTCAGTGGTTAGATGATGGCTGGGGATCTCGGAGCCTATGACACATATCCCATGAGGGCACTTTAGGATGCTCCCAGCTTTGGAAAGGGAGGTATCTAGCATGAAATGGACAGTGATTGAACTAGAAATCTCCCAGTTATGGCACAGGTACCAGAGAACCTGAGTCTAGAGGGAGGCCCATATGCAATTGGTCCCCACACTCCAGACCCAGCTCCCTGGTGCCACCCATTGGAGAACCACAAACTAATTTACAGGAGGGCCCCCAAAGGAATTTGGAAACCCTGTGCACCTTCCCACACAATTTTAAATCGACATCTATAGTATTTTAAAGTTTAATCTGATGTAAAGAATGTACTTGCCAGGATATTTTAAGTATTGACGTTGTGATTCATCGCTGTTGGTAATATTTCCAGTGAATTTAAAGAGCATAGTGATTGTATACTGACCATCATCCACATTAAAGTACACAAATAAGCTCTTCTTTATTAATGCAGTTTTACTTCACTGTTTATTTTATTTATTATTATCTTTTTTTTTTTAGTAATTTCTACACTAAATGTGGGGCTCAAACTCACAACCCCAAGATCAAGAGGTCTTCTGACTGAGCCAACCAGGCACCCCTTACCTCATTGTTTTTGAATATGTTGAATATTAATTAATATTTTGAAATTGAACTCAATTCGACAGTCCCCACAAAGTTTCAGCCTAGGGTAAAGTAGTCTTCTGCCCTATCACATGCTCCTACTTCTCTGTAGCAAAGCCTATGGATGTAAAGTTTCAAAAGTTAAAATTTTCTGTGACTGTAAGTTACTTAAGTATTTAAAAACTGTCATTCTGGAAAGTTATCATTACAAATGGTATTGGAATGCAGCTGATCAAAACAATATGAACATGTTACAAATTTTGATACTTATTATTAAACAAAATGTTTTTTGGATGCATTTTTAATGAGTTGATTAAATTTCCCTGGTTTGGGGTACCAGTGGATAAATATTCCTTACATCCATGATGAGACAGTGTCCGGCTTCATCTCTTCCTAGTTCTCATTTTTACAGGTATAAGCACTTAGAGGTCTTGTCACATAAATAGGCAACAGGAAAGAAAGGAATAGTATTGGAGCAATGTAACTCTAAAATTATTTTAACTTCTTTTGAGTTTTACACCAAATCAATAGTAATCCATCATCAAGCATTATTTTTTGTTGCAACTAGGTGGTAGGTAAATGAGCGTTTATTATACTGGTCCCTCTGCTTTTGTGTATGTTTACATTTCCCACAGTAAAAATTAAATGTTTAGTCTCTATTGGTTGACAAGAGAATGGGCCCTCCTGCATCCTGTTGTCAGCAAAACATGGGAACTACTTGACTGGCAAAGGATTTCTCTCCCAATCTCTGGAACCCTTACAGCCCTTTTTCCTCTCTACACCCAGGCAGGACTTCCAACCGGCCTTTTGTTGGCCTCAGGTTGGAGGCATTTGCCTTTCTTTCCCAAAACAAGAAGCTACTTTTTCAAAGAGTCAGTGCCCCATTTGAAGACTGGTGGGTGAGGATGGTGGACCCCTTGACCAAGGGCCTGGGGAAATGGGTCAGGCCAAGGATGAAAGAAAGATTTCATTACAGAATGTAGGTGCATTCTTTGCCCCGTCCAGCCTCTTGCCCAGAACTTGGCACTTTCAGTGGAGAAGACCTCAGACCTGCACAGGGTCATTCAGTTAAGAACGGTGATTACTTCAGCCCAGGAAAGCTTAGTGAATAAATTTCAATTAATTAGAATAAAAGTGAAAAACTAAATGTCCTGGAGTGGATCCTGGGGGGCAGAGGTGCTGGTTGAGGAAGGGGAGCATGATATAAAAGACCTCCTTGGGACAAGTGGCAATATTTGAATAAGGTTTTGCAGGTTAGATAATAGTATTGCATTATGATTAAATCACCTGATCTTGAAAACTTTGCTGTGGTTGTGTAACGAATACCCTTGTTCTTGGTTAAGTACTCACTGAAGGGTTTAGGGTTCAACGGTGACACGTCTGCAACTTACTCTCCGGTGCTTGAAGGGGGTCTTGAATATGCAGAGAGTGGGTAAGAATGCTAAAACTTGGTGAATCTGGTTTAAGAAGGGAGTCCAAGGGTTCTCTATATTATTTTCACCACTTTTCTGTAACGCAACCGATTTCCAAACAAACTGATGCGGCAAGTCTGGTCTCTGTCGCCCCCTTGTGGTTGGCGTAGGGGGCTCACCTTTCGTGCCCGAAACCTTCCAAATCCCCGCCTCGGGCTGCGGTTCCCAACCTCCCAGGGTCCAGCCGCCCCTCCCGCAACCCCCTCCCGCCTAGGGCGTCCCTGGCTATGCCGGTTTGATTTCCCTGCACGCTTAAATCCATCTGTCTCTGTGAACAGCTGCGGCATAATTCTTGTGCGAAATAATACGAAGTCACACTAATCTTGGTTTGAAAGAAGTCGTAATTTCAGAGCTTCCAACACAGATCACGTGCTTTCTGCAAAGAAGGAAACAGGCCCGGAGAGGGCAAGAGATAGAGCATGACTAGAACCAAAGTCTTCCTGCCTCCTTTTCTCAGCCAGCAGGGGGTCCACGCCCCACCGTCCACTCACTAGACTTGACCCTCAAGGCTGGCCACGCCGCTAAAGTCTGAGCTCGGACAAAGAGCTGGCTGACCTCACCTCTCACTCCCAACGCGCCTCCGCCCGCGGGCCTCAAACCCACCCGGCACCTTCTCTCGCCTTAGGGCCTTTGCACGCGCAGCGCTTCACCCCGACTCCCCAACTACACGAGCCCTCCCGCACGAGTCTCCCTAGGAGTGCATTCATCTCTTTGTCGTTGACCTGTAGCTGGGCACCCCTCTTCCCTCTCCCTGGAAGGGGGATGCCTGTGGACAGGACCCTGTCTGTGCGCTTTCCCGGTGTGTCCACGGTGCCTACAACAGAACGGGAACTTTGGAGAGAGCAGGAATGTTTGTCCCTGGTTCCTTTATCCCCAGTCCCGGCCTCGCTCCCAGGTGACCGTCCGCGAGAGAGTGTCCCTTCCCGGAGAGTCTGTGGTTTGAGGAGCCCAAGTCCGGGAAGGGGAAAATGGGTGTAGGCAGGGGGCGGGCCGCTAATGGTGGCCTCGCCCTGTGTGTGTGTGTGGTGCGGGGGGCGGGGGCGAGCGTGCCGCAGGAATCGGGCGCTGCGGGAGCGGCAGAGCCGCGGGCGCGGCGGGGCTGGAGACCACTAGTCTGGGTCCCCTCCCGGGCGAGGACTGCCGGCGCGGGCTGGAGAAGTCTTAGCGGAGCAACCCAGACACCCCTCCCCCAGCCCGCTTCCTTGCCGCGCCCACCGGCCCGATCCCGACTCCGGTCGAGGATCCCACCCCGGGGACAATGGCAGGAGCGGAGCTGGAGCGGACGTGTGGACAATGGATCCCCCGCCCACCCTGGCCGGCCCGCGTCCGGCCTTTCTCCGCCTGGGCGGATGAGCGGGACGCGGAGGTGACGCTGCTTCAGGCCGCCACACACCCGGGCTCAGAGCGGCCGCGATCCAGAGCCTCGGTGCAGAGCCCGTGCCCCTGCTCCCCCTCCCCAACCCACACCCTGCGACCCTCCCACGGCGGCGGTCCCGGAGGCCAGGGGTCCACCCCTCCCACCCAACTCCGCCCCCAGCGCTGCCCACCTGGAGGCCTGGCGAGGGCAGACGTGGTTTTAACCCCCCACCCTTTTTTAAAATTAAGGTAAAATTTACATGGAGGGAAATGGACTGAACTCAAATATGAAGTTTGATTGATTTCACACGTGTATACATCCTGTTACCAACTCTCAGAACAGGGTAGAACATTCCCAGCTTCCCAGAAAATTCCCCGGTGCCCCTTCCCAGTCCCTGAACCCAACCCCAGGCCCTGACAGCCGCTGGTACTTTTTTTTTTTTTTTTTTTTTTTTTTTTTTTTTTTGTCTCTACACCTTTGCTTTCTCTAGAATGTCCTATAATTGGAATCATACAGTGTGGAGACTTGAAACCGGCTTTGAGATTCGCCCCATGTTTTTGTGTCCATCAATAATAGGGTTCTTTTTATTCCACTGTATGGCGGTATTTCCATTGGTTTATCTGTTCACGGGTTATGGGGCATCTGGATTGCTTCCAGTTGCGGGCAACTATTAATAGAGCTGCTATAAACATTTGTGTACAGGTTTTTGTGTGCATGTGTGTTTTCATGTTTCTGTATCTAGGACTGCTGGGTTGCCTAAGTCTACACTGATTTTTTAAAAAACTGCTACATGGGTTTTTAGAGGGGCTGCCCCATCTCACACACAAACACACTTCAGCAGTGGGTGAGATTCCCCATGGCTGCACATCCTTGTCATCTCTTGGTATCTCCAGTTGTAAGTTCCAGCCATTCTGGCGATTGTGGAATTATCTCAAGAGAGTGTTTATCAACTAAACAAAAAAGCAAACACCCAGAGCACCCCTCACCTTTAGCAAGTGAAAGGAAGTCCCAGTGGTTTCCCAGCCTTTCAAACAGTGTATAGGGGCAGGCATGAGTCCTGCGGCCAGAGTCAGCCCAGCAGATCCTAGTGGATTGATGCCTGGTCCCATCAGTCCCTGAACTTCTGTGCTTGACTCCTTCCCAGACTCCCAGCCCTTGGGGAAGAAGCTGGCCCTGAGTCCCCAGGTCAAAAGCGAGGGGGCTGGGGTTCAACCTGAGTCCTACCTGCTGGGCCATACAGCCTCCCTTCCAGACAAAGACAAGTCCAAGACAAGTCCAAGATCAAGGTTGGTGTCTGGTGAGAGGCTGCTTCCTGGCTCTTACGTGACTGCCTTCTCAATGTGCCTTCACATGGCAGGAGGGACAGGGGAGTTTTCGAGTGTCTCTTTTATAAGGGAACTAATCCTATTCATGAGTGTTCACCTCCATGACCTAACCACCTCTCAAAGACCCCATCTCCTACATCTCACTAGGAGTTACGACATGACATAAAATTTGCAGGGAACACATTCAGTCTACAGCCCAGCCTCTGGAAGAATAACTGATAGACAGATGGGGAGAGGTGAGTGAATGCAGGTGCTGGGTTTGGAAGCTGGGGTGCAGGGTGGGGGGTGAGGCAGGAACCCAGGCACCTGGCAGGTGGGCAGGCTTCACTGCTGGACCACTGAGGGCCACCCCCTAAATCCACCGGCATCTGGAGGCCCTGGCTCTCCCTCAGAAGCTCCTCATGACCTGAGTTTTGGAAGATGGGGTGGTATTGCTATGAGAGGCCTGCTTGCCTCCCATGCACTTAACTGTGTGCAGGGCACTGGCTGGGCCAGGGCACACAAGCCCTGCTCTGGTGACAGTCACAGTCCAGCGGGAGGGATGGATGACAACCCCAGTGAGCACCATGGCTGGGGAGGGTGTCTTTGAAGGGGGGAGTTTGAGCAGTGATAGAAAGGTGGCAGCCCCGGGGGAGGTCTGGAGGAAGGGTTTACAGGCAGAGGGAACAGCGAAAGCTAAGGCCTGGAGGTGGGAACATGCTTAGGGTGCTCAAGCACCAGTGAGCAGGCCAGGGTTGCTAGAGCAGAGAGCAAAGGGGAGAGCAGAAGAGGCTGAAACTGGTGAGGTCGAGGGGGTCAGCTGGTGTTTTGGTCTGCTCCAGCTGCCTTAACAAAGTATCGTGGCTTCACCACAGACATTTCTTTTCTCACAGTTCTGGAGGCCGGAAGTCCAAAAGCCAGGTGTCAGCACGTTTGGGTTCTCCCAAGTTCTCTCTCCTTGGCCTGCAGATGGCCACCTTCTCTAGGCCTCCTCACGAGGCCTTTCCTCTGTGTGAGTTCCCACCTGTGTCCTAATCTCTTCTTATAAGGACGTGAGTCCTGTTAGATTAAGCCCCACCCATATGACCTCATTCTAACTTAATCACCTCTGGAAAAGACCCTCTCTCCAACTATAGTCATACCTATAGAATTGGGGGGGGGGGGCATAATTTGGTCCTAACAGATGTCTTTTGCTCCCAGGGAAGTGGGGGCCTGCGTGAACCATGTTGAGCCGGAACAGACAAGATCTGATTTGCATGTTAATAGGATCCCTCTGGCACCAAGGCTGAGGGAAGACTAGAAGCCAGGGGAGAAGGGGAACCCCAGTGAGGAAGCTACTGCCATGATCCAGGCTGGGCGCTGGTGGCTGGACCTGGGTGGTCGGGCAGGTGGGAGGCAGGGGCAGAGTTTTGTTGTGTTTGGGAGGTGGAGCCCGCAGGTGTCTTGAAGGATAGATGGAGAGTGGGGGCAGAAGAGGAGTGGAGGGGGACTGGCGTTGGGGCCTGGGGGGGGCAGGGAGACCCCAGCACCTTCAGGCATGATTGCTTATCCACGGTGTGCCTACAGTGTGCAGCTCAGCCCCTGCGGGTAAGGAGGGCAAAGCCTGGAGGCAAGAACCAGGCCATGTGGCATGCTGACTTGGCCCTTCTGCTCCTCTGGCCCTTCCTCCTTTCTCCTGGCAACACAGCCTGAGCCCCCACTTGGACAAACATCTTGCGACCATTTCCGCCTCGCCTGCCCGGAGCCCCAGCCTGGCCTGAACAAACACTCGGGACCTGTGCTTCCGGCTTCGGCTCTGGGAAAAGCCCAACCAGGGGCTGTTGAGGTCAACCCTGGAGAGAAGTGGGAAGGAGGAGGCACCCAGCCCCTGCATGGGGGTCTGCCTGGCCTGCCCTGGGGGGTGCCCCCTGCCTCTTCTGGAACCATCAGAACAGTGCGTGGGCTTCAGTGTCCCCATCCATCAAATGGGCCTAAGTATACCCACCTCAGAGGGCTGTAGGGGACACGGGAAGCGCCAGGACTGAGCTCAGCCCTAGAGAGGGTGGCACTGCCCATAGAGCATGAGAGTGAAAGGTTCCACGCCATCCCCCAGGACCATGGTGTGGGATGGGGGACAGATTACACCTTCCCTCCTATGCCCCCCCCCCATCCTCATTCCCATTTTCTGAAGTGCCCCATGGTGTGCACCTCTAGGCCTCTTCCTGTCACTTCAGAGCCTCCTGGATTCCCTGTCAGAGACCGGGAACCAGGCCTGGGCTGGGGCCGGAGTGGACATTCTCGACAAGGTAAAATAAATGACAACGATCGGCTGTGAGAAGTGAGCTCCCCTTCCCAGGAGTGTGAGCAGGGGCAGCTGGAATTGTGGGAGGGGACCTTGCCAACAGTCCACCTCAACAGCTTCGAGAGCCCCGTGGACTGGGGCACGAAGTGGACAAACTAGCGGGTTCTGGGATCAGAAAGACCCAGGTGCAAATACCAGCTTTGTGGCCTGACCAGCCCCCCAGTTGTCTGAATGTGGAGGGGAGGCTGCTTGGGAGCCGCTATAGTATGCACTTCGAGGGGCTCGTGGGTGTCCCCACTCTGCAGCCAAGAGGGACAGGGTCTCTTTTCTCCACCTCAAAGGGTTGGGGTGGGGGTGGGGGGCACCTGGGAGGATCCACCATTCAACACCCCAGCTAGTTGAAAACTTTGCCAGATAAGGTCTCCCCAGCTGGGGTTTGATTTTGGTTTTGTTTTTGTTTTTCAGGCAGGATCTGGAAGCGGAAACAATGGAACTAATGTGTGTGTGTGTGTTGTTTTTTTCCCCCCTTTGGAGCAGTTTCTCCTCATCTGAGAGCTGTGGGATTAGATTCTTACCTCGCCTTCCGCCTTCTGGTCTTTGGAGGAGCCACCAGGAAAGGATGGGTGTGGGTGGAGGAGGTCAGAGAGGGAAGGGGAGGGAGGAGGTTTGGCAAGGCAAGGAGTAGGGAAAGATGGGATGTGCTTCTTCCTGCCTCTGGGTCTTTGCCCAGCTGTTCCCTACCTCAGTGCCTGTCCAGGTTTCTAGCCCCTATGCCTCCTTGAGATCAGACATCACCTCCTCCAGGAAGCCGTCCCTGACCTCCCGCACCAGAGCTAAAGTGGTGTCAGCACCTTCTTGCTGTCATTAACCTAGTTCCCTCTCCCACTGTAGCCCTCCCCTCCGGGGAGACTCTGAACTCAGCACAGGTCCTAAAGATGGCCCTCTGGGGGATACCACCTGAGCTGAGCAGGGAAAGGGGCCCAGCCCCTGCCCTGTGGTTCTCACTGTCTGCTCAGGGATTTTGATCTGGGAGGGGAAAGGCGGTAGGGGAGAAAGCAGAGGGAGAGTCAGACTCAGATGGGAGGGCCAGGGTCAGGGTAGGCGGCACAGGCACAATGGGGATGTGGATGGGACAGTTTACAAGGGCTGGACTTTGTGTGTGGGAACTTTGTGCTGTGACTCTGGGCCTTGAGATCTCCCTGTGCCTCAGTTTCCTTCTCTGTAAAATGGGGCTAACAGCACCACCTGGTGGGACTAAGTTCACCGGTACCAGCCTATGGCTGTGGGGTCGTGCTGCAGGTGTTTTAACCAGTTGAGTGAGGGCAGGAGCTGGGGTTGGTGCCCAGGTGGTGGGGTCTTTGGCAGGAGGATTCAGGGCACGAGGGTGAAAGCAGAGCCCCAGACAGATAAATCACATCGGACCATTCAGCTACTGGTGCTAAGAATAACGTGACCACCCCCTCCTGCCTTCTCCCAGCATCCTCCAAGAGAGGGGCAAGGGTCCTGCAAATAGAAGTGAATTATGGGCAGGGAGGGGGACTCATACCTGCTGTAAATCATACCGGGATGGCAGCATTTACGAGCCTCTTCTCAGACTCCTCACTTAACCTCTTGGCCTCTCCCCGGTCATGCCGGGGTAGCACTGGGTGGGCACAAGGGGGTTCAAAGGGTTGGGGCACCGGCTTGGGCTTCCTGTGCCTAAGAGCCATTGGTGGCCTTGAGGTCTGGTGAGGAGAGAAGGACTGGGATATGGGGGGAGGATGCAGAGGGAGGTAGCTCCTGGAAAAACACCTGCACCTTTCCAGCAAAATTATCGATGGGGGCTTGTCTGTGGACAGTAACTCGCAGACACCGGGCCCCAATGCGAAGTATCTTGTCCCCCGACCCCCTGCCCAGCCTGGCCCTTATGCGTGCACATGACACTGTGATCAGTGTTGGTCAGATGGCAGCCCACTCTTACACATCTCTCACCATGGGCCTGGCTCTTCCCCCAGTTAATGCTCCACGACAACCAGGAGAAACTGAGGCACAGATAAAGGCAGTTACTTGCCAGGAAGTTGCAGAGCTGGGGTTCCACCAATGCTGCCTTTCAAACTGAGTCCAACCCTGGAAGTTGTGTGGGAGGGGAGGGCCTGGGGTTCATGACCCCAGACAGGTGACTCTGTGTCCCCACCGCCGGATGGAGCTGAGTCTGTACCTCTGGGCTGTGGGGAGGTGACAGCTCCTGGGCTGGGCTTGGGCAGTCTGAGTGCCTCCCTTCCAACTCCCACGCAACCCCCCATCACCCTTCCCTTCGTAGGTGTTGCACTTTTGGTCTGTGATTCCCGTAAAAATCCACCAGAATCCACATCTCCCTGCCCATGGCTTTGGCCCCATGTTTATATTTAATGCAAGTAATACACATTCGTTGAGGAGACTTAGAAAATTCAGACATGAAAATCTTCAGCCCTCCGCACACCCCACCTAGCCAGGCATTGAATCTATCATGCCTGACTCAGCCTCTCTTAGACCCCACTACCTGGGGGTGTACAGCCTCAAGGAGCTGTAGCACTTGTCCAAACCCACGTCCTGGGGCTCGACCCCAGGCTGCGGAAGCCCTCGGTTCCTTTTCTGGCAGGGGGTGCCCATTTCTGCCCGTGGGCACTGACGGGGAAGTGAGAATGCAGAGGCAGGGACACAGGTCCCCTGAGGAAGTGAAAGTGTCCCTGAATCCTCCCATCTCTGACAGGACTGGCCACAGAGGGTGGCCAGTGTCTATTCCAGACAAGGACAAGTGCCCTTGTCTGGAGGGTCCCAAAGTAGTGCCCCTGCACCCAGGCAAAACTGTAATTCAGGGAGGAAGGGGTCCCCTGGCCCCCTGTCCAGGGAGCCTCAGGTCTGGAGGACCTTCCCAGCCTCACTCCCCTGACTTTGGTGCCGGCCTGAACAGCCAAGCCTCTTGAGTGAGGACCAGGAAATCGAGGCCAGCGGAAGGAGCACCTGATTGGCTCCGTTTTTAGGCAGAAGTAGAGCCAGGACTAGAACCCTGGCCTGGTCCAGCCATGGCCTCAGACAGCTGCCCTGGAATTTCTTGATGGGTGCCTCTGGACCGGTTCTGTCCCAAATTCCCTCTCCCCCCTGTATCTCCATGCAAATCCTCATGGCCACAAAGAGCTGGGTTCAAATCTCTTGCTGCCCTCTTTGCTGAAGTGGCCCTGGCAAGCCCCTGCCTCTCTCTAGCCTCCTATAAAACGGGGCCAGTGAGACGGGGAGTAAGTGCAAGAAGTTCACACCCGCCCTGGAGGGACCCAGGATGGGTGTCAGTTGTGTTGTGGGGTTGGGTCTCACGGCCACTCCTGCCACACCAGGTGTGATGGGACAATGGGCTGGGGAGCTGCATCTGTGATTACCTCATCCCCTTCCGTTGGGACCCCACAGGGCTGCTTATTCTGCTGGGGAGAGGGTCTCCCCTCCTATCCTCTTCCTCTGGGCTCCTTCCTGCTTCCCTAGGCGTGGCCGGTCCTTCCGTCCAGGCGCTCGTCATCACACCCAAGGTGCCGGCAGGCCTTTTCAGGCCCTGACTCACTTCCCGTTTCCCGGAGCTGGAAATAGGACTCCTTCCCCGGGCAGCTCCCCCAAAGCCCTGCCAGTGTGTGCCCCCACCCAGGCCTGGGCATCTGCTGCTCATCACCCCAGTCTGGGTTCCACTGGACATGAAACCAGCCCAAAGAGCCTCCCATCACTCATTTTGGGATGTAGCAGCACCCAGTTGGAGGGTCTGGCCATGGGGCAGTGTCAGGGGACAGGACAAGTGAGGACGTGACCTTGGGTCATCCGCTGACGTCCGTCAAATAATCCAGTCACGGGGCGCCTGGGTGGCTCAGTGGGTTAAGCCTCTGCCTTCGGCTCAGGTCATGATCCCAGGGTCCTGGGATCGAGCCCTGCAACGGGCTCTCTGCTCAGAAGGGAGCCTGCTTCCCCCTCTCTCACTGCCTGCCTCTCTGCCTACTTGTGATCTCTCTCTCCCTGTCAAATAAATAAATAAAGTCTTTAAAAAAAAAAAAAATCCGGTCACTAGTGAGCCGCGAGCTTTGTGCGGGCTTGGTGCAAGGGAGTCCGACCCCCTCAAGTCGAGTGGGGGAGGCAAGAGGGAGAACCACCCTGGTGGGGGGGACCAGCAGAAGCATGAGTAGGTTTGGAGTGTGTCAGGATGGCTGCACAGGGACTGTGGACAAGGAACGGGACTTTACTCCAAGAGCTTTTGCAGAATTTCAAGTTAGGGAAAAACAACACGAACAGATTTACAATTTGAAAACATCCCTCAGGCTGCTGCGTGGAGAACTGATTTAGGGAGAGGAAGAGGAAGGAGTGGGAGGAAGCATCCAGGCAGGAGGAGGTGGGGCTTGGACGGATACAGTAGTCTTGCGGGAGGAGGAGACCTGAACTGATGGAGGGTGATTAGCTGGTGACCTCTGGAGGCGTGGGAGGAAGGAACAGAGCAGGCAGCATCTCCTAGGCTCCCCCTTGTGTGCATGGCAGTGGGGGCCTGGGGTTGGGTCCGGCCTGTGCTGCTCCCGTGCTCCAACACTTTGGATGAGTCACTTAACTTTGCCATGCCTTGTCTCGCCCTTCTGTAAAATAGGTAGAAGAAAGAATGAAAGTGCCTTCCTCTAAGGTGGTAAATACAATAATCCCTGCTATGCTCTTAAAGAAGTGTCAGCTCTTGGGTGGCCTCAATGAATATCAGCTGCTTTTACTCCAGAGGTGTTTTTCTACCTCAGGCCTTGTAGGTCTTGACTTTCTGCTGTGCAAGGAGTGACAAGACTCATGTGAGTCCAAGAGGGACAGCCTCATAACCCTCCCCACCCCCCTTGGCAGATGGGGAGACAGAGGCTCGGAGACAGAAGGGCTCTGACCATGGTCTCCCAACTGGGAAGTGGCAAAGCAGAATGTGAACTGGGATCCCTCCAGCCCCGCAGCCTCCCACACTGTTCTGCTCAGGGACCCACAGGGACCTCCACTGCCCATGGCCCTGAGCTGAGGAATAGAGGTGAGGCTGGTACCATTGCCCTATACATTTCAACCCAGCCAAGTAACATCCTCACTGGAGAACCTTCATTTTAGACACACAAACTCTCCCCAGGACCGAGCAAGGGATGTTGACCTTCCCTGGCAGGTGGGTGAGTGCAGGTGAGGACATCTGTAAGATGCCAGGGAGTGGGGTGAAGAGAGGGTCAAGACTGCCCCAAGCTGTATGCAGTGGGCACTGGCCCAGGAACTGATGGACGAACATTTGTTCATTTCCTCTCCCATTCATTCATTCATTTGTCCTTGTGAATCTGCTTTAAGTCTAACAGTCTGCCTGGTGACATATGCCCCCAGTAAGATCCCGCTCCTGAGATTCCCCCCCCGGTTGGTGCAGGAGCCAGAGCAACGGGGATTGTCACCCGTGTAGGCTGTGACAGTGGAAGCACGAGTCACCGCGGGAGTCCAGAGGAGGAGGTCTAACCAAGGCTGGGAGGTCTGGGAAGGGTGCCTGGAAGAGGCAGCCAGAGCAAGTCTTGGGGACGCCCTGGAGACTTAGACAGGGGGGCAAGGCAAGGGGGCTGCGGGGCCTTTGGATCTCAGATTCAGACTAAGGGTAAGAGACTCTGGGGGGTGGGGGAAGTACAAAGGATGGTGGCTCATGCCGACACACGCAGCTGTGGTCAGTGGAGGTTGCTCTTGTGTAAGATGAGGAATGGCGTCACCCAAAAGTCCCTAAAAAACCAATTCCAAGTTCCTCAACAGAGGGGACTCTGGCCGGGCTGAGTAATTATTCACAGGCTGGGTTGCCCAAGGTTAAGGGCTGGACTGCCCAAGGCCAGAGGCAGAACCATCCAAGGCCAGAGGCTGGCCACCCATGGTCAGAAGCTAGACCATCCAAGGTCAAAGCCTGGCCAGCCAAGGTCAGGCTGAACTCTACAAAGCAGAGATTGGGCTATTGAAGGTTGGTCAAAACAATCATGGAGTTTCATGAGGAAACCCTCTTCTGTCCCTGGAGCAGCAAGACCAGGACCTAAGATGTCCTCCAAGCCCTGAATCCCCACTGTGCGCCATAGATCATGGTCTCAGAGCAGCCCCCAGGGACATCCCTCCACATCGGAAATCACACAGACAAAGGGACAAGTAGACCTTTGGTGTACACTCATTCCCCACATGTTCCTGAACCCCGTTTCTGTACATACAAACCCAATGTGCACTCCAGGCACGCACACGCACACACACTCCCACCCCTGCTTAAGTGCATGTCCCCTCACATCTCTGCACTTGTCCCCATCTCCCCTCCACTGGGCATGAACACACAAACCAGGAACCCCCACACAGGGGCGCCTACAGGCTGGTGTGGGCTGTGGCGAAGCTCATTAACAGGGCAGCCCCGTGGGGCCCCTGGTGCCTCTCTCCTGGTGGCAGGGCCAGTGGGCTCAGGCCCCAGGCTCTCAGGCGGCAGCTGCCTGTGAGAAGGCCCTTCCCCTGCAGACCAGCAGCCTGGGGTGGTACGCGCCCAGCTCAGGAGTAGAGAGACAGGCGGCAGGGAACTGACTGTGGAGTTCCCTGTGACCAAGAGGGGCCCCTCAAGCTTACCCCCCAAAATGACTGTGGATCACCCACCCACCAGCTCCTCCCCAGTGCTTTCTGACTCAGAAAGAGGCACCCCAGGGTGGGAACGCCCAAGACTCAGGAACTCCCCTGCTGGAGCCTCCCTCACTTCATCTGCCACCCGCACCAAGGACCCCAGGCCCGGCAAGCCCATCTCCTCCCCAGCCCTCAGGTCATTTTTTCCTTCGCTGTCTCCACCAGCCCCTGTTCAGGCCCCTGGCATCAGCTGGCTGGATGTCTGCAGAAGCCCTGTCCCTGGCCTCCCTCAGTTTATTCTGATCCTGCCCCTCTCCTTCTGAAAGGCATCCTGAAACCATCTATGGCTTCCTAAGCTTGCAGTGTGGACAGAGGGCTCTCCCAGGGCTTGCCTGCCCTCCAGCCTCAGGTGGAACACCTGGACTGAGCTGAGGATAGGGACCATGTCTGTGGGTCCCTGTAATATTCTCAATTCCTGGTACACAGTAGGTGCTTAGCCAGAGGGGAGTAAGGGAGGAAGAGAGAAAGGAAGGAAGGGCTCTGTTCCCTGTGCTTTATTCCACTCAGGGCTTTGCCTGTGTGTGGAGGTGGAATGGAGGGGGCAGACCTGCCCCAGGAATCAGATGTGAAGAGTCACTCTAAGGGCCAGCACGCCTTCCAGGCTGAAGTGGGCAGAGCAGGATGGCCTGTTCTTGTGAAGGTGGGTGGTCCTTGTAGCCACAGGGACAAAATAAGGGTCAGGAGGCAGCTTTGGCAGTCTGTCCAGCAATGCCCAGGGAGGGGGCCTCCAGCAAAACACAGGACTATTCTGTCTCCTTGGCAGACGTCCTAGGGTGGTGCTACCGCCATCCGTCCATCCCCACGTAGTGACCATGTGTCTCACGCTGGAAGATCCAGGCATCACTCAGTCCACTGGGGGAGATGGTGCCTTCATACTGTGTGGTAACCGATTTGATAGGAGGAACTTCTAATATTGCTTCAGGGCTTGTGGAAGTCCACTCAGAAGGTTCATTTAGAGTAGGCCTTGAGGGATGCCTAGGAGTTCACTAGGGAAGACTTTTCAGAAGTGACAAATTTAGCTGGGTCTTGAGGGATGCACAGAAGTTCACCGAGAAAACAGGACCAGAAACACATCTTCCCTGGACACTTGTCTCTTTATTTCTTTCTTTAAAAATACTTATTTATTTAACTAAGAGACAGACAGCAAGAGAGGGAACACAAGCAGGGGGAGAAGGAAGAAGCAGGGCTCCCCCATCCCCCCCACAGAGCAGAGCAGGGAGCCCAACTCAGGGCTCGATCCCAGGACCCCAGGACCACAACCGGAACCAAAGGCAGACGCCCATCGACTGAGCCACCCAGGCACCCCAGGACACTCATTTCTCCTTTCAGACTTGTATAGGCCACTGGGCCAGTACGACCAGCACAGAAAGCCTGTGCCAGGCTTTCCATTACACCCTGTGTTATTAATAACAAGGAGTCTGGAATCCAGGCTCCAAATACCGGCTGTTGACCTCAGGCAAGTCAGTGCATGTCCTTGTGCCTCAGTTTTCCCACCACTAAATGGGTATGATAAAGGCAGCTTCTTTGAAGGGCTGTTGTAAGGTTTCAATAAAGGAATAGATGCAAGGTGCTTAGAACTTGGCTCGGCTGTGGTCTGGGTATGGAAATGGCAGTTACTGTTATTTTGTTATCTATCAGGCACTTGCTCAGCAAGGGGAGAGGTGGGGGCACTGGGGAGGGGACGTGTCTGGAGGAGCACCAGATTTCAGGGAGCCACTGAGGAAAGACCCAGCTCCCACCCTGAGCAGCAACCAAATATCCCTGGCCGGCTCTGTTGAGGGGGGCCGATGCATCACCCCATTTTACAGAAGGGAAAACTGAGGCCCAGAAGAGGGTGTAGTCTGAGAGGTAGAAAAAGGTTCTTGAGATGAGCCCCTGGCTGCAGATGGGAGGAGGCAGGACAGGGAGAAGTGGACATCTGACAAAAACCCAAGCCAGCTCTGAGCAGGGAAAGGGCTTTCCAAAAGTCTGAGCTAGGGGGACTGTAGGACCAACACCTTCTTACCATCAATGTCTTTAATAATAAATGTCATTGATTATTTACCAAGGGCCAGGTGCTGGCTACACACTCTCTAGGGATTATCTCATTTGATCCCTACAGCCAGGAGAGGTAAGGGACTCTTCTACCCATTTCACAGGCATGGAAACTGAGACCCAGAGAGCTGAAGGGACACATAGATAGGAAACAGAGAGTTGGGATCTGAACCCAGGTCCCAGGACCACAGGGTGACATACTCCACAGCCTTGCCTGGGGTTCCCCTGCATTCTCACTGGGTCCACTCCTGAAGAGGGAATAGCCAAACCTGGGTGAAAGTTCCAGCTCTAACTTGAGTAGCTTGGTGGCCCAGAGTAAGTCATTTCCCTTCTCTGAGCCTCAGTCTACCCCTATGTACATGGGCTTCACAGTCTCTGCAGCATGAAGACATGAGACATGTTAGATACTCAGTAATGTGTGAGCACTCCATAAACCCAGCTCAGGTGCCACTTCCCCTGGGAAGCCTGGCTTGCTTGCTTCCATGGGCCTGGCTGTCCAAATGTCCTCTATGTATCCCCTCAGCCCTGCTGCCTAAGGGCATAGTCACTGCTGTGTCCCCAAGGCATACAGTAGGTGCTTACTCAACAGCTGCTGGAATGAGCCGGGTCAGATGGACCTGGGTTCAAATCCGGCGCTACTGCCTTCCTTCTCTGAACCTCAGTTTATTCATCCATCAAATGGGATCAGCAGCACAGGCCTGTGGGGTTTTGCAAGGATTGGCTGGGCAATGTCTAGCGTATGGCAGGTGCCCGGCCCACACGACTCCCCATCATCCTCAACTCTGGGCTTTCCCTGCCTCCCTGTGGTTCCTGGCCTCAGGGCCACATTCATGGAGCACCTGCTGTCTGCTCAGGAATCACCTGCGCCCGGCCTGTCCCACCCCGGGTGGCTGTCCCCTGGGTATGGCTGCAGCCTGGGAATGTGGGTGGGGCCCCCTGGGGCGGCTTGCCCCTCCCTGGCTGCCGCTGGACAGAGGCCTCAGTGTGGAGTTGCCGCGTCCTTTCACAGGCCCAGACCCATGACTGGACGTCTGAGAATGCCGCCCATTATCCCACTCACAGAGCACAAAGGGGCCACGTGGGGGCTCGGCAGGCCAGGCGCCTGGGATGGGTGCATGGGGGCCCCATGTCCCCACCCCAGCCTGCCGTGTCTGCTCCACAGAGGGCAAGCATGTGCCCGGAGTTGGGAGAGGGCATCTCTCATGCACAGGAATGAGAACCATTTCCTCCAGCCCACGGGGAGACAAAGACAGAGTGCGATGACCAGGGGCTCATCCTCACAGCCAAGGGCAGGCCACCCCTCCTGAGCCCTGAAACCGGACCTTCTGGGTCACCCTCCCCACCCCACTCCCAGGGTGGCTTCCAATGGAGGCAGGGGAAGGTGTACTCCAGAACTCCAACGGGGGGTAAAACCCCCTACTTTTCCATGGCGTCTGCAATGGGGAAGCGTCCACGAAGCCGCCCCAGCTGCACCAACTGTCTGTAATTTAAACACATTAGTGTGATGGGATCTGTGTCTCCTGTCAGTGAGGCCACTCTAGGGTCACCCTGGTCCCTCCCGGGCCACTCCAGTAGGACATGGTAGCAATGACAGGCGATCCAGTGTGGAGGGGCAAGACTGGCTGCAGAGGGGGCAGGAGTCACTTTGGGCCACCTATTTGCTGTGTGACCTCAGGCAGGCCCCTAGACCTCTCTGAGTCCTGGCTTCCAGTTAACGAGTAGGGGGGAGACCCGGTGGAGGGTTAATTAAACAAGGTGATGTCGTGCCAGCAAGACACCCCTCTGTGGCAGCCACTATGGGGATGATACTATTATCTGCGTCTGGCAGGGGTTTCCTGAGTCAGGTACAGACGATCAGTTTGAGGAGTCTGAGGGAGAGAATCCCATGTTTCAGAGCTGGAAAGGCAATGGATACTTCCCGACAGGCTGGGCAAAAGACATGCCTGTGTTTTTCTATCCTCACAGCAGTCTTGTGAGGTGGATTATATTCGCCTTTTCCAGATAAGGAAACTGAGGCTCAAAGAGAGGTGGCACCACCAAGGTCACACAGGTGGTTAGGGGCTGAAGTGGGCCTGGACCTCAGGTCTCTCAGCTGCAAGGCAAGGAGTAGAGGGGTGCAGTGGCCAAGCATAGGGTTTGGAAGCCAGTAGGCTGTGTAGCTATAGGTGAGTGATGGCACCTTCTTGACCCTCAGTGTCCCCATCTGTAAAACAGGCATGAGAAAACCTACCGCTTCCTTTCAGAAGGAAAGAAGATGGGTAAAGGCCCTCAGAAGCTGCTCTGATAGCTCCCAGCACTATCTACGCCCATGCTGGGGGTGCTGCACTGTCCCAGAGAATTCTGCTTCCAGCACCTTCCTGTCACCAGAGCAGTGTTCGGGGCAGTCAGCGCGCGTCAGGAGCATTTCCTGCAGGGAAAGCATTCTTTTAGGCCAGGCCCAAGGGACAGAGGGGCAGGAGGCACCCCTCCCAGCACAGCCCTGGCCCCACTGTTATTTTTTCCAATTGAAGAAGAAAAACATTTCCTCCTCCTCATGGCTCCGCTGAGGATGGACAGGGCAGGATGGGGAAGCCCCCGCCCAGGCAGTGGTGGGAGCCCAGACCTGCCGTCTGGGGGCCAGCCTGGTCAGCGAGCAAGGACCTGCCCCATCTGCCCTGCCGTGTCCTCATCTAAAGAAGGTACTGGATGAAATCCATGTTGCCCATTTTTCTGGTGTGTCGTCCCGCACGGATTACAACCTACTCCATATTTGTCTTCAACGCACATTGTTTTAAAAATTTCAATACATGCATTTATCAAGCAAGCTTTTACATCATGAGTGTACTTGGAAACCAGTATCACTTGCCAAAACCAGAACATAATTGCAAATTAAAGAAAATACGGAGCTGTAAGTAAATTCTAGAATCCTGATGTTGATGGCACTCAGCTTAAGACCTTTTCTCTATTAAAAATGGACAACGACAAATGTTAGAGAGGCATTAAAGGCACATTAGCGCCAAACGGAGAACTCCTCCTTGATATGATCACAAGTCGTGAACAAAAACTGGAAAGGAACCGAGTCTTGGTGTGATTTGGGATTAGCTGGTCGTCAGTCTAGAATTGGTTAGTCGGGGCTAGTTAATTCAGAGTTAGTTAACGCTGGGTGTCACCTAAACCACCCTCCTGGAGTCCTTCCATCTCCCCTCAGTTTCCTCTAAAATCCTCTCTGGGAGGACATCCCTCCTGCATCTTAGCAAGGCCAGGGAAGGTGTGGGTTCTTTTGCTTGCTTGTTCCTTCCTTCCTTCCGCCAAAAGTTATCAGCACCTCCTCTCTTCTGCCCAGCTAGGGAGGGGTCCAGGAGCCTGCCATGTGACCCATGCTGATCTAAAGGAACTCCCAGCTAATGGGCCAAGGGGAGGAAATCCACTACCTGGAGACAGAACTGGGCTCAAGTTCTCACCTTGCTAATACCCTCAGTTTCTCCATCTGTGAAATGGGCTCCATGACCCCGGCCTTGTCTGTGGGCAGTGAGGGTGGGATGAGATTTTGCAGCGCAGTGCTGGGTACACACTTCGCCCTCGGTGGACAGTGGCTCCACCAGCGGCTGTGGAACCCGAGGCCAGAAGTGGGGCCCTGTGGGCCACTGCTCTTTGCAGGGGGTGGGGCAGGGGAGGAACTGCGGTTTGCCCTGTGCCTGCCGTGTACCTGGCACTGCACTTGCTGATAGTTGCATTGTTTACACCTTACAACCTCCCAGGGGCCTGCATGCCTTTATGATCGTTTTTGTTTAACAGACAAGGAAACTGAGGCTCAGAGAGGCCAAGTGCCTTGCCCTAGTTAACACAGCAATTTGAGAGGACACTTGGACCCAGCCAGGGCCCTCTGTAGTCTAACGTCGCCCTGCATACCCCCAGCCCAGGGTGGCTCCCGAGCTCCCAGTGCTCCACTCTGCGGGTAGATTCTGCCCAAAGTGCCAGGAACCAGGAGCTGTGACAACACCGAGCATTTTCCTCAAGACTCAGTGGGGGGAGCTGCAGGATGCGGTAAGATGAGCACGAAGACAGGAAGGAAGCTAGGAGGGGCCAGAGAGGGAGAGAGGGGTGGGAGACAGGGAGGGAGACAGGCAGAGAGAGACACACAGAGAGACACAGAGATATGCACACAAAGAGACAGAGTGGAAGGAGGGGAGGAGACAGGGAGAGAGACAGAGAGAGAGAGAGTAACCCGGAGGAGCGAGAAGACAGACAAAAACAGAGATGGGGTGGGGAAGGCTAGAGAAAGATAAGAGGGGGAGGGAGGCAGACAGATGGACTGATGGGGGGGCTCTGCGGAGAAGTGGGGAGTGCACTGACACCCCAGTACCCCTGTGGGGCTCCCCAGTCCACTCCCACAGGTGACATAGCAGGAGACCTCCCCATCCAGGGATGGGGGGGCAGCCTATTGAGCTGTCCCTCCAGTGGCCTTGAGCCAAGGGGGACAGAACACCAGAAACAGAGCCTCTGATTCCCTACAGTTGGACACTCCTGGTTGCCAAAGCAGTGGCTAGAGGGGGCGACCAAGGCGACCAAAAAAGCAAGCGTGGTGGGCAGAGGCTGGCAGCAGGAAGACAAGTGCTGAATGGGGGAAGTGGAGGACAGTAGGCCTGGCCTTTCCCGCCTACCCTTCGGGACATAGAAACCCTCTGTCTTTCCTTCCTGGCCAGGTGGAAACAAAGGAGCTGAGGCCAGACCATCATGAAAGCATCCTGAAAGAAAGACCATCCTGAGGCCAGACCATCCCAGAGGTGTGACCTCTGATGGGAGCCCCCTGATTCTGAGCGGCCAGAGCTGGCGTGGGGCTGGGAGTGATCTGGGTGAGGCTCAAGGCCAACAGACTTTGGCTTTCAAGCCTGGTAGTTCTGCTCCCAGTGAGGTGGGCATATTGGGCCAGTCCCTTCACTTCTGGGGCCTCAGGTTCCAAATCTGTAAGGTGGGATGATAAGGGCACCAGCCTCAGAAGGCGTCTGTGAGGACTCAGTGAGGCAGTACAAGTAAAGCACTTGGCATCATGCCTGGCAGGGCACTGCTCGGGCACCACCTTGGGCAGAGGCTGTGGATGCTTTTCGCGCAGGGGCTCTGTGACCTCAGAATCATGGCGGCCTGCCTCTGACCTCAGTGCCTACCTGTTCCAGGTGAAAGAAGAAAGGCTCAAAGAAAGGAGAAGCAGGCCTGAGTGCCAGCTCACTCATGACTGATCTTCCACTAAGTCTGGGAAGATTTTAGGTCCTTCCAGAGTCCTGAGTAAGGGGAAGTGCCTGGCAAGATGCAGTGGGGGGAAGGGCAGCAGCCCACAGGGCTGGGTCTCCACAGAGGCAAGGGTGGGCGTCCCAGAGCCACACCCCTCTCCCCCAGGGCCAGAGCCTCACTCTGGGTCACCCTCCCAGCCCAGCCTGCCCCTTGGCTTGGCACATGCCTGAAATAGTTCCTCTCTCCCTGTTTTCCTCATTTACATGTCTGACCCTTGAGCTTTTGTCCCGCTGTCTCTGACACTTGTAAAACCTCCTTTATGGGGCTGAGTTTTGGGGGGCCAATGGTGGGGTTGAGGAGGCAGTGCCCTGTGCCCAACTGGCCCAGGGAAGGCAGGACTGCGTCCGGTGGAAGCGAGTGTTAGGGGAGAGCCTCTGAGTGTGAGATGGGGTATGCTAGTGAGGGCTGTGGATCAGGAAGGCAGAGACTGGGGGCAGACAGAGACGCGGAGTGAGGGACGCGGGAGAAGGAGGGAGCCATGGAGAGAGGGGGAGCGCCAGGCACACAAAAACAGAAGGGAGAGGGGGGAAACGGGTGGTAATAACAACCGATAGAACAAGAGGGAGTCCGAGAGAGGGAAGAAGAGCCAGAGGCTGAGAAAAAGAGGGAGACAACACACACGGAGTTGGGGGGCCGTGAGGGGTTAGGGGTTAGACAGAGACACGGTCAGGGAGACACTGAGAGAGACCCGGGAGAAAGAAAGAAAAAAGGAAACAAGCCCGAGCCAGACAGGCCAAGCGGCCAAGAGGGAGGAAAGAGAGAGAGGAACGAGCGACGGAGGCGGAGGCAGCGCCGGGAAGGGGAGCCTCGAGCCTCGGGCCGCGGGCGCCGCGCGGGAGAGTCCTGGAGGGCGCGGGGTGGCGGGACCCGTCGACAGCCGAGCGAAGGCCGGGCGGCTGGAGGGCCGGGAGGGGCCGGCGGCTGCCGGGGGGAGGGGGCCGGGGCGCTTGGGGAGGTGGGCCGGGGGCGGGAGGGGGGCCCGGGAGGCGGGGCGCGGTCGGGCGGGGCGCGGCGGGGGCGGGGCGCGAGGGCGTGTCCGCAGCGGAGCCGCCCCCGCCCCGCCCCCGGGTTGCGCGGCGCGGCTGAGCCGGGCCGGGGCGCCTGGGCCGGGGGCCGCTGGCGCGGGCAGGAAGCGCCTCGCGGCCCGGGCCCGCCCCCCGCCTCCTGCCGCCTCCGGGCTCCCGGCTCCCGGCCGCGCCGCGCCCCATGCACTCGCCGCGCCGCGCAGCCCGCGCACGCCCGGATGGCTCGTCGCGCCGCGGGCGGCGCACCCCTTAGCGCTCGGGCCGCCGCGGCCAGCCCCCCGCCGCCGCGCTCGCCATTCCGGGCCCCGTCACCGTGCCCTCTGCTGCCGCTCCTGCTGCTCCTGGGGGCGGCGCGGGCCGGCGCCCTGGAGATCCAACGCCGGTTCCCCTCGCCCACGCCCACCAACAACTTCGCCCTGGACGGCGCGGCGGGGACGGTGTACTTGGCGGCCGTCAACCGCCTCTATCAGCTGTCGGGCGCCAACCTGAGCCTGGAGGCCGAGGCGGCCGTGGGCCCGGTGGCCGACAGCCCGCTGTGTCACGCCCCGCAGCTGCCTCAGGCCTCGTGCGAGCACCCGCGGCGCCTCACCGACAACTACAACAAGATCCTGCAGCTGGACCCCGGCCAGGGCCTGGTGGTCGTGTGCGGGTCCATCTACCAGGGCTTCTGCCAGCTACGGCGCCGGGGCAACATCTCCGCGGTGGCCGTGCGCTTCCCGCCCGCCGCGCCGCCCGCTGAGCCCGTCACGGTGTTCCCCAGCATGCTCAACGTGGCGGCCAACCACCCGAACGCGTCTACCGTAGGGCTGGTGCTGCCGCCGGCCGCCGGCACGGGGGGCAGCCGCCTGCTCGTGGGCGCCACGTACACCGGCTACGGCAGCGCCTTCTTCCCGCGCAACCGCAGCCTGGAGGACCACCGCTTCGAGAACACGCCCGAGATCGCCATCCGCTCTCTGGATGCGCGCGGCGACCTGGCCAAGCTCTTCACCTTCGACCTCAACCCCTCCGACGACAACATTCTTAAGATCAAGCAGGGCGCCAAGGAGCAGCACAAGCTGGGCTTCGTGCGCGCCTTCCTGCACCCGCCCGACCCGCCGCCGGGCGCCCCGTCCTATGCGTACCTGGCGCTCAACAGCGAGGCGCGGGCGGGCGACAAGGAGAGCCAGGCGCGGAGCCTGCTGGCGCGCATCTGCCTGCCCCGCGGCGCCGGCGGCGACGCCAAGAAGCTCACCGAGTCCTACATCCAGCTGGGCTTGCAGTGCGCGGGCGGCGCGGGCCGCGGCGACCTCTACAGCCGCCTGGTGTCCGTCTTCCCCGCGCGCGAGCTGCTCTTCGCTGTCTTCGAGCGGCCGCAGGGGTCCCCCGCGGCCCGCGCGACTCCGGCCGCGCTGTGCGCCTTCCGCTTCGCAGACGTGCAAGCCGCCATCCGCGCCGCGCGCAACGCCTGTTTCGTGGAGCCCGCACCGGACGTGGTGGCGGTGCTCGACAGCGTGGTGCAGGGCACAGGGCCGGCCTGCGAGCGCAAGCGCAACATCCAGGTACGCCGAAGGAGCGGAACGCCCGCCCCGGGGCGGGGTGGGGGGGAACAGGAGGGACAGCGTGCAGGTAACCGGGCGGGTTGTGTGCTGAGCGCGACACAGGGGGCAATGTGTGGGACCCAGACGTGCGTGTGGAGATTCAGGTACGTACTCTGGACCACAGGTGCGTTTGCTGGGACCCAGGTGTCAGGCATGGTAGGGGCACTGGTGCAAATATGGTATAGGTGTGCGCCGGCGGGCACTCAAGGGAGTGCTGAGTTACAGGTGAGCACAACTAGGTGTGTGGGAGGGGTCGAGGTTACACATGTGCGCTGGAGAGAGCTGAGGGCCGGTATATAGGTCAGGTGTGCACGTGGTGGTCCTACGTGTGTGCAGAGTGCCTGAGCAAGCGAGTGCATATCTGCCCAAAAGCGTGTCCCAGGCTGGCAGCGTGAGCCTATCAGGGCTGCCCTGGGAGTTGGCAGTTGTGTGCTTGGGTGTGGCAGGTGTGCAGGGAGGCGTGCAGGTGTGCTCCAGGGCCCTGCAGGTATGTGTGAGGGGCAGCAAGGAGGGAGTGAGGAGGGTGTATGCGCCAGATTTGTGTGTCACTGAGCTGGTCCTGCAGGAGTATAGGTCAGGTAGAAGTGTCCCAGAGGGACATGGGCAGCAGGGTGGGCCCGAGTATGCAGTGGGATGTGTGTGGCAGGGAACGCAGGTGTTTGGGGACCAGTAGAGACTCTGCGGAGACCCCTGGTTGGCAAAGAGGTGTGTTCCTGAGGCCAGCTTTTATTCACTCATTCAACACATATATACTGAGCACTTAGCACAGACCAGGCTTGGGGGCTATGGGCTAGCCAACCACCTTTGTGGAATGCCTACTAAGTGCACCAAATGGCGTAACTGTTTTGGTTTTCACAGCAACCCTCTGAGGTAGGCTCTACTCTCATCCCCATTTTATAGATGAAGAAATTGAGGAACAGAGAGGTTCAATAATTTGTTCAAGATCACACAGCCGGGAACCAGCAGAGGCAGGGTTTGAATCCTAGCTGTCTGGCGTTATCTGTATTCTTAATACCACTGTTCCTTTTCTGCTTCATGGATGTGGAACTCAGTGTGTGTGTGTGTGTGTGTGCGCACGCAAGTGTGTTGGAGGAGTCTCAGGTGGCTGGTATGGGGAGGTGCGGGAGCTGGGGGAGTGGAGGGAGGTGAACAGGACTGTGTGCAGCACTGGGATGTGCAGGGGGCAGGAGAGGGCCGGGGGCTCAGGAGGGAATGGGGAGGAATCAGGTTCGGCAGCAAACCGGCTGGGCAAGAATGGGGCCCAGGAGGATGGGCTGGGTCAGACAGAGGTGAGGGTGCCAGGTTGGAGGATCCCTGTGTATGTTGACCTTGCAGGGGACATGACACAGATGTAGAAGGGAACTTTGTGCAGGTCCCCTCAAGGAAGCCCACTAGCAAGTGGTCCTTTCTTCAGGGAGCCCTGAGAGGTGGGACCCTGTACCTTTTCCACACTCTGCATCCTGGTGTGAGGCAGGGGAGTCCATTTCAACACCTAGGAAGCCTCAGTTTCTCCCTCAGCAAGACACTGAACTTGGCCTTTTCCTAGGGAGACCTCTTTGGGGCCAGGCCCCTCGTGGCCCTGCCCCATGCCTTCTCCATGGTCTTCAGGCTGCGGAAAAATCTCATGAGATTAATTATTCCCGTGGGTGTGCCCAACACTGGGGCTTTGAGAAAACGCAGATTCCTTCTCCGCTTTCATGCTCCCAAGGCTGCCCACCACCAGCTGGCTGGGTGCCCTGAAGATAAAGGGCACGGTGGGTGAGCGGGGCAGGCTGCCACCCACAAGGGCTGGCCGGGTCAGGGCTGGCTGCCCAATCCGGTGATTGGGACATCTACCACTCCCCTCCGCATAGCCACATCCTCCAAAGGGGTGTGTTTGAGGTACAAGCTTTGTTTGGGGGTCTCAGGGCCAGAGGAGGTGGGTGGGGACAGTCTTCCCTGTCCTACGGAGGGAAGACCCTACCGTGCTGGCCCAGGCTGAGGTCAGGCCAGCCCCTGGGCCTGCCTTCGGCCTTTCCAGGGCCTGTGTGTCCATCCAGGCCCTTGGTGTGGGTTGATCCATGGGATTCCTCAGGCCGCCACTGCAGTATCCCCCCTCCCCCTCTGGCAGGAACCGGCCTGGTTCCCACGGTCCCCAGCCTGGCCTGGTGCAGTGACTCACTCTGCTGAAGGGGGCTGGGGCTTCTTTCTCCTTAGAGGGGCAGGGCCTCTCCAGGGACACAGCCCCAGGGACAGAGTGGCCATAGGCCTTCTCCCCACCCCAAGGTGGGGTGGGTTTCTGGCCCTCCTCAGCCACTCTCCCTATGTCCTCCCCCACACCCTTCTCCACTTTCCCATGCCTACTTGTGGGCACAGGACAATGCTGCTAGGCCATGTCTCCCATATGCATCCAGGGCCGCAGGGTCAGGGTCTCTAGAGTAGCTGTGGGTGGGGGTGGGGCGGGGGATGGTTATTCCTGCTGCAGGCTGTTGCCAGCTCCCCAGTGACAGGCCAAGAACTTGGACTTGTACCCTGGTTCAAATCCTCCTCTGTCACTTTCCAGCAGTGTGACCTTTGCAAGTGACTTAACCTCTTTGAACCTCAAGTTTCCTCCTCCACTAAGTGGGGACACTAAAAACAAATCCCTAAGGATTGCTTCAAGGACTAAATTAACGTGTTAATGAGAAGCACGTGATGCCTGGCCCTAGTAGCACCTGGTAGCTGCCTGCTCTTCATGCTGTTACCCCGGGGGGGCTTATTAACAAGGTTTTGGGCTCTACCTCAGCCAACCCTGACCTCTTTTGGCTCCTACAGCAGCAAACCCCCCACCCTTTCCCACCTCTAGCCACAAATGGAGGCCTCAGTAGACATTTCCTAAGCCCCTACTGTGTGCCCTAGCCTGGCGCTGTGTGCTGGAGACCAATGGTGACTCAGTTTCTGTTCTCGTGGCTCGTGCAGGTGAGCAGAGGACAGACGTGTGGCCAGGCACCTAGGGGTGGGTAATAAGAGATCCTGGACAGAGGGAGCCCCAAAAGGGGACATGACAGCTTCTGGGGGAGGGGCTATCAATGTGGAGGTGGATGAATGAGCAGGGTTTAGCCACATGAAGCTGGCACGAGAAGACAAAAGGGTCCCAGCAGAGGGAACAGCCTGTGCGAGGGCCTGGAGGTAGGAAACAGCAAGAGCGCCAGAACAATGGAAGGTGGTCCCTGCAGTGGGGGGATCATGGAGGGGTATGTGAGAAAGGGGCTGGGGGGGGGGGGCAGGGCCTGCAGGTATAGGGAGTCTGTATCACGGAGTTGGGACTCTATCCCGGGGATGTGGGAGCCATGAAGGGTTTTAGCCAGAGGAGTGGTGTGAGCTGAATGAGCACCTCGCTTTCCTCTTCTGTCTAATGGGAACAATAAGAAGGTACTTAACCATGCAGGAGAGTTGTGAGGATTAAAGGAGCTAACACCTGGGCACCTGAGTGGCTCAGTGGGTTAAGCCTCTGCCTTCGGCTCAGGTCATGATCTCGGGGTCCTGGGATCGAGCCCCACATCGGGCTCTCTGCTCAGCGGGGAGCCTGCTTCCCTCTCTGTCTCTGCCTGCCTCTCTGCCTACCTGTGATCTCTCTCTCTGTCAAATAAATAAATAAAATCTTAAAAAAAAAAAAAAAAAGGAGCTAACACCTGTAAAGTTCTTAGTAGAGTGCCCGGCACACATATTTGTAATTACAGTTGACTCTTCAACAACTCAGGGGTCCAGGGTGCCAACCCCCTACACAGTCAAAAATGTGCCTATAACTTCTGACTCCCTCAAAACATCATTTACTACTCAGAATAGCCTTCTGTTGACTGGGAGCCTTACTAGTCACGTGAACAGTGATTGACGTGTGGCTTGTGTGTTATGTGTGTTGTGTGTATCCTTACAAGAAAGTGAGCTAGAGACAAGGAAATGGTATGAAGAAAATCAGAACAAAGGGAAAATACATTTATAGTGCTGTCCTGTAAGAAATCCATACATAAGTGGACCCACACAGTTCAAACCCACATTGTTCAAAGGTCAACTGTACTCTGATTATTTTTAGTGTAATTATTCTGCAAAGTCCCTAAGTGGCTAGTGAGAGGGAAGATGAGAGGCAGAAAGAGTGTTTGGAGGGTGGTGCTGTCTTCCAGTCAAGCATTTCACTCACTCATTCGCGAATATTTCTTGAGCACCTACTGTGTGTCAGGCCCGTGGTAGGCGCTGGGCATGGCGGTGGAGGTGGCAGGTCCGGCCTTGATCCTGGGGGCTATGTAGGGCCTGGTCTGCGGGCATAGAGGGAAGCAGCGGGTTCCAGCCAGTTTCAGGTGCCAGGGTATAGCCCCAGAGGTGGGGTTGGACAGGGAGGAACAAGAAGCGGCCTAGTCTGGTCCAGTATCAAGATGGAAGTTGGTGTTGTTGGAGTAGAGCACATGGTGGGGTGCCTCCGTGGGGGAGAATAGATTTGGTCTGGGGGTGTTGGAGTTCCAGGCGTCTGGAATACCTTTCTTTCACAGAGCCCTCTGGTCTGACTTCTCTAGCAGTAGGTGGTCTCAGGGGGGCTGGAAGTGGGGGACAGGACCCTGTCCTCTAAGGATATCTGACCCTCAAGTGAGGTGGCTGGGGTGGGCTTCTGGAAGCCCAGGCTTCCACTCTTGCTTGGGGACTCTTTTGACCCCATAGGTCCAGCCCCTAGCTCAGAGTGATCTCAGACATCCCAGCTTCTCTCCTGGAGGACTCTGTCCTTGGCCGCCCACCTTTATGACAATGAAGCCTTAACCTCCGCTGCCACCTTCCAGCCAGGAATCTGCTGGAGAAGGGAGGAGCTGCCAAGGTGTGAGGTCAGAAGCAGGGAAACTTGTCCACCCTGCCAGGCTTTGGAGGGCCCCAACTTTGTCCCTGATTATTTTTGGCATACTTGGGGCCGTTGCATGATTTTGAGAGCGAAAGTGAGTGTGAAAATTATCCTTTATTGCACGTAGCTTGGATCCCTTTCCTCAATTTATGTCTGAGGTGAAAGCCAGTTAGGAAGTTGCTGTGTGCTGTCGATGGGGGAAACTGAGGCACGGGTTACCCAGCCAGGCGAGGGCAGGCTGAGTCTAATCCTCTGCCCAGAGTCTTTCCTCTTAACCTTTGAGTGACCATGATATTTGTTTTTTTTTTTTTTTAAGTAAAAAAGAAAACCAACAAGGAAATGCCAATGCTGCATTTTCAAGGTGTCTTTTTATAGTAAAGGTGGAAAAAAAACCCTCAGGCTGTTTTAAACTGGCATGCTGTGGGTGGGTGTTCATCGTCAAGAAGGCGTTTTCTGAACCAATTTAGGGGCTGAAATGCTGGGTGGAGGTGGAGGGAGACAGAGCTTCCAAGATGGGCTTTACATTTGGAGTTGGGCTGGGGGTTGGGAGTGAGCTTCCTGCGGCCAAGGGTATAAGCAGACACTTGGTGGGACTCAGGGGGTTCCACCTGTGTTGGCCAGGATGCCCTTCTGGCCTAGAGAGACAGGCCTTGGGCCAGGCGACAGTTAATATCCCAACCCACCCTGGGAATGTCACCAGTCCTGACTCCCAGGTACAAGCCATTGAGTCCCATTCTTCTGCCCATATGCTGTGTGACCCAGGGTGATCTTTTACCCTCTCTGGGCCTCATGCTTCCTCATTGTAAGATGGTACAGCATCTCTCTCTGAGGATGTGGGCAGATTAAAATCTCATATGCAGTGCCCAGGAAATGGCAGGTAGAGGTATTAGTAACAGGAGGGAAAAATTATATTTGAGAAAAATGTGCTCAGCATGTGTCGGAGAGCCAGCAGAGCAGGGAGTGCTCAGAGGAGGGGGGTCAGGTCCTTGGAGAAGATGGAGGCACACCAGGTCCTAAAGGTGACTTGGGCAGGTGAGACAGAGGGGTGAGGCGGGGGCGTGTCCAGGGCTACCCCAACTGAGTGAGCTCAGAGGCAGGAAGGCAGCAGCTGACAGGGAGAGAGTGGGCACGTTTTCCCTTCTGTTGATGGGGCAGGCACCGAGCTTCTGGTGGGCCCGACGGGTGTGTGGAGAGTAGGTCCCCTGTCAGCTCTCTGGGGCTGGATAGTAAACTTTGCTGAGCTCCCAGGTCTGAGTGGGTTCACCGTGTTGGCCCTTCATGAGCACCAGTGTGTTTGATCTCACAGCCCCCCAGCACAAGGCAGGAAGTACTGTTATCCCCAGCTTACAGATGGGGAAACTGAGGCCCAGGGTCACACGGCTGGTTAGCAAGAAGGGGGATCTGCAGACTGGCTGGTTGGCACCAGAGTCCATGGTGGGCGATGGCTAGTATTAGCTGTGAGCTCTCGGCTGGGAGTTCTGCACTTACCCTGCCCCAGGGAGACTTGGGCAAGGCCCTTTGTACAAACCCTCTTCTGTGACAGCACCTCCACGCAGGCCCGGATGGCAGCCGGGAGCTGATGGGGCAGTGACTCAGTTCCAGAGTAGGGGGAGGCCGCCTGGGGCATCTGTCGAGGCTGGGGCTGGTCAGGCCTTTTGAGGAAGTGGGGAAGGCTGGGAAGTACGAGTTGCGTTCATGTCTAAAAATGTGATCCTCTGGGGCGCCTGGGTGGCTCAGTGGGTTAAGCCTCTGCCTTTGGCTCATGTCATGGTCTCAGGGTCCTGGGATCGAGCCCCGCATCAGGCTCTCTGCTCAACGGGGAGCCTGCTTCCCCCTCTCTCTCTGCCTGCCTCTCTGCCTACTTGTGATCTCTCTCTCTCTCTGTCAAATAAATAAATCTTAAAAAAAAAAAAAAAAGTGATCCTCTGGATTCTGGAAGGAGTGAGCCTCCTGGCCCTTTAAGTGTGCAAATGAAGGATGCGGACAGTTTGAACAATGACTTGACAAATCTCTTTCAACGGTGATCCCATCCCTGGACCAATGCTGGCTGGGTACTGGGGCTGGGAGGCTGCCTCCCCTCCAGGGCAGTACGGCACCATCCAGGGTTTGCTAGGAGACGGGATGGAGGATCTGTCTGGCCCTGACCATACCCATAGTTAGGACCTGCCCTACCCAGGCAGGCCCAGAGGGTACATGCGTGCTGGACCCTAGGACCAACTCCCTAGATTCAAATCCTGCTGCTGCGCCTTCCTAGCTGGGGCTTCAGCAAGTCACTTACTTTCTCTGGTCCTCCTTTTCCCCATCTGTAAAGTGGGTTCAGCATTGGGAAGAATGGGGTCAGCCTGGTGTTCAGCAGAGGCTGTGGGAGTCAGCATCAGCCCCTGCAAAAATACTCCACAAGACTCAGATTCGCTGGCCCACGGCTGCTGGTTTTCATGGACATGCAGGGGACAGGCCAGCTTCTGTGCCCTGGTTGCTGGACGGAGAACAGACATGGTGTATATGGAATAGGAGCCTGAGGGCTTGAGCCCTGGGCGATGTGGGGTCCTGTCCCCTTTCTGGACTTCAGTTTCCGGATCAGAGTTGGGCTGTGGGGTGGCAAGGGAGGGCTCGCTGGCATGGAATGGCTTCTGCCAGCCCCAGTGGGATTGCTATTACTGCTGTTGTTTCTCAGGATTTTGTGTCAGGCATATCGCAGAGCGCTTTCAGGATAGCCTATCTTTTAATCCCCCTGGAAATGGAATGAGATGAGTGTTAACCCTAATCTACAGAAAGGGGAAACCGAGGCCCAGAGAGGTTAAGTGACTTGCCTGAGGTCACGCAGTGGGGAAAATGTGGAGCAGGTGTCTAGCTGCAGAGCCTGTGCTCATCCCCTTTACTCCCTGGTTCCTCCCAAAACACTGACGGAAGGGGTGTGATCCAAAGGGGCCCTCAAGGTCACAGTGGGGAGAGGTGGATGGGTCCATCTTACAGGTGAGGAAACAGACACTCGAGGCAGCTCTGGCCTTGCTGGGGCTGCTGGGACAAGGAGCAAGAGCTTTCCAGTGAGCCCTAGTGCCCAGCGTGGTCCTGGGCATGGGGCCCCGTCCCCAGGATTGCAGCTGCCTCCACCTTCACCCACCAGAGCCCGGCATCTCCTGCCTGCCCTTGCTCCTGGTGGAGGCTAGAATGTGGCAGTAGACGAGGGGGCCCAGCCCAACAATTACATGGCAGCCCCCAGAAAGGGATGAATCAGTCTCTGCCCCTACCCTCCAGGAGCTCTTAGACAGTCCAGGAGGAGATCATGTTGGAAGATATGCTGCAACCAGGGCAGCATACCACCCAGCCTCTTCTGAGGGAGTCCAGGAAGGCTTCCTGGAAGAGGGGGATGTTGGAGAAGGACTTGGACAGATGGGGCTGGGGAAGGCATTCCAGGCAGAGGTGAAGGCCCAGAGATGTGGTAGAACGTGGCTTGGGTAACAGGCAGAGATGAAGCTGAGAGTGTGTGGGGTCTGGGGTGCAGGCCACGGATTTAGATGCTCTCCTGTGGGCTGTGGGGAGCCAGCAAGGGTTTGGGGGAAGAGCGAGGCATGGTTGATCTGATTCTAGAAGGGACTCCAGAACTGCCGGTCCCTTATCAGTCCTGCTAGGTGCTGGCAGGAGCAGGAGGCTCTGTCCCAGAGCCCCCACTGTGGCTGGACCAGGTGACTCCCGTGGGCCTCTCCAGTGCTGACAACGGTGTGGGGATTGCCATGGAAACCAGCTGGTGCCGCGTGGGGACAGGCCTGGAAAGTCTCCTGGTGTGAGCCACGTGCATTTGGATGCTGGCTACCCCCGGAGTGTGGCCAGTGTCTTCTTTTCAAAGCCCGTGTTTGGGCCAGTGCCGAACCAACAGGCTGCCTGGAGGGGCGCCTGCACCCCCCACTCCCCCACTGACACTCGATGCCACAGAGATCAGAGATCTGCTGGGCCAGCGGGGCTGGCCCCTCCCCGTCCACCATCCTTTCCCCTGAAACACGATAAATCACACGCTAGAGGAGGGAGGAAGCTCAAAGCTCCATTATGAGGCCCAGCGAGGCCCCAGCGGGGCGTTAATCATGTAGTGCTTTCTGCTCTGATCGGTAAATAATGGGGGGGCAGTGGGCAGAGGCCTTGAAGTGGAGGCCTGGCCCAGGAAAGGAGCTGAATGGGGCTCTGCAGTCACCTTTGCCCCCGTGCCCTTCTCAGGCCTGTCCAGCATCTGTGTTTGCAGTGAAGGAGTCCTCCAGAAGTGACCATCTCCTTGACAGGCCTCTGTTTCCCTATCTTGCCACCCCAGGCCTTTCCAGCTCTAGGCAGCCAGGCCCCCAGCTGCTGTTGGCACTAGGCGGAGAGGCTGTAGTTAAGGGCAAGGACTCTGGAGCCAGCCTGCCGAGGTTTCAGGCTCACATCTGGCCATTCTGGCTGTGTGACCCTGGACAAGGCACTGCTCTGTGCCTCGGTTTCCCTTGCTGTAAAGTAGCACCAACTTCTCAGGGTTAAATGAGGCTCTGCAGGCCGGGGCACAAAGCCAACTTATTATAGTGTTGGTGATACTACTGTATTGTTATTACTTTAAAGCTGTCCTTTCCTGACTTGGGGGTGATCTCTGAACTGGAATGTGGGCAGCCAGAGAGAGGGACACCCGTGTCACCTCCATGTCCCCAACACAAGACCCAGACCAGAGCTGTTTGCTGGGGCCTCCAAGCCTGCCCTGTCCCCTCCGCTGTGCCCACAATCAGTTATATGATGACTCTGGGACGGAGGCCAGCACCCAGGGGATGGGAGGAGTGTGTGAGTTCCAGTCCCCAGGGCTCCTTGGCCCCAGGAGGAGGAAGGCCAAATGTGCCCGAGAGAGAGGCAGCTGCGGCTCTCAGCTTCTCCTGGCCCACATCCCCTCTAGGGGAAGAGGCTGGGACAGAAACTGTTCCAGGGAAAGGAGGGGCCGGAGCCACAGCGCTCTGCCGCCCTGCCCCCCATTAGAGCTGGCGGGCGGGATTGACTTCCCCCCGGCCAGGGAAGAGTCGCTGGCTGCCCATCCCACACTGGGCTCCTCTGGGACCCCAGGGGGAAGGGCTGGAAATGGGGCCAGGCTGGGCCAGAATGAGAAACAGCTTCAAGAAGGGGGAGCTGAGTGTCTGGGGGGGGCTGTGTCCAGCTAACAAAACAATGGCTGCTTGAGTCAGCGGCTGTGGTAGGAGTTCCCAGGCCGGCCTGAGCAGAGCGGGCCTCGGCCTTGGCCGGGCTTCCAATGTGCATCGTGGATGAGGGTGGATGTGGTGGAGTGGCTGGTCCTGGGGGGCTCCGTGTGACCTGCCCAGCTAATGGGGAGCATTGACTGAACATCCGCAGGGGCCAATATCGAGGGCTGCAGTGAGCTGAGCCCTTGGTGGCAACCCTCTAGGGAGGGTGTTGTTATTGTCCCCATTTTGCAGATGCGGAGACTGAGGCTCGGGTGGAAGCAGCATCCCATGCTGAGTGATGAGCCACAAGACTTTCTATGTCAGGAGCCTCAGTTTCTCTGTCTGTAACATGGGGATACAACAGGGGTGTGGCTGTGAGGCAGCTCCACTCGGGGCCTACACACAGCAGGTCTGCAATCCAGCCAGGCCTCTGACCTCAAACTGAGGGCTGTCCCTCCTCACTGTGGCCAGCTTGGTGGCAGGGCCCAGGGTGCCAGTTGTGGCTAGACAGACAGATCATGCTCAGAATGGCCTGACTGGCTGGTTCACGCAACCCTTCCAGATGACGCTCAGCGGGCCTGGTTGAATGTAGTGCTCTGTGGCTGAGGGACCCACCCTTCCAGAGAGTGGGTCAGGGAAATAAAGGCAGGTGTCGGAAACTCTGGAAGGGCCTACACAAGCTGCCATGTCCATTGCTACTTCTCGGTCGTCCCCCACCCGCCACTGCCTGCCACCCCCCCATTCAGGCAGCCTGGGGTCAGGGAGGGGATTTTCAGGTGCTATGTGTCCCGAGGAAGCCTCTGCCCCTCTCTGTACCTTGGTTTCCCCTCTGGCTCAGAGCCAGGCCTCTCGGCTGCTGTTCTGTGGCCAGGTTGCACATTCTCTCCCCGCCTCCCCCTCCAGGAAGTAAGCATCTTGATCACCTACTGGGAGGTGCTGGTATTTCCTTCCCAGGCAGGGGTTGGCTTCCTCCGGCTGGGGTGGGGTGTGGGGGGGTAGGGGAGGTGGGCGAGTGGGGGCATTGGAGGGTGGCGCTTGCCCCTTAGAGGTCTGTCCTGGTCCTGTTTCCTCCCTAGGCTGGCGCACAGTAGGTCCATGGCTCTTTTCCCTGACTCAGTTTTTCGTCAGTGGAGGCGTCCTCTTGGTGGAGCCATAACCCATTAGCTGCGGTTTCTGAGAAACTGCCCCGGCTAAAGTGGGAGGGAGGAGTTTGGGTTTGGAGTCACAGGCTGACTGACCTGACAGAGTACCCACGTGGTCACTTGAGTGGGTGACCTTGAGAATGCTTCCTTTTAACTTCAGGGCTTCTGAAGAAGGGTGGGGGGAGGGCTGTTCACCCGGGCTTTGTGGGAGGCAATAATCCTGCAGGGTTTTTTGTCTAGTCCTCCTGCAGACTGCCTGTCAGATCCCTGAGACCACCCTACCTGATCCTTACTTGCCCCCTCTCCTCTAGTCTGGGGCATTCTCCTTAGGGAGAATTCCTTGTCCTTGGCTGTCCAAGCTGAGGGAAGAGTTGGCAGGGGAGGGTGTTGAGGGGAGCCTCAGGGGGCCAGGCCAGAGCAGGGCCTTGAGGGCCCAGGAGCAAAGTCTGGGTTTATGTTGAGGGCACTAGGGATCCATTGATGGCTGTTGAGCTGCAGAGGGGACACAAACTGGTTTGTGGTTGCTTTTTTTTTTTTTTTTTTTTTTTTAAGTTTTTTATTTTGGAATATTTTTAGATTTATAGGAAAGTTACAAAGGTAGGACAGATTGTTGCTATGTATCCTTCCCTCCATTTTCCCCATTGCTAAGGTTTTACGTTCCCATGATACATTTGTCAAAACGAAGAAACCAACATGAGTACTTTACTCTCAACTGAATTTCAGACTTTACTCCACGAGTGTTCTTTTTCTTTTCTGGGATCCCATGTTGCATTTAGTGCTTTACAGTTTTAAAAGCTCCCTTTGGCCTCTGTGGAGGGTGAAGAGGAGAGGGCTTGGTCCAGTTCCAGCCCACCTGTTTTTTAACAACCCACAGTGATGGTGTGCTTCTAGCTCCTCACGGTGAAACTTGGCTTTCCTGGGACCTTGGTTTGATAACAGCCAAACACCTGAAGTGGGAAAGTGCCCTCAGTTCCTGATCACAAAGCCCCAGAAGCCAGTGATTCTATCCCTCGGGACGGAACCCCTGGGCCTTGAAGCCTGCTATCCAGCCTACCATGGATGCCTCTCCCTCCTCTCAGAATGCCACCTACTGTGGGGCTGAGGTTTGGTGGGGTCTGCAGGCAGGAAGCAGAGGCCTGAGAAACTGGGCTCTTGAAGCTCCTGCTGCAGCCAGCCTCCTGGGGAGAGAAAGGCAACACAATTACAGTTGGTAGTGAAATCAATATGTCAGAGTTTTAATGGGAAAGTAGGCAGAGCTGAGCTTTGGCCCCAGGAGGCAGCTAGCTGGAGTAAGAGGGTGTGTCTTGCTCTCAGAAGAAAGTGGAGACAGTGGCTAGCTATTGCTCGGCCCATTTCAGAGAAGGGTACATGGAGGTTCTTAGAGGAACAAAAAGTAGTAGCTGGGTGCTTCCTGGGCCTGACCACCGGACTCCCCTTTGTTGCCACACACAGTAGGTATACAGTTGGCTCATATGTTGTTCTAGTTCTCCAGCAGCCAGCATGGCAGTGGTGTTCTTGATCTCTGTTTGGAAAAGCAGCAGCTGAATATAGTCAATCACACTTTAGTCAAAATTAGTCTCCTTTCCTTAGTAAACATTCACCCTGGAGCACAGTCTCCACCCTGGAGAAGCTCGTGTTTATGCTACCATGATAAATGAAAGTGGTAACCAGCACAGTGCCGTCCAGAGGAGGGGAGGTTTTTTCCTGCATCACATCTTTGAAAGCTGGTGAAAAACTTGCTGCCTGGACATGTCTAGCAAAGGGACTAGCAGGGTCAAGACAAGGGGGACTGATGGGACAGGGGAAGTGTGAGGGCGCAGAGGGGTGGGAAGGGCATTGGCTGCTAAGGGAGCAACATTATGAAGGATCAGGGGCCCTGGTGGGAAGGTGTGGCCACATGGGAGGAATTGCAGAGGCTGATGTGGTCAGAGCAGAGGGTGGGACAGAAGAAAAAGCGAGACTTGAAGCCAGAGCAGCTGGAACCGGATCACAAAGGCCTTGAATGCCAGGTCTGATCCAGAGGACAGACGGGAGCTGGAGAAGGGTTTGATGCTAGGGAGGAGTGAACCAGTTTTGTGCTTCAAAAGGTGCCTCTACTGGGTTGGAGGGGGCTGCTGGGAGAGGCCGGCCCTCCCCTGCTCCCAGGGGAATTTGTGTTTTGAAAGTGAGACTCAAAGGAAGGCTAGTGCTAAGGGAGGAATTTGAGGCAGTGTCAGACGACGGTCAAGGGGTACCTTGGGGCTGTGGAGCTAACTGCCCCTAGAGGCCAAGCTCGGCAGAGACCATGCTTGGGAGGGCTGCCCCGTCCCCAAGGGCACTGCCCCCTTTCCCAGGCCTGCAGCTCCCTCCCCCAGCAGGGGAAGCACCTCCCGCCTCTTGCCTGCTCCGTGGGCACAGGTCCCAGCTTCCACTTTCCAGTGGGTTCTCAGCCTTGTGATCCCCCAGCAGTCCGGAGTCAGCTTCCCCTCAGAGCACAGACCATCCAGAGCAGCTGATGGGGGTTACTTCTCCTTTAACACTTTTTTTTTTTAGATTTTATTTTTAGGATAAGGAAAAAAAAAGTTGGAGAAAAGGCTTTTTAGAAAATTCCTTCGGTACAGAATTAATGGCTTGTGAACGTCAGGGCAGGCAGGCGAGAGCTGGATTTGCTGTGTGTTCCTGCCTCATCCTCTCTGCCGCTTGGCCAACAAATCACCCTCATTGGGGTGCCTCATCCGGCTTTTCCGGACTGGCTGGGGTCCCCCATTGTGGGGCCCAAGGCCAAAAGACCTAAGGGTGTCATCCGGGGCCTCCCAGGTCTTTCCTTCCCTCCCCCGCTCCCAGAGCTCAGGGTGGAAAATCATATCCTCTAGGCAAGGGTTTACAATTTTAATTTTAAAACAGCTTATTATTTTATGACGCAAGTAATCCATATTCAGTGAAGAAAAGTTATGTAACCCCTAGGAGAAGCATCCCCCATGGGAGATCTCAGGCCCAAGTGTCCACTCTTCTGCCTACTTGCTGACAGAATCCCCCTCACCTCTTCCCTGCTGCTGCAGGATGGCTGAGGGGTGGACCCAGGACTGGGAGAGGCTTCTGGGGGAAATGGTCCAGCACTCCCTTTACACAGCTGTCCCCAACTTGGGCACACACAGGGTGAAGTCAGGCAGGGTAGGTCTAAAGCTGCAGGACAAGAGGGAGCCAATTATGTGACAGTCTGGGGAACGACACTCCAGGCAGAAGGAACAGCACAAGCAAAGACCCTGAGGCAGGGCCCAGTGTTGGAGGAACAGAAAAGATGCTCCTGTGGCTAGAGTGGAGGAGTAGCGGTGAGGAGGGTATGGGATGTGTTTAGAAGGGCTCAGGGCCCCTGATGGGAGGATTTAGGATTCAGTGTTTATTCTGAGTATTGTGTAAACTATCAGAGGGTATCAAGCCTAGGGAGGCTTCTTTGTGCTTTTTAAAGGGCTCACTTGGTAGCTGTGTTCAGGGGGACATGTTGAGGTCAGAGTGGACCCAGAAGAGAAGGGCTGGGAGAGCCTCCCAGGTGAGAAGCTGCCTTAAGGGGCTCCTAGGCAGTCTGGCTGGAAGGCTTTAGAGGTAGGCATGATTTGTCCCAAATTCCACTTCATAATATTTGAGTGACAGTCCCATCTGAAATGGCAGTGGAGTCAGCTAACACCTCGGGAGTGTTTCCTAGCCAGTGATCCCCTCCCACTGCTTGGGAGGGGGTGCGAGAGTTGTATCTACTTGGGAGCTCAGAAAAGCAAGGTCACTTACCTCGTCACCCCTGGCCCTCCTGTGGAGACCATCACTCATGGGTTCTGGCCCAGGGGCAGCCCCAGCCCCACTGCACCTCTGGGCTCAGCGCCCAGCCCCCCCCCCCCCCAGGAATGCTGTGGGATACAGGCCTTACCTAGAAGCCTGTGGGGCCTGGAACTGTGTTTATTCGCCTGAGGATAGGTGAACCTGGTATTTTTTTGTTTTTGAAAACTAGCTGAGTTTGAGCAAACCCATACGGGCACATCATCAGTGGCTTAGGCTTGCAAAAAGCACAAATGAGAAATTAAAAAAAACAAACAAAAACCAAAAGACTCTAAGGCTGCACCCTTAATCCGGTTCTGATGCTACATGCTGGTGACCTTCTGAGTCCCAGCTCAGAGCCTCCGCTGCCCAGGGCCCAGCATCCAGGGTGCCGAGGTGGGGCTCAAGTCTGCTTCCAGTTTCTTTCTTTCCTTCTTTCTTCCTTCCTTCCTTTCTTTCTTCCTCCCTCCCTTCCTCCCTTCCTTTTCTTTCTTTTTCTTCTTTTCTTCCTTTCCTTTTTTTTTTTAAGATTTTATTTATTTATTTAAGAGAGAGAGAGAGCACAAGTGGGGTGAGGGTCAGAGGGAGAAGCAAACTCCCTGCCAAGCAGGGAGCCTGATGTGGGACTCAGTCCTGGGACTCCGGGATCATAATCTGAGCTGAAGGCAGATGCTTAACCAACCGAGCCACCCAGGTGCCTCCATTGCCAGTTTCATTCATGGAGGCCTGACACTGCAGCTGGGGAACTAGAGCAGGCTCCTTCTCCTCTGAGCCTCAGTTTCCCCATCTGTGACATGGGACCTCATAGAGCTGCCAGGATGTAGGGAGTTGATGCCCAGGCCTGGTACAATGTCAGTTCTCTGTCAATGCAGCCTGTTATTATTATTCCTTTTTAAACAATTTTATTTATTTAGTTGAGAGAGGGAGAGGGGAGAGAACACACAGCAAGAGAGGCAGAAGCAGACTCCCCACTGAGCAAGGAGCTCCAACCCCAGGATCCTGAGATCATGACCTGAGCCAAAGGCAGACATGTAACAGACTGAACCACCCAGGCGCTCCAAACACAGCCTGTTGTGTTTGCTGTCATGACTATTACCTTATTGTGGATGCACCAGGGTTAGCAAAATGGCCTTCTGACTTCCTGTGACTTTTCTCAGCTGGGTATCTTTGTGTCCTTATCCATAGGGACTCATAATGTCACTCAGGGGTGGGGGCAGCTCTCCTGGACGAGGTGCCATTATCTTCATGCTCAGTCCTGCAGGACCCTGAGGTTGTGTACACCTGTTCACTCTTCTAAACCATCCTCCTGTCTGCATCCTTGTGGATTTGCACGATTATCTTCTCAAAGGTGCTTCCTGGAGGCCTGTTTTGCATTTTTGTGCAAATTGCAGAAGGAACCTTCGAAGCGAGCCACAAGACCCAGGGAAGGGCAGGGACGAGTCCAGGGAATGGTTGGGAGCTGGGGTCACTAGCTCCATTTGTCTCGTTCCAACGTGTGGTGGGACTGATCTGCCACTTGGGGTGGCACTGAGCTGATGCGATGGCAGGGCTGGGCACTCGGACACACCTTGCCTTGGTCTACCCATCTGTAATGTGGGCAGATGTAGGGAGTATATGCTTGTGGGAGAAAGGGAAGGCCTCGGCATGGGGAGGCCTTAGTCTGGGGTCTGGCGAGCCACTGGGAATTTGGATGGTGGTGCTGGGGTCAGAGCAGGGGACCTGAGAAACCCCGGGGTCCTGGGGAAACCCCCAGCCAAGACAGGAGGGACACTCTTGGATAGCAGCAGGTAAGCTGAAGCAGAGGATGGCCTCAGGAGGTCTGATGTGGGCTCCTCTGCTCTGCCTGGCTATGCCCAGCCAGGAGGGACAGCTCCAAGTCTATGAGGGTATGTGGGTCTCACCCTGTCCTTACTTCCCTGGCCTCCTGTCCTTGTCCCACTGCCAGCTCTTCTTGCCTCCATCACATAACTTTTCCTGTACGCTCCGTACCTACCTGAAACACCATCTGCTTGGGGCAGCTCTGTGACGAACGCTGAGGTCAGGGGTCAGCCTATGGTCAGGGATGGGGTCCTGCTTGTGTTTGGGCCTCAGCCCCAACCTGGGCATATAAAGCAACGCAGGACTTTAAAGCTCTGATGCCGAGGCCTGACCTCCAGTGTGGGCAGGGAGCCAGAGAAGGTTCTAGAGCCAAGGTCTGACTTCCTGCTTCTCTTCCAGCTGCAGCCAGAGCAACTGGACTGTGGGGCTGCCCACCTGCAGCACCCGTTGTCCATCCTGCAGCCCCTGAAGGCCACGCCTGTGTTTCGAGCCCCGGGCCTCTCCTCTGTAGCCGTGGCCACAGTCAGCAACTACACCGTGGTCTTCCTGGGCACTGTCAGTGGGCGGCTGCTCAAGGTAGGGCTGGGGGCCAGGACTAGGGAGGCTGAAGGGGTAGAGGAGGTGAGGGGAGGCCGAGTCTGGGGAGGGTGTACACATGGCCTGTACAGGCCTGATACAAGACTTCATTCTCTCCGGTTTGCCTAGCACCTTACAGTTTACAAAGCATTTTCCACATCCATTTCTTCTACTCTTGCTTATAACAAGAAGTACCCTGTCCTGCAGAGGAGGGAAACCAGGCCTGAGAGAGACCCTTCTCCTGGGTTTCTAGGACTCGGGCTTTGAAGCAGAGACCAGAGTCTGGATTCTGCCACTTGCTGGCTGCTTGACCTTGGACAGTGCACTTTCTCCCTCTGGGCCTCAGTTTCCCCATCTGTGGAGGGTTGTAAGCCCTGGCTCTGGAGACTATTGTTGGGCTCTGACAGGGGAAGGCTGCAGCCTGGCAAGTGGGGGCTCTCACTGCCATTTCCTCCCCCACCCTGCTGGCCTCCCTCTGAAGTTTCCCCCTCCCCTCACCCGCCCCAGCCAAGAAGACTGGTTTCTGGAGGTGGTGATTCCTAGAGCTGGGAAAGATGAGAGGATTCTTACCACCGTGGGGTGGGAAGGACTTTCCTGGGCCCCCAGGTGAGGGCTGGGCCCGCTTCCTCCTGGCCCCCTCCCAACCCCTGCCTGTCAGGAAAGTCGGCCACCTGGCCCAGTTCCAGGGTGTACCAGGCCCTGGCCTAATTGACTCAGATCCGATAACTTAATTCTCTCAGCTGCCCAGGCGGACGCCATGGGCCGGGGGGTGGGCTGGGGATAGGAGCCCTGGCTGCCTGGCCCCGGGACCCTAGCTGGTCACCTAGTAGGGGTGAGGAAGGTGCCTGGTATGGGAGCAGGAAGGTGGTGGGGGGCATCCTCCTCAGCCTTTGAAGCCGCATTGGTGGTCCTTAGACCGTGGGACTCATGTTTTGGGGGTCAGATACTTGGATCGAGATCCTGGCTCTGCTGGCCCCAGGAGTGTGGCCTGGGGGTGGTTGCTTATCACCCTGAGCCTCCGTCTCCTCCTCTGTCATGGGGGAAATTAGCTGGACCCTCCTAGACTGTGGTCAGAGTCTGTGGTCCCCTATGAGGGAGGTAGCGCCAGGATTCCCATTTCACAGATGAGAACACTAAGCCTCTGAGAGGGGCAATGACTGCCCCAAAGTCACACAGTGAGAGCTGGGGTTGAATTCAGGGCCAGCCGACCAGGAGCCCAGCATGTGATCCCTCGACCCAGACCTCTTTACCTACCACCTTGTCCTGTGCACGGTCTTCTACCAGCGCTTCCCTGCTTGTGGCTTCGATCGCAACACCCGGCCCTGGCTCTGGAGCACAGTAGGTGCTCAGTAGACCTTTGAAGGAGTGGAAATAAGCTGAGTGTCTGCTGGGTGCCTGAGGAGAAGGTCAGAGACTGAGCTGGGGCCCCGCCTGCTGGGCAGAATCCACAAAGAGGTCCCCCAGGATGGGCGATATCTCAGGGCCTGGAACCCAGGCTGTGGGAGCTTGGGAAGAGAGTAATTTCAATTTGGTGTGTGGAGGGCATTTGAGAAGCTCTTCTGAAGGAGGCACCGAGAAGACGGATCTTCACTGAAGGGGCAGGAAGAGAAACACTCCAGCAGGGAGCACAGTGTGCACGAAGGCCTAGAGGCCAGAACACTAGAGTCGGGTTGAGTGGGTGGAAATGAGCCTGGTGGAATAAGCTGTGGTTGCTTGTTGGGGCCTTGAATGCCAGAGCTAGTTTTTTCTATAAGCAGGAAGGAGCTACCAAAAGTTAGGTGCCCACAGAGGAGGGCCAGGCAGTAGGAGTCCCCTGGCCGCTGGCCCAGGGAGGCTTCTAGACTGCTGGTCCCAGCTTGGCCCAGCGGGGCCTACAACAAAGCAGCATGCTGGGAATGTGAGGGGCCAATAGAAAAAGAACAAGGCTGGATGCAGCTCTGGTGGGCATTGTCTGCTCTTAGGAGGACACGCAGGGGGCTCTCAGAGCCAGAGGACCTTTCAGGCCTCCACTAGTCCTGGTCTTCCTCCTGCCAGGACCCTGGACCCCACCCCTTCACCTCATCCTTAGACTGTGGGGTCAGACAGCCCTGGGCTTGGGTTGTGCCCCCAAAGTGTCTTCATTTTGTGACTCTCACCAAGTCTGTAGCCTCTCTGGGCCTTGGTCTCCTCATCTGTGAAATGGGTGCAAGAGGGGAAGGATGAGAAGTGTGGCCCCATCAGCACTTTGCGGGCATCTTCTCCATGTGTGCTCACCACGGTCCTGAGGGGCAGGTGCCATCACGAGTCCCATTAGATCAGGAAGCTGTGAGCGAGGGGAGTGACGACTTGTACATGTGCACAGCTTGTGAATGTCAAAGCCAGAATTCAAACCCACGTCCCTGCTCTTAGGCGTGATGCCAGACAGCCTCCCAGAGAATCTTTTGTAAACTGTAAAGTGTCTATGTATTCACACAGTGGGATGTGTTGGGGAACATCATTCAGGGAGGGAGTTCCTGGTGGGGGCCCAGCAGAGGCACTTGTGTAGAGGTCCGACCCACAGCTCTCCTTCACATGTCCGTGATTTCCCACCTGGGAAGGCCGGAAAGAGGATGAGGCTGAGACCCCAAGCCTGGGTTGAGTCCCCACCCGCAGGCGCATGTCCCTCACCATGGGCCCTGTCACGGTGCACCAGAGTTCCCCTGACACCCCCTGCCCCCCCACCCCAGATCAACCTGAATGAGAGCATGCAGGTGGTGAGCCGGCGGGTGGTGACGGTGGCCTATGGGGAGCCTGTGCACCATGTCATGCAGTTCGACCCAGCAGACCCCGGTTACCTTTATCTGATGACATCCCACCAGGTAAGGCCAGAGCCCCAGCCTGACAGGGTCCCCAGACACCTAAGCTTTCTTCCTCTCTTCTGCCCAGCAGGAGCATCTTCTGTCACCAGCCCCTTTGTCAGCTAGCCCTTCCCCTCCCAGTGTGGTCATCACCTCTGCAGGGGAAGCCCTGTGGCCCCACATGCTCCCTGTTACAGCCTCGAGCCTCAGTTTCCCCAGCGTCTCAGGACCCTGGCCGTGGCTGGTTCCCCACGGAGCTGGGCCCTCACCTCTGCCTCCAGATGGCCCGGGTGAAAGTTGCTGCCTGTGCCGTGCATGCCACCTGTGGGGACTGCGTGGGGGCAGCTGACGCCTACTGTGGCTGGTGTGCACTGGAGACACGGTGAGCCCTCTGGGGCAGAGGCTGTGCCTGGGGGGCCACGGCAGGGCGGGAGGGGAGAGGAGCCCCCTGGGGGCCTGACCTGTGCCCTGCCGCTCCAGGTGCACCCTGCAGCAGGACTGTGCAAACTCCGACCAGCAGCATTTCTGGACCAGTGCCAGCGAGGGCCCCGGCCGCTGTCCCACCATGACAGTCCTGCCTGCAGAGATCGACGTGCACCAGGAGTACCCAGTGAGTCATGGGGGAGCTGGCTCTCAGCTCGGGGGCAACACGGGGTGGGAAGCCACCTTTCACCTGGCCCCCAAGTCCCCCGAGGTAGAGACTCCTGCCCATGGTGCCCCATGGACCCCGGGGGCAAATAATGAGAATGACTTGGGCTCTGCCGAGTGCTCACTGAGTGTCAGCACTCGCTCTGCACGTGATGTTCACCTCTGTCGGGCTTCACACAACTCTGTGCACATGAGGAAATTGAGGCACAGAGAGGGAAAATGACTTGTTCATCGTTTTACAGCTAGGGACTAGGGGACCTGGGATTTGAACTCAAGTGGGTGGGCTTTGGAGTCTCAGGAGGGAGGGCTCAGGTTGGAGAGTAGAAGGAGAGTGAGTTCCCAACTCCTACCTCTTCCTGGCCCCAGTACGGGGAGAGGGCAGAGGGGCCATCAAGTGCCAGGGCACTATTTCTTGCTCTCGGAAACTGATGAATCTACAGTCTGGAGGCAAGTGGCTCCCTTCCCTGCCTGGGCCGGGAAGGCCTGGAGATGCTCCAGCCATCTCCCACCCATCACAGGCAGTATGGCAGGGGTGGGGGGAAAGGGACAGACAGGCCTGGGTCCCCCTCGGCCCTGCCCTCAGTGACTTCTCAGAGGCTGGGTATCCTTATCCATCAACAGGTGGTTCTAAAGGGCCAGGGGCCTGGGGCTCCTCTGCAGCCCTCTCCCCATCATTCTCTGTCAGAGTTTTTCACATGCTTTTTCTCATCAGGCAGACTGGGCATAGGTTTGTCCATCCATCCATCCATCTAGTCATTCATTCATCAAATGTCTTCTTGAGCACCTACTATATGCTAAGTGCAGTTCTGGACTCTGGGGATGCAGCGTTGAATAAGACAAAGACCCGGCCCCTGATCGGCTGACATGCTTGTGGGGGTGAGGGAGTAGGCAAGATAGGCTGTCAAGACAGTGAGAAGTATGATGGTGGGAAAGGAAGGAGAAGAGAGGAGTGGAGAACGAGTGGAGGAACGTTGACATTTTAGACCAGGTTGGAGCTGGCCTCATACAGTGAATATTGCCTTTGAGCAAAGATATGAAGTAGGTGAGTCAGCTGGGTCTCCGGGAAGAGCATTCTGGGTGAAGGGAACTCACCAGGCAGTGAGAACAGATTGGTAGATTTGAGACTCTCAGGAGAGTGGGTCAGAAGAGTCTCGGGGACCAGATCTTACAAAGCCTCCTGGACTATTATCAGGTGGTCTGTTTCATTGTGCAGCTGGGAAAACTGAGGCCTAGGGAGCCCCAGGTAGATATAGCCCTCTGGTCTAGAGTCCCAGCCCCCTGTCCCCACTTCTCCCAGGGTTGTTGAGGTAGGTGTGGGGCCATGAGGGGGAAGGCCTGCTCCCCACTTCCCTTGCTGAGGGGCCCTGGCCCCTAGGGCATGATCCTGCAGATCTCAGGTAGCCTGCCCAGCCTCAGCGGCATGGAGATGGCCTGTGACTATGGCAACGACATCCGCACCGTGGCCCGGGTCCCAGGCCCTGCCTTTGGCCACCAGATCGCCTACTGCAACCTCCTGCCGAGGGCCCAGTTCCCGCCGTTCCCGCCCCAGCAGGGTAAGCACCTTGCTCACTGGACGGTGTCTTGACGGCATAGCCTGTGAGGTTGGTGGAGACCCCAGACCCCTTTGTCCTCTCCCTGGTCCCCCCGGTCCATTTCCCTGGTCCATTCTAGATCACGTGATTGTTGAGATGTCTGTGAGGGTCAACGGGCGGCATATCGTCAGAGCCAATTTCACCATCTACGACTGCGGCCGCGTTGGACAAGTGTATCCCCACGCTGCGTGAGTGGGTCAGGCGCGTGCCCCTGGGCAGTAGGCAGGGGCGCGGGGTCGGTGGGGGGGTTCTCCGCTATCAGGGAGACCCTTGGAAGAAAAATGGTGGTGTCCTGGAGGCAGATAGGATCCTCACTTCTTTACTTGTCAGCTCATTTACCACCTGCAAACCCTCGCCTGGCTTCCGTGGGCACTCAGGCTGCCTGGGCAGAGAGAAGGGCTTTCACCACACTTACTTTCATCTCCTAAAGGCTCTGCTTGTCTCTTTGCTCCTTGCATACCTCTTGCAGCGGGGAGCTCACTATCTTAGAGTGCCTAAGCCCCTGATGATGCAGAAGACCTTTCCCTTCTGCATTGGGATCTGCCTCTTGGGTCCCAGTTCCCGGGGGCAGGGGTGAAGTGAGGGTGGGGAGCTGAGTGTGTGAGGGGTCCCTTGTCTTCCAGCTGCACCAGCTGCCTGTCGGCACAGTGGCCTTGTTTCTGGTGCACCCAGCAGCATGCCTGTGTCTCCAACCAGTCACGGTGTGAGGCCTCACCAAATCCCACGGTAAGTCAGGCCTGAGGGGGATCCCCCCTGCCTCTTTCATTACCATTTTTTTTTTTTAATATGTTGAGAACATTTCCACGTCATTAAATTTTCTTCCTGGCACTAGATCTAACAGCTGTGCTGGGTTCATCACATAACAGCACATTTAACCAATCCCCTATTGTTGGATATACGGATCGCTTCCCGTTTCTTCTTGTGTTCTAAAATAGCCCAGGCGTGGTGTGTGTCCTTGATTAATCCCTGGAAGCCAGTTCTAGAAATGGCACTTCCGGGGAGAAAGTGTGGCCATGATGTTTTTACACCTTTAACTCAACTGCCTCCAGAAAGTCTGAGTCTGGTTAAACTTCCACCTGGAGTAGGAGGGTCCCTTTCTGTACATTTTGCTGATACTGGCTAGTATGTTTTTGTTTTTGTTTTTTAAGATTTTATGTATTTGTGGGGCACCTGGGTGGCTCAGTGGGTTAAAGCCTCTGCCTTCAGCTCAGGTCATGATCTCAGGGTCCTGGGATCGAGCCCCGCATCGGGCTCTCTGCTTAGCAGGGAGCCTGCTTCCCCTTCCTCTCTCTCTGCCTGCCTCTCTGCCTACTTGTGATCTCTGTCAAATAAAGAAATAAAATCTTTTAAAAAATATATTTAAAAAAGTATTTATTTGCGAGGACAAGAGAGAAAGAGCATGAGTTGGGGGGTAGAGGGAGAGGGACAAGTAGACTCCTTGCTGAGCAGGGAGCCCAACATGGGCTCGATTCCAGGACCCCGAAGATCATGACCTGAGTGAAAGGCAGATGCTTCACTGACTGAGCCACCCAGGCATCCCAGGACTGGCTAGTTTTAAATTTCACCTGTAATATTTTCAACAACCCTGCGGGATCAAGGCAGCTGTCCCCGAGGCCAGGAAGTACCAGATTGGGACCTCGAATTCAAGCCCTTCTGGCTTGGAGCCCATGTTCTCCTATCTTCCCCAGGTCAGGAATTGGGCTGAAAGGCCCTCACCTTGGTCTCCCCATGGGTGCTGGGGACCCGAGGGCAGGTGATTCCTTGGGAAGAGAAGGTGAGCTGGCTTCGGGAACCACATGCTTCCAGGTCCAATTGCTTCTGCCGGTCCCTTGAGCCCTGCAGCTGGCCAGAATCCAGGCCCTCCTGGGTGTTCTGGAGTGGCTGGATTGAATCAGTTGCACCGGGGTGGGCCTGGTGGGGAGAGTTGGGGGACAGGGCAAAATACAAATGAAAATTCTGTGTAACTCGTGGCTGGTTGGTTTCTGCGGTGTTTATTCACACGGTGGCCTCCTGCCTTTGCCCAAAAAGCCTCTAAGGCCACCCCAGCCTCTGGCCAGGGATGACCAAATGGGATTCCCAAGGCTTTGGCTGGGACCATTGTGCTCAGCCAGGTGGGATGGCTAGACTGGTTCCAGGGTTCTGAGACCACAGCTCATGCCCTCTTTGACCTCTGTCTTGTATGAGAGCTGTGAGGGGTCAGGTTAAGGCACTGAGTCCCTGCCTGAGGCTCCTCTCACCCCATTTTCCAGATGGTGCAACCGAAGTAGCCAGTATGGTCTTGGGGGCCCTGGTTCCTATAGGAGGAGGTCACCCTGGGCATGACTCCCAGGGAAGCAGCCCCAGTCCCCAGAGCATCTGAAGCCCCAACCTCTTGACTCTGGGCTCAGAGAAGCTTATCACAAATCCTCCAAGCAGGTGCAGAGATCAGTGTGCAGGTGCAAGGGGTGGGTGCTCCATGGCCCACACCTGGAATCCTCTGGTCTCTGCACCTCCTGCCTGAGCCTCAAAACTGCTTTGCAGAAGAGTCACCAGGAGTTTAACTCAAAGGACTGACACAGTAACATGGGCCTTCTGGCACTGGGGGAGAGCTCCAGGGGTGTCCATGTGGCCAAACCATAGGGGAGGCCCCCAGGCCTCTGCAGTGAATGCTAGGTTTCCGGTCCCGGCTAACTGGGACTCTTGTTCTCGTTTGGGGTCCGCATTTCCCCAGCCTCCAGCCAGGGCTCGGTACAGAGCAGGGACTCAGTGAATGAGAACATACAGCATATGCATTGGTAGCCGGAGTCCTGTGCTCTAACCTACAGGAGTGGTGGGGTGAGGAGGACCCCACCTTAGCACGGTCCGTTCAGCATTGATCGGGCACCCTTTGTATGCCTGAATCTGCACGAGGCAGTGGGCAGGACCCAGTTAGACATAGTTCTGCTCTCCCTATCATGAGTCAAGAGCCCAAGGTGTGTGTTGTGGCTGTGTGATCCTGGGCAAGCTACTGAACCTCTCTGTGCCTTTTTCCCCATCACCTATTTTGCTTGCTATAAAGTTGTCCATTTTACTTCTTTAAAATGGCCCTCCTTCGCTGTGCTGGGAAACTGGAACTGCACCTGGGAGTACAGTTAGCTCCATGCGTGGACCATTGTAGGTACTAAAAGGCCCCTGTGCTGCCTAGGGGCTGGTGGCCGCTTTACTGGGTGGGCCTGGGAGCCCTTCTCTGGGAAAGGGACCTTTGTGCAGGGTCCTGACAGATGCATAGGAGCTCGCCAGCCTGGGGATGTTTCTGCAGCAGCATCTTGTAAACCGCCCCCCCGCACCCCAGGTCTGCTGATCTGGGGGTCAGGAACTGGGGTGGGGAGCACAGAGAGGGCCTGTCTTAGAGCATTACGATAATCTAGGAAGAGAAGAGGCAGCCCCTCCCCAGGCCTGCAGAAGGCTCTGATACTGAAGTTGGCACTTAATTACATCTCAGCCGTGCGGGCGCCATGCTTCTGGTCAGGTGGTGGGCTGGGAGGTTTGTACATCTGTCTGCGCCCCTCAAGTGCTGGGAGGAGACAGTAGGGCTTGCGCTAGTCCAGGGAGGTGTCCCTGGGGAGCTGCCAGGGGCTGAGTCTCCTGTTATTTTCCCATTCCCTAGTGGGCACCAGAAGGATAAAGTGGAGGGGAGAAGAGGTGGGAGGCCAGGCCCCTTTGATGGCATAGCTGCATCTGTGAACCCGAACTTCATTAGGAGCCAGTGAGGAGAGTGGTTTGGTAGGGACAGGGGAGAGCTTAGGGGGCTGTGAAGGTACAGAAAGGTAGGAAGGGACCCTGTGTGGTAGATTCAAGGCCCCTGGGCCAGCTGTGTATTGGGACACCAGTTCTTGACCCTTGAGCCTGGGAGAGACGGCAAGAGAGTGTGTGAGGGGGCGCCTGGGTGGCTCAGTGGGTTTAAGCCTCTGCCTTCGGCTCTGGTCATGATCCCAGGGTCCTGGGATCGAGCCCTATATCGGGCTCTCTGCTCAGCAGGGAACCTGCTTCCTCCTCTCTCTCTGCCTGCCTCTCTGCCTACTTGTGATCTCTGTCAAATAAATAAATATAATATTAAAAAAAAAAAAGAGAGAGAGAGTCTGTGAGTCCCATTGTGGGGATAGGTGAGACCCTCTGTGAACCAGCACATGCTGGGCTCCCATCAGGGTTGGTGGTGCTTCCCAGCACTGCCGACTGAGCCTCTGTCCTTGTTCCTGGTATCCCACCTTCTCAGCTCTGCTAGAGTGTGGGTAGTTAGCTGTGGTTTCCTGAACTTGTAGGCTGTGCCCCGTGTGGCACTCCAGCAAAGGGGAGAAGCCACCCAGCCTCTTTTTGATGTGTCCATGGCCTGGCCTGGAATGGGACAGGGAGGCCCCTGTCCTTTGGTTGCATGTGAGGAAACCCTAGTTCAAACTGGCCTTGCCCCAACAGAATTAATTAACCTGTGAGTGTTAAGTCTGGGGGTTGCATCACCTTCAGGTACAGCTGGATCCAGGGGTTCCCACCACGTTGTCGGGGCTCTCTGCCCCTCTGGGCGGGCTCCATGCTCAGGCAGCCCTCTCCTCTTGGTAGCCAAGTCAGCCTCAGCAGCTCCAGGCAGGCTCCTGATTTCCTGGCAGCCCCAGAAAACAAAAAGAGCTTCTTTCTCTTATTGGTTCTACAGGAGTCCCGCAGCTGACTTTCATTGGCTGATCTAGGGTCACTTATGCTCTCTGAACCAATTGCTGAGGCCAGGGCAGGCCCGGGACACCCGCCTATCCCTGGGGCTGAGGAGTAGAGTCAGTCTTCCCAAACCGCAAGCCTGTGGGGGAAGTTCCCCAAAAGCCAAGCCAGGCTTGGAGACAGATGGCTGGAGGCTAGTAGCAGACGCTCCAGCTGGCCCCATGGAGGGTTAGGCAACTCAGGGGGCGGGGTGGGGAGGAGGTACCGAAGGAGGGCAAAGGTGTGCCAGGACCCTTAGTCTTGATTCCACTCCATAGAATGGTTACAAACATCCAAGTGGCCATGGGATCATAGATAGGGATCAAGGAGAATGGGAGGCCCTTGGGGGGTAGTCCCATGACATTCCCTCTGGGGAGCCTCCTCTGGAAGCTGCCGCCTCTAACCTTCACTCCCCAGCCCCTCCTGTCAGCCACTGACCCACTGGTGGGGTGGAGCTGGGAGGACAGAGCAGAGCCCCCAGCCAGTTGCAAGGCAGAGCTGTCAGTGGCCATGTAGACTGATTGCAAACATGTGGGTTCCATTCTGTGAAATTCCATGGGGTTTACATACGAGACTTTGCCAGACAGCAGCTCAGAGGGACAGAGGTTTGTGTGCACTCACACTGAGCTGGACACAAGCTCCTCCCTCCCGGCCCTCCAGAACCATCGCCCAGGAGGCCTCGCCCTGGCCTGGCCATGCTGCCATTTCAGCCAAGGCCTCTGCGGTCTGCACTAGGTGCCACTCCTGAGGAAACAGACCAGTCCGGGCGAGGCTTCTGGCCTGGTGGTCAGCAAACAGTTGGGACAACCAGGAGGGCTCTGGTGCTGCCCATTCCATAAAATGGGTGCGATGATTGTGCCTACCTCATGGGGCTATTGGGAGTTAGGATTTGGTGAGTTAATACAGTGTGGAGTGCTCAGAACCGGCCAGGAGCACAGTGAGGGCTGTGTGAGCTCATGGCTACCACTGATACTGACATGGTGAGCACCCATTGACCTCGAGGTTCAGTGGGATGCTGGGTCCCTAGGGTGCCCTTTAAGGAGCTCCCTGTCTGATTAACAATAGGGAGAAAAGACCCCCAGGGAGGCCTCTCAAGTCTATCCCCAGAGGCCGTTGCCCTGGTTGGGTGACCCCAAGGTGGACACACGTGGATCATGGTGTCCCCAAATCTGTCCCCAACCAGACTTGGGCAGGAGGAAGGCAGAGCAGGAAGCCCTCTGGGCTGGAGAGTGGTTAGGCCTTAGTGCAATGTGGCTGCTGCTGGGTCCTCGGTCTTCCTCTCTCTCAGGCTCTTGGCGGTTGGGCTCAGAGTGTGAGGAGGCAGGACACAGCCCACGGGGGCCCCCAGGTCGGGAGAGCCTAGTTCAGGGTGAGGGCTCCAGACTTAAAGCTCAGAGAGGTCACTAAGGCAGCAGAGTGGGCACAGCCCTGCCCCCTGGTCTCTGTCCCTCGCCCTAAGACTCAGGTTCAGGCCTGTTTCTGGCCTAGGAGGCAGCCAGTAGGAGTTCAAAGACCAGCTCTGCCCTTTGAACTCAGGTGTATCACCACCTGCCCTTCTTCCTTCCATCCCTTCCATTTTGGAGGTAGCCCCTGCTCTACCAGGCCTCAGTGGCTATACTGCCAACACTGGAATGCTGATGCCCAGGCCTGCCCTGGGACTCTGGGAGCCTGGCACCTCGGCCCAGAGGCATGACTCTTGCCTGAGGCTATGGGGAGTGGTGTGGAACCTGGTGGCACCAGGGTCCTCAGAGCCCTTTTCCCACAGGCCATCCAGAAGCCTGGAGTTTCTTTTCTCTGACTCATTAAACATGTGTGAGCCTAGAAGCCGAGTCTTAGAGAGTGGGTGCAGTCCCTCATTTTATAGTCAGGAGAGATGAGGCTCAGAGATGGGGAGGGGGGGCCAGCCCCGGAGCAGCCACGGGGGCACTGGTTCCTTCACTGGGCAGTTTATTTCATTGCTCTGTGCCTCAGTTTCCTCATCTGTAAAATGGGGTCAGTAAAGTCTCCTGCCCCTACGCTTGTCTTGAGGATCAAATGAGATGGTGTGTGGGAGGTGCTGAGCTCGTCACCCTCTAGGGTGGTGGCTGTTGTGAGTTTATTCCTGGTGTTTCTCACCTCGCAGGCTGGCAGGCACATCTGCGGGGAGTCCTGTCCCTTCTGAAACGCTCCCTCGTCACCTTCTCCTCCTTGTGTTTTGACTGCAGAGCCCTCAGGACTGCCCCCAGATTTTGCCCTCAGCCCTGGTACCCGTACCTACAGGCAGCTCCCAGAGCATCCCAGTGCGTCTGGCCAATGCTGCCTTCCAGGTAGGTGGGGGCCAGGCCCGGGCTGGGTGGGAGGCTGGGGAGAACGTGTCCTGGATGGGGACCCACTCTCTGGGCCCTCCACCCACACTCTGGTTTTGTGTCTCTGAGTTTCCAGGTTCTGTCTGAGAAAGCCCCAGGGTGGTTGCAGGGGGTTGGAGGAATGAGAAGTGGGTGGTGAGGGCCCAGCCCAAGGGACGGCAGGCTGCTAACAGCTCCTGAGGGAAACTCTGGCCAGGACCCATTGTATATGGAAATGCTTTGGTGGGGGACCCCCAGATTCCCCTACCCTCCAAAGCTCTCCCAGCAGAGCTGGGCCAAAGCCCACAGGTGGACCTGGTCCTTGTCCGGCCCACCCCGCCCCAGGTTGAAATGTGGTTCTGGACACACTTCCTCAGTTCTGGCTGGCCTGTCTTGCCCGAAGAGTGGCCCTGTGCTGCCCCATTCCCCACTGTCCAAATGGGGAAAAGGAGACCTGGAAAGCGGAAGTAGATGTACATGACGTAGGGCTGGACTTGCACCCTAGCCCTGGACTCCTGAGACAGTGCTCTTTCCTGCCATCTGCCTTCCCCTCCCCACCCCCCACATGGGGAGGAGGAGATGCAGCTCCTTTCTGGGTCCCTCCTGGAAGAGTGTCTTGGGTGGGAAGCGTTGACGAGTTCTGGAAGTGTGCCAGCCATCCCTCTCCCCAGCTCCTGGGGAGTCACCATCTGTTGCTTCCAAGGGGGAGCGGAGGCCTGTGACAGCTGTCACACATGGGGGCCACGTGCTGGGCATCTGGGATGTGTCAGGCAGCCTCGTGGCTGGGGCCAGAGCTCTGTAGGGGGCAGGCACCCTCTGACTCCACCCTGCCACATTTGGGACAAGAAGGGGCCTGGGCTGGTATGGAGGACAGTGCTACTCCCTGGGGTTATGGGAGCCCAGCAGGGGGAGGCCCAAGCCCTGGGTTTGGATCCTGGCTGCCGCTTCCCAGCCAGGGATCCTGGCGGACATGTGTCTACCCTCAGTGTGCCTGAGTGATCCCGGCACTCCTGGCCCTGGGCCTGCTTCTAGAACATGAGGGGCAGGGTAGAGGCAGGCAGAGCCCCCTGCCTGGGCTCTGCAGCAGGCCTGTTTGCTGGGCCTACCCCTTGGGGAGCCCCAAGACAGTTTGGGCTTGCTGTCCCAAGTGGCTAATACCTGGGTTCAGAGACTCAAGAGGACAGACCCCACCACCACCAACAACTGCCAAGCTCAGCATGGGCAGATGGGCTCAACAGCCACCTTCCTGTGAATGGGGATACCGGGCAGGTGGTGAGGTGAGGCAGGGGGTTGTTGACCTGTGTTCTCCTCAGGGTGTCACATCGGCTAACAACAGGGATGTAAACAGGAAGTCCTGCCACGAGGCTGGCTGAACATGCTTGGAATCTGGGTTTGTTCAGTCAGCAAATATTCATCAATACTATTTCCTGGAGGCCTGTGCTAGACAAGATGAGGCTGGGGGGGTGGGCCCTGTTTAGTTAGTCAACAAACATGTATGGAGCACCTCCTGCATACTAAGAGCCCGCATATGTTAGTCACCGACAGTGTGCAACCTGCTAAAGATATATCAGCTCCTGTTTCCCCAGCAACCCTACAGGGAAGCCTGTTTCTATTGCCAAGTTTAGAGGACCAAGGCTCAGAGAGGAGGACCACTAGCACGGGTGCACAGCTAGGAAGTAGCAGAGTGTGGGATTCAAACCGATGGAACCTGAGCTCACTTGCTGACCTCCACTGACCCGTGGAGGTGTCACAGGGGCTGAGACCCAGCCCCAAACCTCCCCAGGGTGCAGGGAGACCAGTGTAAACAGAACCTGGGCAGGGGGATAAGGGTGGTCCTCAGCATACAGGGTGGAGGCAGGCTTTAGGAACTTCTCAGAGTCCCAATAGGCACCCAACCCTCTGCCAAATGAATGAATGATCAAATGAGGGGCGCCCACCTGATTTAAGGGGAGGGACTGGGAAATCTTTGGAATATGGGGCATTTGAACTGCATTCTGAAGGCTGTGTTGTTGCGCTGGGTGGGTAAAGGGGAGACAAGTTATTTGGGTGGTAGGAATGGACAGGGCAAAGGCCCGGGGGCAGGGCGGCCTGTGCCATGTCAAAAAGCATCCTGCCATGGCTTGGGCATCAGCCTGTGGGAGAGAGGAGGGGGTGTTTTAAGGTTCAAAGAGCAGGTGGAGTCTCCCTGGAGTGAACCTTGAATGCCGGCCATGCTGAAGAGTCAGGACTTTATGAGCTGAGTAAAAGGCCTTTGGTTTAGGCCATTGGCGGATGCTGGTGAGGTTTTTCATGGCGTGGAGAGCTCAAAGCCAACGTTCTAGGTGTTCATGTACTCCTTGTCTCCCTTAAACATTGGACATGAAGATCAGGAAGGACATTCTGCGGCAGGGAGGGGCCTGGGAGTAGGACTCAGCCCACTCCTCAGGGCAGTAGGCCATGACTTGCTACTGATGGAGGCAGAGGGTAATGAGTACTGATCCCACACTCCTCGGCGACCCCATGTCTTCCAGGGCGCAGCCCTAGAATGTAGCTTCGGGCCAGAGGAGATCTTTGAAGCCATGTGGGTGAATGAATCCACTGTACACTGCAACCAAGTGGTGGTGAGTGGTATGGCCCGGGTGGGGGTGGGGGTGGGGGTGGGGTAGGGGTGTGGGGGGAGGCCTGCACAAATCCGGATGCTGTCTCCTTCCTTCCCACCTTATTCCTTTACTCTTTTTGATCCCCCCATCCTCAACATCCCTGCCCTGTCCTCTCTCCAGGACATCCATCCCCTCCCCCAGCAGAGACCTAGATGCCACTCATGCCCCTCATGCTCTTTCTTGTCCTTTGGCAGCTGCACACGACCCAGAAGAGCCAGGTGTTTCCACTCAGCCTCCAGCTAAAGGGGCAGCCAGCCCGATACTTGGACAGCCCTGCCCCCATGACAGGTGGGGGCCCCCATCTACCCCATGTGGCCACAGGGGATTCAGTCTTAATGGGTGGGGCTCTCCCTTGGGGGACTCAGCGAGTGCTCACTGCACAGTCACAGATGTCCTGTCCTGTCCTTCCCTAACACACAGGTTCTCAGAACCGAACCTTGCCCATCCCATCTGTACTTGGTCACTGGCTCGTATTCATTCACTGGGCAGCTCCTCTGGGCCAGGCATCTCTGTGCTAACGGCTGTGCAGCTGCGGGCCCCTGCTTAGCCGTCACTCTCTGAGCCTCATTGTCCCCATGGGACATGAGTCACAGACCCTTTCACGGAAGGCTTGGTGAGGATTTGCTGAGATGATGCACACAGATCTTACATTCATGTCTTGGACATAGCACCCCCAGATTGTGGCCGGTGTCCTTGCTGTTCCTACATGGACTGAATAAATTCCCCAAGAACCTGTCCATGGGGACCTTTGGCCACCCCTGATGGACATGGGGGCCCTCATCCCCATCATGAAGACCCCAGAGAGACCCCAGCACCAGCCTGAATACCCAAGGCCCTGGAGAACTCTTCCTGTGCTCCCTCTTGGGCCCCTCCGAGTGTCTGAGGCCCTGGCGCCCACAGAGCCCACGTTGCTCAGTGGTGGGTGAAAAGTCCCACTCAGGCCTGGGTGTGAATCCCGGCCCTGCCGCTCACGGGCTATGGGACCTTGGGCAAGTCGCTTTTCCCCTCCGACCGTCAGTCTCTTATCTGTCCAATGGGGCTAGTAAAGAGCTCCCCGCTGACTGATTCGTGGTGAGGACGGATTTTAATGAGGCTGTGGCTGCACTGTGCTGAGTGCAGGCCCTGGAGGGTTTGGAGGACAAGGACTTACCTCTGGCGGGGGTGGGGGGACATCCCTGCGAGAGGGAAGGTGCAGAGGGCACTGTGGTCATGGGGCAGGGGCCTGACCCATGCTGCCTCCTTGTCTCTCCCAGTGGAGGTCTATAACTGCGCCATGGGCAGCCCCGACTGTTCTCAGTGCCTGGGTCGGGAAGACCTGGGACATCTGTGCGTGTGGAGTGACGGCTGCCGCCTGCGGGGGCCCCTGCAGCCCCTGCCTGGCACCTGCCCTGCCCCTGAGATCCGTGCGGTAAGTAAACCACCCCCCCAGCCGGTGGGGGCCCGTCGTGCCCACGTGCCTGCCTGTGTGACACACACGGCTGCTTGCTTGGGCCTTCAGACCCGTGGCTCCTGTGCTTCATGTGGCCGGCGTGCAGAGTGACCTCCTGAGCACTGCTGGGGGCTGGGCCCCCTCTGTGCCATAGACACAGCCGTGAACACAACACACAGCACCCTCGACCCGGAGCTCATGGCGTCATCGGGGAGCAGGGTGGGCAGTAATAAGTAAGGAAGTCAATAACTTTTATATATAGAAGATGGTGAGTGCTGTGGAGAAAAACAGAGTAAAGGGGGGAGGCTGGGATAGCAGAGAAGTTGGGGCTTGCATATAGTTTTTATAGTGAGGTCAGGGAAACCTTGCCGATAGGGTGGTAATAACCACTGAGCCTCAGTTTTAGGGAAGAAAGTCTTAGGTCAGGATTGTCACGGACTTAGCCTGCGTCAGGTGCCCTGCTCTGGCTGGGATGCAGGATCCTGTGGTCAGACATCTGGGAGGAGACCTCAATGTCCTCAGGAGACCCCCCCCCCCCCCACCCAAGTATCCTTGACTTTGTGCACACACACTCTCATCCCCACACCCATGTGGGCTCAGTAACCCACGTGCACACCCTGGCAGTCCCAGGGACCTGTCAAGTGAATGGTGGTCCTAGTCCTCTTAGAACCAGAACCTTCTCCTGAGCAGCAGGTGGGTGTGGTCCTGCCTCCTCCTGGGCAGTAGTGGGGGAGGGGAAGGCTGCTGGTGTCCCAGCCTCAGAACTTCATCCATCCTCTGTCACCTGGCAGATCGAGCCCCTGAGTGGCCCCTTGGACGGCGGGACCCTGTTGACCATCCGAGGCAGGAACCTAGGCCGGCGGCTTAGCGACGTGGCCCATGGCGTGTGGATTGGCAGCGTGGCCTGTGAGCCCCTGGCTGACAGATATACGGTGTCCGAGGAGTGAGTAGTGGGCAGTCCCCAGGGCGGTTCTGAATGACCTCTAGCAACCCGCCCCCAGCAGTGCCGGCCACAGCTCTGCCCTCCCCTCTCCCCTCGGCCATCCCACCCTCCTCTGCAGCCTGCAGCTCCCCAGAAATGGCCCACTGCCATTTGGACCTTGCTCAAGCTGTTCCCCCTCCCTGTGCATCCTGCCCTTTTCTGCTCTGGCCACTGGTCTTTACCCTTCAGGTTCCCATTTCAGTGCCTGCTGCTCTGGGAAGCCCTCCCAGGTGAACCTTAGACTAGCTCCCCTTCCACAGAAGCCTTGCACTCATAAAAAACAAAACAACAAAAACCTTGCAATTAACAAAGCGTGGGGCTGCCCGTGTGGTACAAAGGTCTGGGCCTGCAGCTGTGGGTCGGCCCAGAGGGGCTCTAGAAAAGCAGGGACTAAGCTGGATTTCCTTTTGGGGGGACTGTAAGGCCAGCTTGCAGAAAGACCATCAGTCTCCCAGCCTAGCCAATGTTCTCATGGTTGGAGAACATTTGGGTCCAAGGAGACTGTCTTACCTAGCCCCTTTTTCATAGGGTTGCAGAACTGTGGGAGAGTCCTGGGGAAGAGCCTAGCATCAGGGTGACACTGGGGGGTTTCAGAGTGGCTGTTTGCCAAGTGACAGGGAATGGTTTCAGTATTTTGATGTGGGTAATGCCTTTGGGTGTCCTGGCCACATGGCTGCCCCCGCTGTGAGTGTCAGGGCTGATAGCTGAGGGCAAATGTGCGGCGCTCCCACACCGTCAGAGTGTACTGGGGGACATTATTCAAGGGAGGATACCCAGCCCCTGAGATCCTCGGGCTGCTCTGCTGACCAAAGCTGCCTCCCCCTAGGATTGTGTGTGCCACAGGGCCAGCGCCAGGGGCATTCTCAGACGTGGTGACAGTGAATGCCTCCAAGGAGGGAAGGTCCCGGGAGCGCTTCTCCTATGTGGTAAGAGAGGCCATGTCCACCTTCCCGCCCACCCCACCAGGCACACACCTGGGGAATGGCCTGAGGCCTGACCACCTCTCTTCCTCCCCACAGCTGCCCCTGGTCCAGTTCCTGGAGCCTGACAAGGGCCCCAAGGCTGGGGGCACCAGGATCACAATCCACGGGAGCGACCTCCATGTGGGCTCTGAGCTCCAAGTCCTGGTGAATGACACAGAGCCCTGCACAGAGCTCGTGTAAGCCCCTGGGCTGGGCCACCCCTTCTAGCCCAGGGTAACTGGAAGGCTGGGGGGCTAGCGGGGTGGAAGGACATCCTTGCACCAAGGATCACTTGAGTTTCCACTGGCTGTGTCCCCTTGGCCAAGCCCCTCTCCCTCTCTGAGCCTCAGTTTCCTCATCTGGTAAGAACAGTAGTTATGAGTAATACTCTGGCATACAGTAGGCACCTCATAAGTGACAGCTGCAGTGAGAATGGTGATGATTGTACACATTCTCAGATCTTCTGATGTGTCTGCCAGCAGGGGTGTGGTCCATAACCTCTTGGTGAAATGCCTCTGTCTTTATCATGCACTTACTGCATACCAGGCCCCAAGGATGGGCATTGCTGTGGCTACCAAGAAGAGTGCAGTACAGTCACAGCAGGGGAAAGCAGATATTCCCACAGGAAATAGAAACATCTGAGATGGGGAGAAAAATCAGTGCTTTCAGAATCACTCCACAGCAGGGATGACCATTGAGAGAGGAACACTGGGAAGTCTTGGGTGATGTGGGATGGGGCGGAAAACTGGGAAGGTTTGAGGAGAAGGGAGGATGTTGAAGGTGGGGAGCACAGACCAAGCAAAGTGTGGTGGTGGAAATATGGAAACAACAGGTTTCTGTGCAAGGGGCCAGAAGCCCAGGCTGGGGCCCTGTTGAGGAGGCCTGGAACCCAGGCCAAGTGCACAGGCTCCTGCCCTGGGCGATAGGACAGGCAGGAGTGACCCTGGGGGAGGTGGGGCCGCGCTGACGATGGCACTGCCTTCCGCAGGCGCATGGACACCAGCATCACCTGCACGGTGCCCGAGGGCACCCTGCCGGCCCCTGTGTCTGTGTGTGTGCGCTTCGAGCACCGGGGCTGCGTGCGCAGCAACCTCACCTTCCACTATATGCAGAACCCCGTCATCACGGCCATCAGTCCCCGTCGCAGCCCTGTCAGGTGAGACCGCAGACCTGCCCCACCCCAGGCTGAGCCTGCTCTCTGGACCTGCAGGGGGTCTGACAGGCTTGCCATCTCCCGCAGTGGCGGCAGGACCATCACCGTGGCTGGCGAGCGTTTCCACATGGTGCAGAATGTGTCCATGGCTGTGCACCACATTGGCCGGGAGCCCACGGTGAGGGGGCACAGGGCCAAGGCAGGTGGGGAACAGCCTGTGGCCCTGACTGCCCAGGCCTCACTCTGCTGCCTCTCCCTTGCCTCTGTCTCTCTGTCTCTCTCTCTCTCTCTTCCCAAACCTCCATCATTTCTCTCCATTTCTCCATGTCTGTCTGCCTGTCCCCCACATTGACCCTGGCCCTCCCCTGCCAGCTCTGCAAAGTTCTCAACTCCACCCTCATCACCTGCCCATCCCCGGGGGCCCTGAGCAATGCATCTGCCCCCGTGGACTTCTTCATCAATGGGCGGGCCTACGCTGATGAGGTAGCCGTGGCCGAGGAGCTGCTGGACCCCGAGGAGGCGCGGCGGGGCGGCAGGTTCCGCCTCGACTACCTCCCTGACCCACAGTTCTCCACGGCCAAGAGGGAGAAGTGGATCAAGCACCACCCTGGGGAGCCGCTCACCCTGGTTATCCATGTGAGTGCCCAGGGGTGCAGGGGGGCGGGGGAGGACATGGCGGGGCCGGGCTCTGCCACGGCCCTTGGTGAGCACCCCCGCTCTGCTCCCGCAGAAGGAGCAGGACAGCCTGGGGCTCCAGAGCCACGAGTACCGGATCAAGATAGGCCAAGTGGCCTGTGACATCCAGATCGTCTCGGACAGAGTCATCCACTGCTCTGTCAACGAGTCCCTGGGCACAGCCGAGGGCCAGTTGCCCATCACGGTGAGTGAACAGGGCACCCCAGGTGGAGGTGGCCCTGGCCCCCAGCCCTGCCCCATCTGCTTGAGTGCCAACCCCTTCCCCGCATGCCATGCTGGGGCCAAGCATTGTGCTCAGTGGATGAGGCAAGGGGAGCAAAGCAGAGCTTTACATCCCCGCTTGACAGAGGAGGCCCCAGCACTTAGGGACCTGCTCCAGGTCAGTGATGGGCCTGGGATAGGCCTGATGGGGCTGGACCTTCAGAGGCCATAAGAAGTTGTCCCTGTTTTTCAGAGTCCATAGTCTGAAAAACAATCAAGGGTTTTAAGGGGCGGGGGGGTGGGAGGTTGGGGGACCCAGGTGGTGGGTATTAAGGAGGGCACATATTGCATGGAGCACTGGGTGTGGTGCAAAAACAGTGAATTCTGTTACGCTGAAAAGAAATTAAAAAAAAAAAAAGTAAAAAAAAAAAAAAAGACGTTTTCCCTGTTCGACTTGATGCTCCCCCCGGAGTCTGGGCCTCCAGTCACCATGCAGAGTCACAGAGGGGAGGGAAACAGGAGGAGGGCAGAGAGGGCCCAGAAATGGGACCTTTTCTATGTTGTATCTGCTTGCATGCCTCCTGGGATGGGGAGCTCCCTCCCTCCCAGGCAGCTGGTGTTGCCCAGAATGGGCAAACTCTGACCAGAAAAACTCCCTTTCACCTGCACCCCAGTCCCAGGTATGCCCTCTGAGTCCTCAGACTTCACCTGCTCCCTGGGTCCTTGAACAGCCCTCCAGGTATGGTGGGCTGCAGCCAGGGCCTGTGAACTGCCCTGTCTCTGGTTCCTCCATGGCTCCTGCCAGGCTATAATAATGAACACAGCCCCCTGGAAGTGGGCGTTGTTATCTCAGCATTCCAGATGTGGCAACTGAAGTTCAAAGAGATTAGGTGGCTTGCCCAGGGCCCCACAGCTAGGGAGGAGAGGGGCCAAGGCACAAGTCCAGGGAAGCTACAGCCCCTCCCCCACCTCCATACAGATCCAGGTTGGGAACTTCAACCAGACCATTGCCACGCTGCAGCTGGGGGGCAGTGAGACAGCCATCATTGTGTCCATCGTCATCTGCAGTGTCCTGCTGCTGCTCTCTGTGGTTGGTAAGAAGCCCTTCTCTCATGACGCCATGCCAGACCTGTCCCACCTTGTCCCAGCCCCTCTCAAGACTGGCACGTAGCAGAAAAGACATGATGGGCGGGGGACACAGCTTGCACAAAGACCAGGTGTGCCCTGGCTACGGCTCACGCAGGCAGAAATGATAGATACTGGGTATCTATAGTATACTGGGTAGATACTGGGGGATGTGCTGCCTCCAGGCTGTGGGCCCTGAGTGCCTGGCACAGGAACTCGGAACCTTGTCCTCTAGGCGCTAAGGAGCTACTGAGGAAACTTAAAAGAGCGTTGTTCAGGGAAGATTAACCTACATATTTGGTAGGCTGCCCCACTGTTCAAATAGTGGTTATGAAGGTGATATGGTTGATCCTTGAACAACGTGGGGGTTGGGGTGCTGACCCCGCACAGTCAGAAATCCACATATAAGTTTTGATTCCCCCAAAACTTAACCACTGGTAGCCTCTTGTTGACTGAAGCCTTACTGTCAACACATTTTGTATGTTACATGTGTTACATACTGCATTCTTACAGTAAAGTAAGCTAGAGAAAAGAAAATGTTATTAAGAAAGTCATAAGGGGGGGGCGCCTGGGTGGCTCAGTGGGTTAAAGCCTCTGCTTTCAGCTCAGGTCGTGATCCCAGGGTCCTGGGATCGAGCCTCGCATCAGGCTCTCTGCTCAGCAGAGCCTGCTTCCTCCTGTCTCTCTGCCTGCCTCTCTGCCTACTTGTGATCTCTGTCTGTCAAATAAATAAATAAAATCTTTAAAAAAAAAAAGTCATAAGGAAGAGGGGCGCGTGGGTAACTCATTCGGTTAAGCAGCGAACTTTGGCTCAGGTCATGGCCCAGGGTCCTGGGCTTGAGCCCCGCATCGGGCTCCCTGCTCAGCGGGGAGCCTGCTTCTCCCTCTGCCTGCCTTTCTCTCTCTCTCTTTCTGGCAAATAAATAAATATTTAAAAATCTTCAAAAAAGAGAAAGTAGTAAGGAAGAAAAAATACACAGTTATTACTGTGTCTATTTTTAAAAATCTGTGTCGAAATGGACCCACACAGTTCAAACTCAGTTGTTCAAGGTTTGGCTGCGTGTATGTGTCTGTGTGTTTCCCCCTTCCCCACCCCAGAAAGGGACTATGATATAATACTGGTGTATAATCTTTGGTGTTTCATAATTTTTGATCTTTTAAATGTTTCACAAGTTAATACTGGTCATTGTGGAAAGAACTGAAAATGATAAAGAACAGAGAACAGAAATCACCCATCATTCTTTCACCCAGGGAAAGTCACTGTTTACCATTTTTTACTGAATTATAATTGACATACATTATTATATTAGTTTCAGGTATACAACATAGTATTCAGTGTTTTTATTCAGTTACCATCTGTCACCTTACAAAGATATGACAATGTTATTGACTATATTCCCTATATTGTACATTAGGTCCTCGAGGCTTATTTATTTTATAAGTGGAAGTTTATACCTCTTAATCCCCTTTACCTATTTCATCCAATCCTCCACCTCCCACTCCTGTCAACCCCCAGATTTTTCTTGGCATCTATGAGTCTGTTTCTGTTTTGTCTTGTTCTTTAGATTTCACATGTGAGTGAAATCACATAGCATTTGTCTTTCTCTGACTTTATAGCATCGTACCCTCTAGGTCCATCCATGCTGTCACAGATGTCCCTGATATTTTTCAAGGCTGGGTAATACTTCACTGTATCAATACACTGTGACTTCTTTATCCATTCATCTATCTGTGGGTGCTTGGGTAACTTACATGTCTTGCCTATTGTAAATAATGCTTCAGTGAACCTAGGGGTGCATGTATCTTTTAGAATTAATTACTGTGTTTTCTTCAGTTAAGTACCCACAAGTGGAATTGCTGGGCCCTAGGATATTTGCATTTTTAATCTTTGAGGAACCTCCATAATATTTTCCACAGTATGATGGTTGCATCAATTTACGTGCCCACCATCAATTTACCAGGGGTCCCTTTTTCCCACAGCCTCACCAACACTTGTTATTTCTTGTCATTTTGATACCAGCCATTCTGACAGGCGTGAAGCGATATCCCGTTGTGGCTGTGATTTGCATTTCCCTGATGATTAGTGATGATGAACATCTTTTTATGTGTCTGTTGGCCATCTGCATGTCTTCTTGGAAAATTGTCTATTTAGGTCCTCTGCTTGTTTGTTATTCAGATTGTTTTTTAGTTGTATGAGTCTTTATATATTTTGGGTATCAACATTTTATTGAATATATTGTTGGCCAGTATTGTCTTCCATTTATTTAGTAGGCTGCCTTTTTGTTTTGTGGATGGTTTCCTTTGCCATCCAAAAGTTTTTTAGTTTCATGTAGTACCATTTGTTTATGTTTGTTGCCCTTGCCTGAGGAGACATATCCAAAAATATATTGCTAATACTGATATCCAAGAGCTTACTGCCTATGTTTTCTTCTAAACGTTTTATGGTTTCAAGACTCACATTTAAGTCTTTAATTCATTTTGACTCTATTTTTGTATATCGGGTAAGAAAGTGTTCTAATTTCATTCTTCTGCATGTGGCTGTCCAGATTTCCCAACACCATTTATTGAAGAAACTGTCTTTTCCCCATTGTGTATTCTTGCCTCCTTTGTTGAAGATTAATGACCTTGTAATTGTGAGTTTATTTGTAGACTCTATTCTAGTCCATTGACCTGTGTGCCTGGTTTTATGTCAGTATCATACTGTTTTGATTATAATAGCTTTGAAGTATAGTTTGAAATCTGGGAGCATGATACCCTGCTTTGTTCTTTCTCAGATTGCTTTGGCTATTTGGGGTCTTTCGTGGTTCCATTTATGTAGTAGAATTCTAGTTCTGTGAAAATTACCACTGATATTTTTTGATAGGGATTGCATTGAATAGATTGCTTTGGGTAGAATGAGCATTTTAACAATAATTCTTCCAATGTATGAGCAGGGTATAACTTCCCATTTTTTTGTGCCATCTTCAATTTTTCTCATCAGTGTTTTTTAGTTTTCAGAGTACACTTTTTTTTTTTACCTCCTTGGTTAAATTTATTCCTAAGTATTATACTCTTTTTGATGCAATTGTAAATGATATTGTTTTCTTATTTTGCTTTCTGAATAGCTCTTTATTAGTGTATAGAAACACAATATATTTCTGTGTATTAATATTGTATCCTGGGACTTGACTGAATTTGTTTAGTAGTTGTAATAATTTTTTTGGTGGTCTTTAGGGTTTTCTGCATATATTATATCATCTGCAAAGAGTGACAGTTTTACTTCTTCCTTTCCAATTTGGATGCCTTTTATTTCTTTTTCTTGCCTAATTGCTATGGCTATGACTTCTAAATGCTGTGTTGAATAAGATTGGTGAGAATGGTCATTCTTCCTGATCTCAGAGGAAATAATTTCAGTTTTACCCCACTGAGTTTAATATTAGCTGTGGATCCATCTTACATGGCCTTTATTGTGTTGAAGTACATTCCCTCTATACCCACTTTGTTGAGAGTTTTTATCATAAGTAGATGTTGAATTTTGTCAAATTATTTTTCTGCTTCTGTTGAGATGATGACATGATTTCTGTCCTTCATTTGTTTGTTAATGTGGTGTATCACGTTGTGTGATTTATGGATGTTAAACCATCCTCTTATCCCTACAATGATGCCTATTTGGTCATGGTGTATGATCCTTCTAATGCATTGTTGAATTCGGTTTGGTAAAATTTTGTTGCGGGTTTTTGGACCTTGGTTCATCAATGATATTGGCCTGTAGTTCTCTTTTTTTTGTAGTGTCTCTGTCCGGTTTTGGTATGCTGGCTTCATAAAATGAATTTGGGATTGTTCCTTCCTCTTCAGTTGTTTGGAATTATATCAAGAGGATAGGTAGTAACTCCTCTTTAAATGTTGCATAGAATTCACCAGTGAAGCCATTTGGACCTGGACTTTTGTTTTAGGGGAGTTTTTTTGATTACTGATTTGATTTCATTACTAGCAGTCAGTCTATTTGGATTTTCTGTTTCATGATTCAGTCTTAAAAGATTGTATATTTCTAGGAATTGGCCCATTTTTTTCACAGGTTGTCTGATTTGTTGGTGTAGCCAACTGTATAGTATTCTTATCTTTTGTATTTCTGTGGTATCAGTTATAATTCTCCATTTTCATTTCTGATTTAATTTAGTCCTTTTTTTTTTTCTTGAGGAGTCTGAGTAAAGGTTTGTTGATTTTGTTTCTTTTCAAAGAACGAGCTCTAGGTTTCATTGATCTTTTCTTTTGTTTTTTAGTCTGTTTCATTTATTTCTTCTTTGATCTTTATTTCCTTCCTTCTTCTAACTTTGAGTTTTGTTCTTCTTTTTCTAGTTCCTTTAAGGTTAGATCATTTGAGACTTTTCTTGTTTCCTGAGGTAGCACTATGAACTTCCCTCCCAGAATGATTTTTGCTGCGTCCCAAGGATTTTTTTTTTTTTTCATTTTCATTTTCATTTGTCTCTCTGTATTTTTTTATTTCCTCTTTGACTTCTTCATTTACCCTTTGGTTGTTTAGTACCATTTTGTTTAGTCTCTACATGTTTGTGCCTTTTCCCGTTTTCTTCTTATAATTAATTTCTAGTTTCATACTGTTGTGGTCAGAAAAAAATGTTTGATATTACTTCAGTTTTCTTAAATTCATTGAGGCTTGTTTTGTATGTAGCCTAACATGTGACCTATCCTGAAGGATGTTCCATGTGCCCTTGAAAAGAATATGTATTTTGCTGTTTTTGGATGTTCTATATGTATCTGTTAGGTTTATCTGGTCCAACGTGTCGTTTAAGGATGATGTTTTCCTTATTGATTTTCTGTCTGGGTGATCTGTTGATGTGAGTTGGGTGTTAAAGTCTCCTGCTCTTACTGCGTTGCTGTCTATTTCTCCCTTTAGGCCTGTTAACATTCGCCTTGTATGTTTAGGTATGTTCAATGCATTGACCTTTACAAATGTTATAATTCTCTTGTCAGATTGACTGCTTGGTCATTATGTAGAGCTCTTCTTTGTCTTTATTACAGTCTTTGTTTTAGTCTATTTTGTCTGATGTAAGTATTGCTACCCCAGCTTTCTCTTCATTTCCATTCTTATGAAACTTGTTTTTCTACCCTCTTCCTTTCAGTCTGTGTGTGTCCTTAGATCTGAAGTGAGTCTTGTAAGCAGCCTATAGTTGGGTCTGGTTGTTGTTGTTATTGTTGTTTTTAATCCACTCATCCACCCTATGTCTTTTGGAGAATTCAGTCCCTTTATATTTAAAATAATTATTGATAGCTGTACTTACTGTCATTTCATTAGTTGTTTTTCGGCTCTTTTTGTAGTTTTTCTTTGTTCCTTTCTCTTCTCTTTCTCTCTTCCCTTGTGGTTTGATAGTTTTCTCTAGTGGTATGTTTAGATTTCTTTCCTCTTTTCTCTTTCTTTTCTTTTGTGTATTTTATGTTCTTTCTTTGTGGTTACCGTGAGGTTCATATATAATATCTTATGTATATAACAGTCTCTTTTAAGTTGAGAGTAAGTTAATTTTGAACAGAACTTTATGTTTTTACTCCCCCCCTGTTTTATATATATATATATTTTAAGACTTATTTTATTTATTTCAGACAGCAAGAGCAGGAGAGGCAGAGGGAGAGGGAGAGAGAGGCTCTCAGGCAGACTCTGCAATGAGCATGGAGCCTGATGCAGGGCTTGATCTCGACACTGAGATCATGACCTGAGTCGAAACCAAGAGTTGGGTTAAACCAAGTTGCTTAAACCAAGACCCAGACACATCTCTCCACCGTTTTATATTTTTGATGACCACATTTTACTTGTGTATTTTATGTATCTCTTAACTAATTATCATATTTTAATGAATTTTCCTACCTTTGCCTTACCTTTATACTTGCTTTATAAGTGTTTGACCCGCTATCTTTATTTCATAAGGTTTACCACTATTTTAAAGCACACACTATTTTATAAGGTTTAAAATACACTACTTTATAAGGTTTACCACTGTTTTAAAACACAAACTAGGGGCACCTGGGTGGCTCAGTGGGTTCAAGCCTCTGCCTTCGGCTCAGGTCGTGATCTCAGGGTCCTGGGATCGAGCCCTACATCGGGCTCTCTGCTCAGTGGGGAGCCTGCTTCTCTCTCTCTCTCTCTCTCTCTCTGCCTGCCTCTCTGCCTATTTGTGATCTCTCTCTCTCCCTGTCAAATAAATAAATCTTAAAAAAAAAGCCCCATAAACTATTTTTTATAGTGAATTTAAAAAAGATATTTTATTTATTTATTTGACAGAGATCACAAGTAGGCAGAGCAGCAGGCAGAGAGAGAGTGGAAGCAGGCTCCCTGCTGAGCAGAGAGCCCAATATGGGGCTTGATCCCAGGACCCCAAGATCATGATCTGAGCCGAAGGCAGGGCTTAACCCACTGAGCCACCCAGGCGCCCCTTAAAACACAAACTATTTGTAAGAAAGGGACATCAGCATTATTTTCCTGGGCACTCCCGAACCCTTTACCGTGTAAGAGTTTCCAGCCCACCAGGGAGGGGAGGACTGTGGGCTGAGGGCACCCATCCACCTTCCCACACCCTGCCCAGAGCAGGTGGAGAGGAAGCCAGCAGGACCTCTCCCTCCAGGCCTGGGTCCTGTACACGGCCATGTGCCCACCAGTGTTTTCTAAAGGGCTTTCCAGGCCTGACCTGCCTCTCTACCGCCCTTAGCCCTGTTCGTCTTCTGCACCAAGAGCCGCCGTGCGGAGCGCTACTGGCAGAAGACTCTGCTGCAGATGGAGGAGATGGAATCTCAGATCCGAGAGGAAATCCGGAAAGGTACTTGGTGGGGACCGTGCAGGGCTGTGGACCTTGGCTTTGCCATATGGGGAATGGGATTGAGATCCACTCACAGCTCCCCGGGGGCCAATCCACCAGGCTTTGCTGAGCTGCAGACGGACATGACTGATCTGACCAAGGAGCTGAACCGCAGCCAGGGCATCCCCTTCCTGGAGTATAAGCACTTTGTGACCCGCACCTTCTTCCCTAAGGTCAGCCTGCACCCTTGCCAGCCGCCTCAGGGGCTCCCTGATCCCTTTCTGAGCCATGCCAACCTAGAGGAAAGCGTGGTTCCCCATGCGCCCCTTGAGCAGTGCGTAACCCGCATGCACGCTCACGGCAGCCTTGGCCACCTGCCCTCACCTGCCAAGGGAGGTGGCCCAGTTTCTCCCCTCTTTTTTCTTTTTCTTCTCTACTCATTTGATGTTTGATTGTCCATATGGAAGCCAGCTACTAGCCCCACTGTACTCCTGGGGTGTAAGGCCTGCTTCTCCCTTCACTGAGGGGGTGAGCAGGGGTGGTCCACGCTGTCCTGGGCCCCTGGTACCCCACCAGCCTCTCTCAATGCTGGGTCCCTTCCAGGGGTTTTGGTCTCTGCGTTCCCTCCTCCTGCCCACTGGACTTGGCCTCAAGCTTCCCATCCCTCTTTGTGTTTCAGGGGCTACTGCCCCGTCCTCACCTTCCCTGGCTGGCCAGAACATGTATGCTGGTGGCAGTGGTCTGCCTCTTGCCCTGTCCACACTGCTCTCCAAGCAGCAGCCTGAACAAGGCCACGCCATGGTCCTTGCTGGCCTTTCTGCTCTTTCTCCCACTCTCTGCTCAGCTCCTCTTGCTTCATCTTAAGCCTTGTGCCTTCTTGCATTGCACACCTTGCATGTAAAGAGAAGGCTCTACTCCTTCCTTTTCCCCCACAAAGCCCGTTGGGCCACCCCTCCCTGTGTCTCTGGATCCCTAAAGCCCCTGGGCATGGCCTGCTGCCTCTCTTCCTTTGCTTTTGTTGAGCGGCCCTTGCCTGCCAGCCTGGGGAGACCACAGCCCTGCTGAGATGCTGGGGGGTGGTCTACCCCTACAGTGCTCCTCCCTCTATGAAGAACGTTATGTACTGCCCTCCCAGACCCTCAACTCCCAGGGCAGCTCCTCGGTGCAGGAGACCCACCCACTGCTGGGAGAGTGGAAGGTGAGTACCCCATGCACGTGTGTGCACACACACAGGGCTGCCTCAGAGCCACCCCATCCCTCCCTGGGCCTCACTTTCCTGTTCATCTGATCCACTGATCCTAAGCGTGGGGAGTTGGGAAGAATCAGTCATTGGAAGACAGTGAGTCCATCCCAGGAGGCAGTCACGGAATAACACCATTCAGGGTGTTAGAGGTTCTGACTTTAAGCCAGGAGGCAAGGGGAGAGGATTGGGCCTTTCTGGACATCCCACTCCACCTGCTTCCTAGGGAATGGAAAGCGAGAGCGTCCTAGGCACAGGGATACCGCCCTTGACATTCTCTGAGCCCCCCTTTCCAACTCAACTGAGCCATTATTCCCAATCCTGGGGGGTTAAGAGACATCTGTCATGAAAAGGTGGTAAACTTACCATCCCAGGAGGCATGCACAGAGCCATTCAGGGCATTGTAGGTGCTGCCCCCAAGGCCAGGCAGAAGCACCAGACCCCCGCGGACAGCACCGATTGCTCCCGTAGATCCCCGAGAGCTGCCGGTCCAACATGGAAGAGGGGATCAGCCTGTTCTCCTCGTTGCTCAACAACAAGCACTTCCTCATTGTCTTCGTGCACGCGCTGGAGCAGCAGAAAGACTTCGCAGTGCGCGACAGGTCAGGCTGTGAGGCTCTGGGAGAGGGGCAGGGGCCTGCTGGAGGCCACACAGCCTGTCGGGGCTCGGCCTAGCTGGACCCATGCCGGGGGTGGTTTGCAAACTACCTTGCCTGCTGGGCAGGGGGCGTCCACCCGGCTCTGGGCCTCCACATGCCTCCCTCTCCTGGGCCTGGGTGCCTAAGGCAGGGGCCCGCAGGCACAGCGGTGGCCGTGGACATTGGAGAAAGTGGCTCTTTCTGCATGTGGGTTTGAGCTGCACTCGCCCACCCAGGCGGACGTGGGGCTGCCAGGTCTGTGGGGCCACGCCAGAGCCCCCACAGCAGCCACGCCTTGGACCCCCGGGGCTAATGTGCCCGCCCACCCGCAGGTGCAGCCTGGCCTCGCTGCTGACCATCGCACTCCACGGCAAGCTCGAGTACTACACGGGCATCATGAAGGAGCTGCTGGTGGACCTCATCGATGCCTCGGCTGCCAAGAACCCGAAGCTCATGCTGCGGCGCACGGAGTCGGTGGTCGAGAAGATGCTCACCAACTGGATGTCCATCTGCATGTACAGCTGCCTGCGGGTGAGGCGGGGCCAGCCCACCCCCGCCCCCAGGACCAGTGTCACAGGGCAGGCCCGCTCCGCTGGGAGGGGTCCTCACGCCCTTTGCGCAAATGCGGAAGGGGCTCAGGGAGCAGGGACAGGCCTGTAGGGTCCATTATATGGCTCCGGGGAGAGCTGGCTTCCCACAGCGGCCCAGAGCATGCTCAGGAGGCTTTGTTCCAGATTGCTTTCTCAGCCGTCAACCCCCACCCCTGGCCCACTGCCCTTGTCTTCCTTTGGGCCCTGGCTCTGTGTGCAGACCATAACTCAAGGCCCAGTCCTAGCCCTTAAGACTCCTCCAGGCTTAGAGGAGACGGAGGCGGAAATAGCAAATACAGAGCAATCAAGGCCACACAGTGGCGCTCAAGCTCTGAGGCCTCGGACCCCGCTGGAGGGTTCGTGGTGGCTTCCTGGAGGAGGTGGCCCTAAGCTCAGGTCTAAAGGCTTCATAGGAGGGCAGGGGTATGAGGCCTAGCCTGGCCCAAGACACTGTCCCCTCAACAGCCTGGGATTGGAGACCAGATGCTGTGTTCTGCTTCCACCTAAACTCACCCTGGGTGGCTTAGCAGAGTCACGGGGACTTGGGAGCCAGCTGATCTGGGGCCCAAGGCTAGCTCTGCTACTTCCCCACTGGGTGACCCTGGGCAGGTTGATGGTGCTCTCTGAACCTCAGCGATGAGGATGTTATCCCATACCGGCAAGAGTTGCTGAGATGACCAGATGAATGTGCCTGCCCACAGCCCGTGGTTTTCTGCCTTGGGAGTCCAGAGACATTGGGGGTGGGGGACAGGAGGCAGGGGGAGGTGGGGAGAATGGTGCTAGGATCCCAGAGGGGGTGTTACCCCGGCAGCCATGGAGGTGTTGCGGGGGGCAGTGAAAGTTTTCCACATGGAGGCCACGGCATGGCCAGAGGCTGGAGGGCTGGACCATGGAGGGTGGGGGCTGGGCTGGGCAGGCTGGGTCCCAGCCCCTGACAGCCCTGTGCCCACCCCAGGAAACTGTTGGGGAGCCATTCTTCCTGCTCCTGTGTGCCATCAAGCAGCAGATCAACAAGGGCTCCATTGATGCCATCACAGGCAAGGCCCGCTACACACTCAATGAGGAGTGGCTGCTGCGGGAGAACATCGAGGCCAAGCCCCGGGTGAGTTGTGTGGCTGGGTAGCCAGGTGGGAGCCCCCTCCCAGGCTGGCAAGTGTTGGGGGGATCTACATGCCTATAGCACCCTGACCCTAATCCTGACCCTGCCGCCCTGGGCAGGTGGTTGCCCTGCCTGGGGCCAAGGGTAGGGATGGGAAGGGCTTGCTGACTGTTTCCTCCTCTCTTGTGCAGAACCTGAACGTGTCCTTCCAGGGCTGCGGCATGGACTCACTGAGCGTGCGGGCCATGGACACGGACACGCTGACACAGGTGAAAGAGAAGATTCTGGAAGCCTTCTGCAAGAATGTGCCCTACTCTCAGTGGCCACGTGCGGAGGACGTTGACCTCGGTGGGCAGGAACGGGGTGACGGGCCTCAGCACTAGGCTACTCCAGCGGGAACTTTCTCCTGCTTTGGTTGCATATTCCTTTCACTCAGGAAATGTACGTTGATTGTGGCCCTGGGGACATGGAGATGATCAGACCAGGTGCCCATTGCCAGAGAGCTCCTGCTCTGGCAGGGAGATGGGTACTGCAGTGTGAGCAAGCTGCAGACAACAGTAAAAAGTATTCACAAAAGATGTGCTCAAGGAGTGGAAATTAGAGTGGGTTTTGAAGGATGCATAGGAGTTCTGGTTAGGCCAACAAGCTGCCCTTTGTTCTGTGATCATAGGCCCTGTTCCAAGCACCAGGTTGTGATGATAAATGGGCACAGTGACTGACTGTTCAGAGCAGGGGGTTCCCTGGGTCTGGCATGCAAGGGCCGGGATAGGCTATGAGAGAAGGTTGGGCAGGCACTCAGTCACCCAGAGCCTGGAAGGGCAGAGTCAGTACCTAAGGACAGTGAGAGTCATGGAAAGTATGTGATCCCCTTCACACGGTACTTTTTCTTACTTCATCAGCAACAGTAAAGTAACAACCTCAAGGGTGAGGACATTGCCAGACCTCCTGCTCTGTGCCCACCACCACCCTCTCCTCTGGATCTTTTTCCTCTTCCGCTATTTTACAGATGGAAAAATAGAGGCTCAGAGAGAGGCATGGTTTGCCCTAGGTTCCACAGAGAGAGTGAGAGGCCTCTCCCTGTGTGGGCCAGGCTGGTGCTGCCCCCTCCAGCCTGTCCCTGTCCTTGTCCCTGTCCCTGACACCCCATTCCCTGTCCCCAGAGTGGTTTGCCTCGAGCACACAGAGCTATATCCTCCGGGACCTGGACGACACCTCGGTGGTGGAAGATGGCCGAAAGAAGCTCAACACGCTGGCGCACTATAAGGTGGGGTCCCCAGCCCCACCCATCCCCCACTTGCACCCTCCCTAATCTCTGACCTCTGACCTCGGCCTCTCCCCTCCTGTCAGATCCCTGAAGGTGCCTCCCTGGCCATGAGCCTCACAGACAAGAAGGACAACACACTGGGCCGAGGTAGCACCGGTGGACACGGGGAGGGGGTCAGGCCAGGCTTTGGCCCCTTCTGAGCAGCCCTAGTAGGGAAACCGAGGCTTCGAGAGGCAGGGCTGGGCCAGGCTCTGGTCTCCTTGTTTGGGGACAAGAACTGGGCCAGGCCCCTCTGCCCCAGTACTGTTTGGGTAGGGCCTGCTGCCAGGCCTCCTCAGGCTGGGATCCTGTGGGTAGCCAGAGAGAGGCCCCAAGAAGGCGGGATGTGGTTTCAAGAGGTCTGGGCTGCTGCCAGGCTGGAGGGGGAGGCTGGCATGCCCATCAGGGCTTTGGTCTATATCCCTGCCTCCATCCCACCCTCCATTCACACCCTCGGGCTCCCAGGCCTAGCTGCCCAGCTGCCAGGCATGGGGTCCAAGGCTCCTTTGGTCTCAGGGTCCTCTGCTAAGGTCAGGAGCATGATCTTGGGTCTCTCCCTGCCATTAACAAGGTCTGGGTTGGCAGGAGCTCTGGGTTGGGCAGTGGAGAGGGTGAGGGCAGCCATCCTCTCCCCTCTGGGGTCTCCCGCATGCCCATCTGTTTCTCCTTTCTCCTGGTGGGCATCTCTCTCTCATGGCCTTTTTCTCTCAGTCTCGTTCTGTGTGTCTCTCTCTGGATCTCTTGCCTATTTCTTTTTACTACTCTGTCTCTCTTTCTCTCATTTTCTCCAGGTATTGCTTTGGATCTCTGCCTCTCTCCAGTTTTCCGTCTCCATTTCTGTCTTTCTCTCTCTCCCCCCTCCTCTCTCTTGTTTATTTATTGTGTTTTCCCTCTCACAGTGAAAGACTTGGACACAGAGAAGTATTTCCATCTGGTAAGTGCCCGGCCTCCGGCCCTGGGGGTGCCCGCCCTCACTGGGTGTGGACTTGGCTTCCTGCCACCCTGGGGCTCTGGGCAAAGTATTCCCAGGCCCTGGGAAAGGCCAGGGATTGGAGAGCAGGGATGGGTTCCAGAATCCCCCGCATCCCTTTTGCACCACAAAGCATCTGTGGAACCAGATGGAACCCCGTACCTGTGGGTCTCGGGATAGGACCTCCCACAGGACGGCCAAGGATGGTGCCGGGCACCAGCCACTAGACTGACCGCTGCTCCGGCCTCCCAGGTGTTGCCCACGGACGAGCTGGCAGAACCCAAGAAGTCCCACCGGCAGAGCCACCGCAAGAAGGTGCTCCCAGAGATCTACCTGACTCGCCTCCTGTCTACCAAGGTGGGCCTGGCCTCTTCTCCCCCTCCCCCGTGGGCCTGTGCCTGGGGGTGGAGGGAGAGGTGGGAGAGCAGCAGGCAGAGAGCGAGGGAGGAACAGGCTCCTCACTGAGCAAGGAGCTCGACTTGGGGCTTGATCCCAGGACTCTGGGATCATGACCTGAGCCAAAGACTGACGCTTAACCAACTGAGCCACCCAGGCGCCCCCAAACAACTTCTGTATTAGCCAGCATGACAGGGCAGCAGAGGCCCAGAGGGGTTAGTGCTGGTTCCTGAGGTCACACGGCTCAGGGGGGCAAAGTCAGCATCCCGGCCCTACCAGTTCCCCCACTCTGCCTCAGTATCTGGATCAGTCCTTACAATACCCTTGGGAAGAGGAGTTTGCTAACCCATTTCACAGACAAGAAAACGAAGGACCAGAGAGTTTAGGCACCAGCCTGATAGTGCATGGCTTTCCCACTCACCAGCTCAAGCACAGAGGTGCCCACTCACTCTCCCCAAGTGGCCCTGGGCTGATGGCAGCCCCCTCACTCCTCTGCAGGGCACGCTGCAGAAGTTTCTGGATGACCTGTTCAAGGCCATCCTGAGCATCCGAGAAGACAAGCCCCCACTGGCTGTCAAGTACTTCTTCGACTTCCTAGAAGAGCAGGCGGAGAAGAGGGGAATCTCCGATCCCGACACTCTGCACATCTGGAAGACCAACAGGTTGGTGGGCCATGGATGTGTGGGCCGTGGGCAGGCAGGAAGGGATGTGTGGCTCCGTTGTTTCAATGTGGACGGTGCTCAGTGCAGGGGTTCAGAGCCTGGTCTCTCAGCCCGCCTGCCTGGATTCAGTCCCTGTTTTGCCACTTCCTAGCTGTGTGACCTTGGTAAGTCACTTCACCACTCTGTGCTTTACTCTTCCCACCTCTAAAACCAGAGGGATAAAAAATAATCCACCTTAATTGTAAGAATTAACCAGAAGCAAGCATGGTAGTTTTGGCCTCAGCATCCTCTCTCTCCTCCACTCTTCTTAGGTGGGTACCATCAGCTTCGTTTTACAGATGAGAACATTGAGGCTCACAGAGAAGTGCCTGCCCAATGTCAGGGGCAGAACCAGGCTCAAACCCACATGCTCTGACTCCCCTACCCTGTTTGTAGCCTTCCTCTAAGGCTTGTCTGTCTTAGCTTTCTGGGTTGCAGAACCCCACAACTTATTGAGAACTGAAGCCTGAACCTTAGGAGAAGTGACACAGCCTAGAAGTTTCTGCGTGGTTGCAGGGGCTTCTCTGAGCTCTTGCGGGGGAGGGTGTCCATGCACGCCAGATTGCTGAGTCACTGGGTGGCCCTGGGGGTGGGGGTTTTGCCAATCTTCTCTGGCCTCCAGAGGCCAAGGCCAAAAATCCAGACGCTGCCCTTCCCCAGCCCTTTCTGGCTGCTCCGTGGCCCCAGCTAATGTGGACTTCCTGCTGCCGTGCAAGGGCTGGAAGGAGGAGCCGTGTGCTGCCAGGCAGGGCGGGGTTGGGGGGGTTCTTCTAATGAGAACCAGGACCGGGTTTGAGGCTTCCTCGTGAGAACAGAAGGCGCTGTGGGAGCTGGGGGGGCAGGCATGCAGGTAGGCTGGCCCGCTGCAGGCCGCAACCTCGGCTCAGGGCCTTTCCACCACCCCAGCCAGAAGGAATGGTCTTCAGCCCCCTTTGCGGATGAGCAAACTGAGGCTCCATCTTGGGTCGAAGCCTCTCTGGCCTGCAGGGGAAAGCAAGCCTGTCCTTGGCGCCTGGCTGCCTCCCTCCTGTGGACCGCCCCCCCCCTCAGCAACCACTTCTTCACTGCCCCATGCTCTGGGTGGGCTCATGGTGCCCCCATCACCCCCTCCTACAGCCTTCCTCTCCGGTTCTGGGTGAACATCCTGAAAAACCCCCAGTTTGTCTTCGATATCGACAAGACGGACCACATCGATGCCTGCCTGTCCGTCATTGCTCAGGCTTTCATTGACGCCTGCTCCATCTCTGACCTGCAGCTGGGCAAGGTCTGCGGCTCCGGGGCTGGCTGCCCATGGGCTGGGCGGGGAGACAGGCCACAGTGGGGCGCGGGGTCTCGGATCTTTCTGGGAGGGGGACCCAAGGAGCTCAAGCATGCTTCCAGCTGGGGCGTCTAGTCGCCCAGAACCTGGCCCTTGTCAGAAACCTGCACCCGCCTCAGCTGTGCTCACCACCACCTCCCACCATCTGGGCCCTAGAGCCAGAACCTGGGACGCCCGTATCCATGTGGGAAACCAGCGTGGGCAGGTGCAACATCTTGAGAGCCAGCCAGTCTCCAGCAGCCATCCTGCTGGTCAGGAGCCCTGCAAGTGGTCACTGAGTAACAGTGGGGGTGGAAGGGGCAGGTGACCAAGACCTCTGAGCTGCATGCAGGAGGGATAGCCCCAAGACCTCTGCGGGGAGAGGATCCGGCTGGCTTTTGAGCAGGGAGAGGAGGGAGAACAGTCTTCTAGGCAGAGGGACCTACCTGGCCAAGGGCATGGAGGCATGAAAGCCTGGATGCTGGGAACATTGAGGAGATGGTCTGATGAGACCCGGCGCTGCAGGATGGCGGGTACATGACCCTGCCCTGCCATGAGCCCCGGACTTTCCAAGGCTGAGAGAGGGAGAGAAATAGAATGCCTTCACTTCTCACATATGGTCTCCGCAGACAGGTTGCCTCTGACAAAGCTCTGCGAGTATACTTGGCACGTTTGGCTTTCGGGCATTGGAAACATACAGTGGGAAATATTCCACTGAGCCAGCAATCAGGCTTCCAGCAACCTTAGCCACCAAGACCCACAACCCTAAGCAAGGATCCAAATGAAACAGCCTGCGTGCAACACAGAGCTGGCCCACAGCCTGTGCACTTTTCCCCCCTAAAGGAAGCAGGTCCCCCTGCTTCAGGTCATTCCCAACGGTGTCCTAGAAAATAGGGCAGGGGTTCCGTGCCAAAGGGCAGCCTGGGGAGGGGTGGGCAGGAAGAGCCCTGGCCTGGACTGAAGCCGGCTGTGATGGGGCTATTGGTGTGGCTGTGGGGACCTGGGCTGGGCCAGAAGCAGACAGGTCTGTCTGGTCTCCATCGGCCACCTCATCCCTGCCCCTCCTCTCTGCCCAGGATTCGCCCACCAATAAGCTCCTGTACGCCAAGGAGATCCCCGAGTACCGGAAGATTGTGCAGCGCTACTACAAGCAGATCCACGACATGACTCCGCTCAGCGAGCAGGAGATGAATGCACACCTGGCCGAGGAGTCGCGGGTGCGGCCGGCACTGGACGGGCTTGTGGGCGCGGGGTTGGAGGTCACAGATTTCCAGGGAGAGGCTGGGAGAAGCTGGGGGCTTGCGTATCACCCCCCAGGCTGGGCTGGTCTCCAGGGGTCAGCTCACCACCCCCTCCCCGCTCCGCCCTCCTTCCTCCTAGAAATACCAGAACGAGTTCAACACCAACGTGGCCATGGCTGAGATTTACAAATACGCCAAGAGGTATCGCCCACAGGTGGGTCCCTGACAGGAGGCACGCACTCTGGGGCCCACAGTGCCCCCCCACGCAGCCCTGCCTGCCTCCCCTCTGCTCAGGGAAGCCCCAGGAGAGGCTCCTGCTCAGGGACTCACCTGCCGGTGGCCAGCTGTGGCAATCCAGGCGCGTTGTCCCCCCATCTTCTGTGGCAGGGGCTGCAGGGGCCTCTGGGGCCAGGGCCGTGGGCTGGGACCCAGCTGCTCCTTGCTTCCCCCTCAGATCATGACGGCCCTGGAGGCGAACCCCACAGCCCGGAGGACCCAGCTGCAGCACAAGTTTGAGCAGGTGGTGGCTCTGATGGAGGACAACATCTACGAGTGCTACAGCGAGGCCTGAGCCTGGGGACGCTCACGACCGCGACCGCACTTTGTACCCCGTGCCTCGGACTCTGGCTGGGGAAGGACTGAGCAGGGTCAGCTTCGGGGAGGCTGGGGGGGCAATGGAGGGGCTTCTCTGCGCCAGGCAGAGGAGCCCCCAGCCCCGAGCCCCTTGGGCACTTCTGTCCCCTCCCACCAGCCCCCAGACCTGATCTCTGGGTTGGGGACCTGAAAGGCACAGCCCACCCCTGGTAAGGCTCCCACCCGCCCCCAAGCACAGCCTGGATGGAGCCCCCACCCCCCCAGCTCTGCCACCACCACCGCTGCTGTGAGCCCCGCCCCCCAGGGCCCTCTACAAAGATGAGCCCCTGGCCCCCAGGCCCCAGCCAGAAACACTACCTCATCCCATGTGGCGGAGAGGAGGCCTCCTTGAGCCAGCCCTCGAGTGGTTTCTGCTTCAACCATCCAAACGTTCCCTCCGTCTTTGGTCACCCAGAGAGGATCCTGGCGACGTGTGGTTCCCGGCGGCGTCAGGTGTCGGTCGCTGGAGCGGCTGCCCGTGGGCAGGCTCCATGGGCTCTTCCCCCCAGCTGGGTGGGCAGAGCACGAGGGGACAGGTGCTGAGCGCTGCTGGGCTGCAGGGAGGGAGAGGGGCTTATGTTGTACCAAGGCTGTAGCTGGGCTACTTGATCTTGCTGAAAGTGTTTCTAAAGATAGCACCACTTTTTTTTTTTTAAAGCTTTTATATATTAAAAAACTTATCACGCGCCAACTGTGAATAGCTGCCGCTTGTGCAGAGGACCTGGGGAGGGGTCCCCAGGGGCTCTCACCACAACACTGGAAAGGACTGTTCCAGAGAACAGGCAGACCTGGCAGAGACCCCCCCACCCCCCAACACCCAAGGCCCTGAAAAAAAAAAATCACCCATTTTTCTGTTCCTGTGAGAAGCCACCCTCCGTGGCTGGGCTGGCTCCCCCCGCAGCACACCCAGCCAGTGCTGGGACTGGCTCCGAGCCTGCGGGGGCTGGGCTGGAGGGGGTGGCTGGGACGCTCTGGAACCTTCTTTATAATAAAAGCCTGATGGGAAAACCTGCTGTGGGCTCAAGCCTTTATCCTGAGATGGCCAAGGAGGGAAATGTGTGCTCGTAGTAGAAGAGAGGGGCGGCGGCGAGTAGAGCCCTGCCTCGGCCATGTTCCTGCATGAGGAGGAGCATGTACCAGCCCGAGCCCTGGGGAGCCAGTGGCAGGGCTCAGTGGGACAAGGTCAGCTTGGCCGGGGCCTGGCCCATAGCTGAGCTTCCTGGGCTTGGAGGGCTCTCATGGGCCCTCCAGGAAGATGTCATGGCGGCCACGTGCCACCTACCCCTGGGCAGGCCCTGCTCCTCTTACCTTTATAATAGGCCAGTGAGGAACGGAACATGATACCCATTTTACAGATGTAGAAATGGACCCTCAGCACAGTGGAAGAATCCTCAAAGGCCAGGGAGTAACAAAGTGGGGACCGAAACCAGGCTGCGTGTCCATTTTGTGCTTCCTCCAGGCAGTCGCCACCGTGGCCCCCATATGCATGGGGAGGTCAAGGGGACAGCCCTAGAAAGAAAACTGGTATTTACATACGCCCCCTAAATATTTCCTCAATTTTGAAAACCCCATTTTTTTTTCATGTGAGGAAATGCGCAGTTTCCCCAAGGCCAGTGTAACCCTAGACTGTTCCCAGAGGGGCAGTCCTTTCCTCAGGAGGGTCAACCTTGGGGTCAGCATGACCACAGAACCCCCAGCCCACCCAACGGGCTCTGGGCCTGAGCTGGGGGTGAGGCTCATCACTGTCCCCCAAGAAAAGGTCATGAGAGAACTAGCTCCAACTTAGAAACCACTCAAGTTAATCATTTTTCCATCATAATGGGGGAAAAAGCAAAGCACCCATTTATCAAGAACTAGGACAGAAAAATTCATACTATTTCAAACAAAATCCCACAAACACCAGTTCTAGAATTAATGAGAACAGAGAAGTAAGAAAAGAAAAACGAACAATTTTTAGATTTATAAAGAGCCTTTTCCTGTAGGGGCTTCTGGGTGGAGACAGATTCTTTATCTTTTCAAATTTTCTATTCTGAGCACTGATTCCTTTTCATTAAGCAGCAGATTTTCTAATTTAAGTTATTGACACATTTGATAGGGATTTTTTTTTTTTTTTGGTGTGATTTTAGAATGAATATATGTTTCCTGCCGAAATGTCAGGATATCCAAGCTCTCCTAACCCACCCACAGTTCATGTCCCAGAGAACACTGGCCCAGATCGTGTGCCCACCTGGGCCGGGGGCTGCGTAAATCTGGGACCAGGGTGTACGCACCATTCCGTAACCTGCCTTTTCCCCATGCAACCATATGTCATGACATCTTCCCGTGGCATTAAATATTCTGCAGCCTGTTGTCACGCCTGACGAACACACAGTTCCTTCTTGAAGTTTAGAAACATGTTGGCACATGGAAGAAATCTCTCTAGTTTCTGGGGGTCACTTCTCAGCACAGAAGGTGGGCACCCATAGTTACCTGGGGACCTGAAGACTTGCCGTGCAGCAACAGGTGCCCCTTCACTGTCTGAAGGTCATGGAAGGTCATGGACACTTCAGCACGGTGTCCTCAAGCAGGGAGGACACTCGGCCGTGTTCCCTGGGTGCTGGATGCTGTCCGGCCTAGGCCAGACCTGGGGTACTCCCCAACCCCTAGCTCACGGAGGTGCAAGGCCCAGGGATGCCACTCAGGAGCCTGGCCAGGTGCCTCCCTCAACCCCCTACCAAACCGTGAAAGGAGCAAGGGCACAAGCAGACCCTTTCCATGGGAAGCACCAGCCTGGCCCCTGCTGTCTGCTCACAGTACTCTTGGGGCGCAGCTGGCAGCCTCCTTACTGATACCCCAGGGAAGCTGGTAGCACAGCTAGAAAAAGCCTCACGTGGGATTCGAGGCAGTGAGGACAGGGCTGAGGGAGCAGGGCAGGAAGGACCTGCCCAATGCTCCGCGCTGGCCTACATCGGTTTCCCTCTGTGCCCTGTCTGTCCCCTTTCCCGAGTCCTGTCCAGTCTCCTACCTTCCCCCGTGCACTTCCTCACCCCTTCCTTCTCTGCTCCTCCCTGCCTCAGCTGTCACCCCTTGACTGGGCTCCCTCTCAGCAGCCTCCTGCCCGGGCTGAGTCCTCACCCCAGGAAATGGTCACCGTGGGGTCACCAGGCTGTGTCCACCCCACACTGTAGACTCTTCTGTGACCCCTTTCTTCTACACAATACTTCAACAGATCCCATCCACCCTGCTTAAACTTCCACTCAGAACGCACCACTTCTAAGCCCTCCTCCCATGAACAGCTCCCCTCACCGGGACCATGGCGGGGCTTCCTTGCTGCCCGTGTCCCCTGCTGCACTCAGCTGTTCATGGGCCTCTAATGGTTCCTCCTCATGATTAAAATGAAACCCAGAGATCTTCCCTTGGCTGACAACACCCTTCCTGATCTAGCCTTAGCCTACAGTCTCTGTGTGGTGACCTACTGCTGCGTTACTAACCACCCCAGTCCTCAGGGCTTAAAACAATCATTTACATTTAGCATCCCCCCTCCATGGGGAGACACCCGTGGAAGCCTGACACCACAAACAGTACAAACCCAATATGTACTATGTCTTTTCCTAGACATACATACCCACGATAAATTTCATTTATAAATTAGGCAGAGTAAGAGATCAGCAAGTAGTAATGAAATCGAGCAACTGTAAGAAGGTACTATAATCACGGGACTGCAGGCTCTTTCTCTCAGAATAACTTATTGTATGGTCCTCACCCTTCTTGTGACAGGAGAGGATACAAGGTCTGCATGAGGAGGTGCCACGAGGGGTAGGACAGAGGGACTGTGACCTAGCGTTAGGCTATTCTCAACTCTTGGATGATCCATCAGGAGGGTCACATGCTTCCGGAGTTGGGCTGCCCACAGATAACGGAGACCAAGCAAAATGAAACCGCAGGACACACAAGGAGCAGAAACAGCCAGTCTCCTAAGGTCTAGGCCCAGAGACAGTCATAATGTCCCTTCTGCAGTATTTTACTATTCAAGCAATCACAGAGCCCAGATGTAAGGGGTAGGGGCACAGACTCCACCTCCCTCTGGGAAGAGGGTCACACGTGTTTTTAAAGCACCATGGATCTCATCTCCCACTACCGTCCCTCCTCATTGGACTTTAGCCCCATGGAACTCCCTAAGGCTCTTTGAACCTGTCAAGCAGGTTTCCACCACAGGGCCTTTGCACGCTCTCCTCCTCCTGTTGATTAGAGCAGGGCTCTGCTCAGTAACCAGCTGTTGAATGGTCCTCTCCATAGCCAGAGGAATCTTCTTCAGATTTATTTGAGACAGAGAGAGATAGAACAAGCAAGGGAAGGAACAGAGGGACAAGCAGACTTCCTGCTGAGCAGGGAGCCTGACATGGGACTCGATCCCAAGATCCTGAGATCATGACCCGAGCCAAAGACAGATGCCCAACTGACTGAGCCACCCAGGCACCCCCAGAGGGCTCTTTCTAAACACACACTAACCATATTAATCTCTCCCCTGCCCATAACCCTCCCAGCTCCCCCCCACCACTGTCTACCTTCCCCTCATCCACCCATCCCCCACCCTCCCCCCATCCCGAGCTCCTCTCAGAGCCACAAACCCCCTCCTTCCACGATACTGGCCAGCCCCACTGCACATTCTGGGTTCTCTGCCTACAGTGCCCTTCCCCGCTGAGCTGTCTCTTGCTCATCTTTTAGGTCCAGCTCCTAGGAAGCAGTTCCAGATTTCAGGCTGGATTTAACAGCCCTCCTGTCCCTCCATAGGCCCCTACATGGCTTGGAGCCCTGCAGCAGCCCTTTATGTTGTACAGCTGGTCTCCGCCAGGGAAGGATCTCCTATCTGGACTCGAGCCGCAGGTGGCCAAAATCCTTGGACCTCAGCCTCCACCCACACCGATTTGTGACGGAAAAAAGTCTTTATTGATAAATAGGTTACAATGAAATAAATAGAGTGACAGTTTTTGGGGGAATAAAAACTCGGGTAGGATTTCCGTGTCTCCACCCCAGCTCTAGCTTTCAGCCTCCACCTTCCTACTGGACAGTTTGGATGATGAGGCCTTGGTGGGCACGCCCGGCCTCCTCGGGCCCTTGGGGGCCTCTATCTTCCTGGCCAGGGGTTCAGGTACCATCTTAGACCCGCCACCCCTGGGACGAGCAGAGGCCTTGGCTTTGGGCCCCTCCTTGGCCACATGGGCAATGACCTCTTTAGGGATGTGGTTTTCCTTCTTTTTGGCTGGAGAAGCAGCACCATTCTTGCCCTATAAAAGAAAGCAAACCGTAAGTAAGAACAGAGTGGGGCAGGGTTGGACGCATAGCTTAGAGCCCACAAGAATAGGATTGAAATCCCAGTGGGCTCCAAGCTGGGGAGAAATCTGGGTGGCTTTGGACAAGGGGCCCCAACCTCAGCCTGGGTCTTATGTGGGAAACAGGGGTGAGGATCCTCAAAGCACTGGAGGGCCAGATGGAAGTGAACAGAATTTTGTATCAAAGAAAATTACTCCCTTCTCCACAAATTCTCCTTTCTCTAGACCCTCCCAGGGGCCTGGTGCAGGATGCCCAAGCTCTGCCCATGCTCAGCATGGAGATCCAGACCATGGAAGTCATGCAGGACCTACCTTAGGGACCGTGGATTTTACACTCTGACTCCCAGCTTTTGTCTTCCTGGGGGCCTCACCACCTGTCAGAGGGTAGGGGAGAGCATGTGGGAAGGAGCCCTTTCAGGAGGAGCTGCTGAAGGTTCAGGGGCCCTAGTCCTCACTCTGATACTTATTGGCTATGTGACCTGGGGCAAGGCAGTTGGTCTCTTTGAGCCTGGGTGCCCTTGTCTACAAACTGGGGGTAACAGCATCTCTCTCATGAGATGGTTGGGGGATTAACTGGACAGTGGGAGACCATCCCCCACCCTGAGCAAGGCACCAGGCGGAGCACCCCCCTTGCTGTGTTCACCCTCACCAAAGATCCCTAACTGGTTTATTGGTCTCTAGTCTTTAGCCTGCCTTCTACACTTGATATATTTTTAAAAATACTCTGTACCTTAGCTGTTCCCTGTTCAAAGTCCTTCCACGTCTCTTTGTTGTCCTCCAGATCTGGTCCAAACTCCCAGCTGCCTTTCACAGGCTCCCCCTTCTACTTCCCACATTGCACACAGAACAATTTGCACTTCCTCAATACCTCTCCCTTCTTCATGCCTCTGGGCCTTTGCACAGGCTGTTGTCCTCCCTAGGACACTTATTCTAGGAAACTTCCCCTGACTCCTCTCAGATGAGCCAGGCTCCTCTTCACTCTGGGTTTCCCCTTCCCTAAACCTCCCCACGCACCCCCAGCTACAATGAGTTCTCCAACTCTCCAGGTCAAGCCAAGCACTCAGCCACATCTATAGATAAAGAACCCCTTCCCCAGAGCAGGCCTCTCCTTCCCTCCCACCTCATATCCAGCAGCTGCCACAAACCCTTGTCCCCAAGCTCTCCTCCCAGCCCCCTCACACACCTACCTTGGCTCTTCCTTCTGCCTTTGACCTTTGACTTCTCACTGAGCCCAGTGGCACTGGGAGGAGCCCATGGGGCCTTGTCTGGCTGTTGAGAGGCCTTCCTGGCCTCACTCACTCTTGCCTCTTGGTCTTTGGTCTGGCCGCCTTTCTTGGGAGCCTTCTCTTTGGCTGCACCTGGTTTGGGAGGAGCCATCCTTGCCTCTAGAGGCTTCTTCGGTCCCCTTTTCACCTCAGCTGGGTTGGAAGGGTCCTTCTTTGCCTCTCTTGGTTTCTTAGGGACCTTCTCCTTGGCCTCACTGGGTTTCCTGGGGGCGGTCTTGGTGGATGTCTTCCTGGGTTGGACTTTCCTTTTATGCTTGGGAACCAACTGGTGGAGGAGAGAATGGAGTGGAATTGAGAGCATAAGTTCTCAGGGTCTCGCACCCCTACATACTACACTAGGCTCAGAGAAGGTGGCCTTGTTCCAAAGAGGGAAGAAGGTGGTCAAGGGCACGAGCACGTCCCAGATGCCAGATGCCAAAGACACATTCTATCCCTGTACGGCTCTTTGAGGGAGGGGTGCTGCCACTGAGAGCTGGGGGGCCCAAGTCTCCCAGACACATCCTAGGTTCTCTTACTTCCTGCATAGGTGGCTGGCAGGAGAGCATAGGCAAACCCCCTCCTGCCCCCGAAGTCTGGAAGGCTCAAAGCCAGGCTCCTGGGAGTAAATTGCACAGCACACATTGTGAGTCCTGACCCGTCCTCGGAGATGCTAATCTACAAATATCCTTCAACCTCCCAGCCCATACACCTTCGCTTGCACCATGGCTCTGACTCCCCCTCCTCCTCCCCCTACCTAGGCCCTGCCCCTCACCTCATACCTCATACCTCCATGCCTCCCTGAGTCTCCTTTTTCCCCTTTTGCCTTGGGTGGACCTTCCAAGTCAGAGAGCTGAGAGTTCACAACTTCCTGTGGAACTCAGCCAAGTCTTCTGGTCTCTCACTGGCCTCAGTCTTCCCATCTTTACAATGGGGCCATCAGGGAGTGAGTGAGAGGCAGGGGTATGTGAGGGTCCCTGGCAAATAGGTGGCCTCATCCTTCTACAGCCTGCCTCTAGTGATGTTACTCCCTCTGCTCCCCAAATTTCATTATCATCATGACCAGAAACAACCTCCCCTCCTAGCACACACACATTCCTAATTCCATGACCTTTACTCTGGGCTCCCTTCCTCGCCTCCCCTCCTCTCAGCCCACTTTACGGATGGGCTGTCAGGTCCTGCAGCCTAACCCAGCCACATGCACCCTCAGTGCCCCCACCTTGCTCTCCTTCACCCCCGCCCCCTGCCCCGTGCCCCTGGACTTGCCATAGCTTGTGTCCAAGCTCTAACCCTCGCCTGGGAGTTCTGTGAGGAACTTGCTGTCCTCGGCCACCTGGTTACCACAGGGACCGGAACATGGTAGCTTGAGAAAGTTCCACGTTGTTCTATGGTTACGTTAGAGCAACTGCCATGTGCTGGGGCCCAGCAATGACAAGACTTCCCTGGTGGCAGCTGACAGTCACATGCTGGGGTTGGATTTTATGCCCAATCTGCCCTCAGCTCTAGGTGTTCCTGGATGGCTTCCCTCCGGGACCCTTCCCTTTGAAAGATGAGAATGGGGTGGCTTAGGGAGGGGCAAGCCCTGGTCTGGAGACCTGGGGTTTAGAGCCAGAGAGCGTGGGGTGCAAACCTGTGACCTTCTAGAGCCCATGGTTGGGTGTGCCTTGGCCATGATGGAGAATTCCAGGCAAGTGTTGTGGGCACTAAGGACTCTGAGTGAACACAGCTGAGATAGTCCCTGGTCATAGAACACGCGGGATAGGGATGAAGGCAGATGCAGCTGGTGAATTGGAGCTCTTGACAGAGGCATAGCACCACCCTCCTGGAGGAGAGGGTATCTCCAAGATGACAGAAGGAAGACAAGGAGAGAAGATGGGGAACAGCCCCCCTGGTGGTGGGGACTGGGGAGGAGGAGCTGGGCTGAAGCTCAAAGTCTGGGGCCCAGACCCTCCCACCCTGCGGCCTCCCCCAGCCCCACTCTCCAGCCCCAGCAGGCTCACTTTGAAGCTGCCAGTGGCGCCCCTGGCCTTGGAGTTGGTGGGCCTGATGAGCAGACCGCGGTGCACGCCCGTGGCCAGGGCCTGCTTCAGCAGGTGCTTGAACCGGAGGCTGTCTGCCATAGGGTACTTCTGCAGGATGTAAAGCTTGATGGCAGCCACAGAGGTGCCCCGGCGCTGCTCTCCTGCCTGCAGTGCCTCCAGGACCATGCGTAGCACAGGCGGGTGGCGGCGAGGCCCTCGGATGGCGCTGCGACTCGGGCCTGTGGGCAGACAGTGGCACGTCACCTGGTGCCCAGACCCCCACTCCGGCCCGACAGACCACGGACCTGCCTGGCAGAGCACCCACCAGGCACCGGCCAAGCCGCATGGCGGGGTGGGTCAGGGGTCTGTTGGGGGCGGGGATCAGATACACCCCAGGTGGGTAGCCCCGCCTACTGGCCTGTAAGCAGCCCAAGGTTGGGGGGCAGGCTGCTTGTCTGGCCACTGGCTCCCAGTGACTGGCGCCGGGCTGGGCCCACACCGGGCGCTCCTTAGAGCCTCACTGAAAGAACTAAATAGTCCTTTTAGAAAACCAAATACATCAGGTCAGTTGTCTAAGCCTAACTACCCGTTTACAGGAAATCCAGAGGCTCGGCGAGAGGGCCACAGGGAGGAAATCAGCAAAATCCAGCCCATGAGGAGCTTTCCAAGACGCACAACTCAGCTTCTTCTACAAATAAACAAGGAGGAAAAGAAAAAGTGGGAAGGGGCCCTAGAGATAAAGACACTGCAGAGCCCGTCCAAGCAAATGCAACGTGGGATCCTTTATTCAAACTCAGAGCGGGACCTAAATGAGCCAACCGGGGGGGAGGGGGCGTGTGGAGGGGAGGCAAACAGATAAATGTGAGAATTGTAGAAGTTTGGTGAGATTAAGGGTGATATTTTGGGGGGTTTGCTGATGGTATCACAGTTACTTTGTAAGAGGCTCTCTTCTTTTAAAGGTAAATACGAAGGGCAACAGAAGCAAAAATAAACAATTAGGATCACATCAAACTAAAAAAAAAAAAAATCTTTGCAGAGCGAAGGAAATCATCACAAAATGAAAAGGCATCCTATTGGATGAGAGAAGATACTTGCAAATGATATATCCCATAAGGGGTTAATATCTAAAATATATAAAGAACTCCTACAACTCAGTAACCAAAAAACCAATCTGATTAAAAAGAGGGCAGAGGATTTGAATAGACATTTCTCCAATGTCATACAGATGGCCATCAGGCACATGAAAAGATGATATCACTAATCATCAGGGGAGGGCAAATCACAGCCACAACGAAGACAGGAGCTCACACCTGTTGCAATGGCTAATAGTAAAAAGGAAATAAATAGGGGTGCCAGCTTGCCTCAGTTGGTTAAGCATCTGGCTTTTGATATCAGTTCAAGTCTTGATCTCAGGGTTGTGAGTTCAATCCCTGTATTGATCTCCATGCTGGGCATGGAGCTACTTAAAAAAAGACAAGAATAACAAGTGTTGGCAAGACTGTGGAGAAAAGGGAACCCTTGTGTACTACCGGTGAGAATGTAAACTGATGCAACCACTCTGGAAAACAGTATGGAGGTTCCTCAAAACTGAAAAATAGAACTACCCCACCATCCAGCAATTCCATTTCTGCATATTTGTCTGAAGAAAACAAAAGCACTAGTTCAAAAAGCTATATACATCCCTATGTTCATTGCAGCATTATTGATAATAGTCAAGATATGGAAACAACTCATGTCCACAAATAGATGAATGGATAAAGAAGACCTACTCTTGGATCCAGTGGAATATTACTCAGCCCTAATCTTGTCATTTGCAACAACATGGGGTAGACTGAGGAGGTATTATGCTAAGTGAAATAAGTCAGACAGTTTGATATCACTAACAGGATAACTACACTTAATCATGGTAGGCATTTCATTATGCATACAAATAATGAATTTGTATGGTTATGTACTTAAAACTAATAGAATATTATATATCAATTAAAAATAGCTTTAAAAAATTAAGATGGGACACCCAGGTGGCTCAGTCAGTTAAGTGTCTGACTTTTGATTTCAGCTCAGGTCATGATCTCAGAGTCGTGAGATCAAGCCCTGGGTCAAGCTCTGCACTGGGCATGGAACCTTCTTATGATTCTCTCCTCCCCTCTCCCTGCCACACCCTACACATGCACCTACTCCTCTCTCTCAAAAAAAAAAAAAAAAAAAACAACACAAAGATAAATGCTGGACTATTTGTAGGTGAAATGATAACCTTGGCATTTGCTTTGAAATGACACAGTAGGTGAAAAAAAGAGTACCGAGGACCCGATAAGTGTTGAAGCTGGATGATGGGTGCACAGGGAAGGGAGTGGCGGGGGCAGGGGACACTATACCACTCAGTCTATTTCTGCATGTGTTTGGAAGTTTCCATACATAAGAAATTACAAAAGAATCCCACTCCTAGGTATGTATACTCAAGAGAAATGAAAACCCATGTTCAAATGAAGATTTATACACAAATGTTCATAGCAGCATTATTTATAATGGCCCAAAGTAGAAACTCAAATGTCCATAAACTAATGAATTGGATAAACAGAACATGGTATTAGCCATAAAATGGAGTATCATCCAGCCGAAAGAAGGAATGAAGTTCTTCCTTGAAAACATGCTGGGTGCCATTTATATGAAATGTCCGGAATGGGATAATCACAGACAGAAAGTAGATTAGTGGCTGCTGGGGCCTGGGGATTGAGGGTGGGGAGGGGCAGTGACTTTAAGGGCTACAGGTTTTCTTTTAAGGGGATGAAAATATTCTAAAATTGCCTGTGGAGATGGATACACAGCTGTGAATATACTAACAGCACTGCACCCTTTAAATGGGTGAATTGAATGGTATGTGAATTACTGAGATCTCAATTATCTGTTATTTATTTTTTTTAAGTTGTAAAAGAAAATAGGATCAAGGGAAGAAAAGCTGCTGGTCACTATCAGGGGCATAAAAGTGTTTTAAATATGAAGCCTGATTCAAATGTGGTGATTAGAAATGTTGGCTTCTGATCAATCTGCAAAAATGAAAGACTTTTTAAAAGGAATTGATTGGCTAAAAAATATGTTTTTTAAAACACATTTTGAAGTAGAAGAGGAAAAAAAGGCAAAAGAACTGTAGAGACCTAATCCAATTCAACTGTTGCTGCCTCCTGGCCAGGAAGAGCCCAGTGTCTGGGAACTTTGGGCCAAAAGCTTGGAAATGGGTGGAATTGCTGGTCAGCCACACCCAGGACCCTGGGAGTTTCACTCTCCTCTCTGGGCCTTAGTCTTCCCTTCTGTACAGTGGGGATGGGGTGTCTAAGAAAGTCTGCACCCTCCCAGCTGCGGTGTCCTTCAGCCTGGCCTGCAGTGACAGTTCTAACCCCTCCCCTGCCTCCTCCAAACCAGGCCCTGTCCCAGGGAGCCACCCCAAGTCTCTTCCTTCCCCACTCCCTGAAGCTGAATGCAGTTCCTCATTCTGCATTATTCAACGCCTGCTAGTTCCTGGGATGACCAGAAAAGAACTCCTAGCTCCCCAAACTTGTCCTCCATCCTCTCTCTCCCAGGAATGGCACCCACCATACCTACCTGGACACCCAAGCAAGAACCTGGAGGACATCTGGACCTTTCTTCCCCACCCCTTCTTCATAGACTTCCCTCCTCTCCATCCCGAGCACCACATCCTTCTTCCCCCTGCACCTCTCCTCCCTGCCCTTCCCACTGCCCTCAGTGGAAAGGGCCCAAGGCCCTGGTGAGGGCTTGGAGGCTCAGCTGGCAGGACCTAGCCATCCCCTCCTCCTGCCCCGCCCCCCCTGCCCCTGGCCTGAGGAGGGCCTGTGACTCCCTGGATGCTTGTCCCAACCCCCTCACCTCTGGGCCTTCACCCGTGCTCTTCTCTTGCCTGGGTGGCCTTTGTCCCCCATGGTCACTCAGGTAGCCCTCACTCGTCCTTCAAGGCCCATGCAGCACCATGATTTGGACACCTGCCCTGACTTCTCAAGGACTGATGAGCAACACTGCCCCAGGCTCCAAAGCACCTGGAACCCACCCTCCAACCTTCTCTGAAAAAGCATTTACTCACACCCGTTTCTTCTGGGTAAGGCCACCTGAAAGGCAACCTCCTTCAGGGGTCACCGCCTCCAGAAAGCCCTCCTCGACCTCCCAGAGTGGGTTAGCGACTCCTTGGGGCTCCGACAGCCCTCTGCATTCTTGGCGTCAGAGCACGTGCCACATTATGAAATGGCATCCATTAATGAGGCAGTCTTCCCCATCAGACCAAGAGCTCCTAGCATCAAATGCTCACTCTCCGTTCCCCCCACCCTTCCTCCAACTAGCTGCCCTCAGCTGCAGTGTGACTGCCAGCCCTCCCCCAACAGGAAATGGGCTCCAGCTGCGGAGGCCCGCTCTGCCCTCTTCCCCTGAGCTGGGCCAGCCTCAGTCCCCAGACCCTGGCCCCCTTCCCCGGCCCCTGCTAAGTCCAGACATCAGCTCTTCTGCCAAATGAGCACCTCAAGTCCACAGCCTCTGGGATGGGTGCTGGTGCTGGGCTGGGAGAGGAGGCTGGGTGGCACAAGGAGGGTCCAGGACACCCAAGGAACGGGCTCGCGGGGACCTACCTGGCTCTTCAGACCCAGACAGCCGGGATGACCCCACTGTGGAGGGCAAGGGGGCTGAGGACACTGAGGATGTCGAAATGTCGCTGGAGGCAAAGCTCCCAGGAGCCATTGCATGGGTAGACTGGGATGCAGATGCTGATGGTCAGACCCCTCCCGAGGTGTGAAACTTCCAGGGCTGCTCATTCCTCTTATATATCAACAGCCCAGCCCCCCACTCCAATTAGCCCCTGATTGGGCTGGGAGGCTGTGTGGGCTGCTGATTGGGGCAGGAGGGCTGGGATGGGGCACTGCAATACTGCCCTGTGCACAGACGCCCAGCTTGGCCCCCCATTCCTATGTGACCTTGGGTGAGTCAATTGATTTTTCAATTGACTTTTCCCATGGCAAAATGATCTGTGCTGAGATGACGGTCCCTCCTGTGCCCTCTACCCCCACAGGCGGAGAGGCTGACAGGGAACTGGGCACACCTGGGGCGTGGAAGTGGCCACTGAGGCCTCCAGGCCCATTTACCTCAATGCCACTCCTGTTCTCAGGCCGCTGCCACCCTTGGTTTCTCAAGAAGTGGTGTTTCTCGACCTCATTGGCACTCAGGAAAATTCACACTGAAACAGCGATAAGATACTATTTTCCATCAAACTGACTAAAATTAAAGGCAGTATAGGTATGGATGCAGGAAGTGCATCCAGTGCCTCCACCAGGAGAGGGAATTGGGGGGCAGCCTGCTTTGGAAAGGTATTCCCTTGAACTCAGCAACTCCCCTTCTCTGTTCTAGAATTGCCTTAGTCAGAAAAGAAACAATTGATGCATTATCTGGAAAAAGAAAAAAAGAGAGAGAGAGAGAACTACCAGAAGAATCCCTCGAGGTTTGGCTGAAGTACTCCCTGAGTACCGAATACCGTGCAGCCATTTGAAACGATGGGTGAATTAGTACAGGCCCAGGTGGTTTTCCCCACCTGCTGGCATGACAGGTATTTACGTCTCTCTCATGCAGATGCCGGGTGGCCAGGCCGTCAAGAAATCACAGCTGCTGGGAGGGGGAGTCGCTTTGGGAATCAGCGCGGTGACATCTAACACAAGGAGAGCTACAGATTTGGGCCACGTCCCAGCCGTGTTGCTCTGCTCCGGGGAGAAGTTGGGGAGAAACTCTCACCCTGAGAGATACACGGGCTCACACGCACGTCCAGAACAACCCGAATCTGCAGCCGGGGAAGTGAGGACGCTTAAGCCAGAGTCCACTCACTTGGTAGAGGAGTGCATGGCAGAGACAATAAGTGAACCAGGGGGCCACCTGGCTGCCTCAGGTGGTGGAGCATGCGGCTCTCAGTCTCACGGTTGGGAGTTCGAGCCCCACATCGGGTGTAGAGCTCGGGGCTCGATCCCAGGACCCTGAGATCATGACCTGAGCCGAAGGCAGTGGCTCAACCCACTGACCCACCCAGGCACCCCTAGATAGATAAATTTTTAAGATGAAAACTAATGAACCGGAATGAGTCTGTGGAATACGCTCCCCTGCCACCTATGTGTGTGAGCGTATGAGTGTGTGTGTATCTGTGTGTGTGTGTAAGTGAAGGTACGAAAGAAGGTCTGAAAGGATTCACACCAAGGTAATAGTAGTGCTTTCCTTTGAGGAGGGTGTAGAATTTGCAGGACACAGGTTTATTTAGTTATTTCAGAGAGAAAGGAGGGAGATTCAGAGAACAAGTGGGAGGAGGGGCAGAGGGAGAAGCAGACTCTCCAGCGAGCAAGGAGCCTGATGCAGGGATTGATCCCAGGACCCTGAGATCAAGACCCGAACTGAAGGCAGACACTTAACCGACTGAGCCACCCAGGCACCCAGAGGATTCAGGTTTAAAACACCACTTGCATTCTTCTCCCTATAGTTCTTTATTGTTGGGATTTTTCCAGACCAGATGTCTGAATTGAGAGAGGCAGTGGCCCATCAAAGTGCTCTAAAGTGAAATTAGGAAGCACTCCGTCGCCTAGCACCCTTCATCGTTCTCCACTGCCCGTAAAGGGAAGCTTGACCTCTTGAGTCTGGCTCACGGAGCCTGTTTCCCCTGGAGCCCTGCAGCCCCAACCACTGTGGCTCTTGGAATGGGCTAGATTGTTAAGAGCTGGCCTTTCTCCTTTGTGTTCCTTTTGTGTGTATGTTGGATGGATGCAGAAATGGCCCCAATTTTTCACCCTTGCCTGTGTCCATGTCTATTTGCATGTAACTTTGCAGCTCTTCTCATACTCCTTAAGTCTGAGCTGGTCTTGTGACTTGCTTTGACCAACAGAATACAGTGGAAGTGATGCCATGCCAGTACCAATCCCATGTGAATAGGCCCTGGCTAGTTTGCTGGATGCTCAGAGGCCCACAGCTTAGGCACCCCTGTCACCCAGCCCATAGCTGGCCCACCAGCCAAACCTTCAGTTGACCAAAGATGCTTTAAGGAGCCCAGCAGGGATTGATCAAGCTGAGTCCAGATCAGCAGAACAACCTGGCTGACCCACAGAGTCACAGGCAACAATACATGGTGTATTGTTTTCAGCCACGAGGTTTGGGGGTTGTTTGTCATGCACATGAGCTAACTGATACAGTCTGCCTAGAGGGCCTTTCTTCATCCCCACCCACCTTCTCTGGATTGTTTCCCGTTCATCCTTTCAGCCTCAGTGTAGCTCAGAAAAGCCCTCCTTGACCCCTTAGGAGGTTAGGATCCCCTCGTCTGGTTCCAGCAGTCCCTGGAACCTCCAGCACTCTGAGGCACAACTCTCCCACACTAGCCCCTGGAGGGCACGGGGTGGGGGTGGGCAGGGTTGTGTTTGTCTTGTTCCTGGTGGTATCCCTGGTGCCTAGAACAGTGCCTGGCACACAGTAGGCACTCAGAAACCACTGCTATGGAACCCCAGTGCCAGAGCCCAGCCTGGCTGAGTGGAGGGAGGCCTGAGAACCATCTGCAGGAACCATGTTAGAGCAGGAGGCGAGATGAGGCAAAGAGGCACATGGTGCTGGCACAAACAGGGGCCGCAATTTTGATCACATTGTGGGGAATTTCCAAGAATTGAGAAATAGAGAAAGACTCAAGAGATACAAACATTCCCACAAGCTTCAGATGAAACCCTGCTCCTGGGCTGTGCCAGAATAGAGTTTTGCATTTGGAGGGAAGAAGTTCTAAAATGCGCTGCAGATCTAAAAATTCTTCTAGAGGATTGCCTTTTTCCAGGGAAATGATAACTGTAAGGTTCAGGCTGCTGTAGAGAGGAAGGCTGCTCCGTGTACTTACGTGACTCCTACTGAGGCTGGTGTGGGATTTAAGTCAGGCTGACAACTGTTTTACCATTTTCGAACCCTGAGTGGGGGCCTCCTACATGTGAACCCTCTCATAAGCCTGAAGATTACAGTTCCAGACTTTTAGAAGCAGCAGCAGAGTGTTAGTTTTGTGTAACTCTAGCCCCTGTGGCATCAAGGAATTGGTGACTTTAGTCAATGAATGCATAGAGGGCAGGGTGGAAATAGTAATAGCTACCATGTTCTATGTCCACGTACATTTTTATATTCACTATTTTATTTATACATGAAGAAGCTAAAGTTCAGAGAGGACCTGCACTAGATCTTCCCGAGTCCAGAGGGTGGGCTGGAACCTGGAAGCTCTCTGTTTTAGTGACGAAACCAGCTATAACTCCAGAATACAGTTGTTTAAACAAAAAAACATGAAATCATTGTCTCATGAGACTCTTCAAGAGTGAGTTGTGCAGGGCTGAAAGGCAACATGGGACACCCAGCCAGGCTCCTTTTTGCTTGCTGCTGTGCTATTCTCTGACCACAGATTCTTCCTCATGAAACAAGATAGCTGTTGCAGTTCTGGTCATCATGACAACATTCCAGCCATCAGACAGGAAACGAGAGAAGGGGAGGATGCCTCCATTCTCTGAAATGTGCAACCCAGAACTGCACATACCATTTCTGGTTATACGCCATTGGCCAGACCTTAATGTCATGCCACTGCAGACGCAAGGGAAGCTGGGAGATGCTGTCCCGTGCTGGGTCGCTAGGTGCCCAGCTAGAACTTGGGGTGATATCACTAAAAGAAAGCAAAGGGAATGAGTATCGGGGGCAGTTAGCATTTGCTTCTGCCTTTCCCGACACCCCTCCGTTATATTAATCTCTTGACTACCACCCCAGGGGCTGCTCCTTTGAACTTGGTTCACATCTCTGGGAAGGAACCTCGCGTTTATACAGTGTCTACCGTGCATTGCAGTTTTTACAGCAATCATCTCGTTAGTCTCTATAGACAATTCTACCAATTGGGATGAGTCTCCTCTTTAAAGTGAGGGGCCTGGAACCGAACGAGGTTTGAGGTAATGGTCCGAGGTTGCATGACTGGGAAGGGCACCCACTGTCTCTCTGGGGGCACCCTGGGGTGTCAGGAGTGCAAGTCTCTACTGAGGGGGCATAGGGTAGGCTGCCATCAGGCTTTGCTGCCTTGGTGGTGGTACCCAGGTGGGAGGATCGGTTCATGCTCTCTGCTCCCAGAAACAAGATCAGGGGTGAGAGAGCTCTGTGTCCTTGAGGCTGGCCAGGTCACAGCCCAGACACTTGCTCCCTCCAATCCATCTCTGAGTCCCCAGGACATCCTGGCCCAGGGTCAGCTTCCTTAGGCCGGGTTGAATGAAGATATGATTGTATACAACAGGCGTTCCATAAACCAGTTTGCCACCTTGAGCCTGGAGATAAGGTAACACCCTCAACCCAAGCTAAGCCAGCAGCTGTCGGCCTTGGTATATAGCAGGTGACTGTCGAATCAATGATAAATGAAAGAGAGAAAGAGGACTTCCTCTCTACCAGGAAAAAAACAGAGACTTTTCTGGTTTGAGAGTAAATTTTTTTCTCTGGATGTGGGACTGAAACAAGCATACCACTCGTCAGAATAAGTACAGAGATGGGGTGGTGAGGAAACAGGGCTGTCCACAAGGCAGGGCAGCAGAAATGCCTCTGTCTCTCCCACTGCCTAACACATCGGAAATGGAGTGAGACCTGTAGGACCAGCCACGGGAATCTTTTTTCTCGTGTCTACAGTGTGGGAAAGAGGCCTGGTATAGCGGGCCATCACCACTTAAACAGAGGCCAACCCCTCTGGGCCACTGTTAGTTCTGCCCACCCTGTCTCTGGACCTCCTCCGTCTGGTAACGACACCCCCCAGGTATCCCTTGGGCTCCTTCCTGTCCCCACCCTCACTCAGACCGTTTGGTTTATGTAGGGATGGATGGGCGATGGGGGGGTGGGGGGGGGGAGGGTGTGCTCAGGTGACCCAGGTCTGGCCAATCAGAGGATGGTGTAGGGGTGATTAGGTGACCCTGGCCTGGCCAATGAGAGCCTTACCCAGGACCTTTGCTGGAACTGTCAGGGAAAAAGCAGCTCACTTTCTGCAGGGCTTGCTGGTAGGTGTTTGTGCTACCTCTTGGAAATAGTGAGCTTGTGAGTGGGGCCAACACAGGGAAAAGTGTAGCCAGAAGGAGAGATACAGAAGTCTGAGCACATCTGAGCCCCTGCATCCAGCTGTGCCTGAAGCCCTGGGCGTTTCATTTATGGGAGCCAACCCTGAAGAAATCCTGACTGACATCACTGAGGGAGGCAGAGTAAAGAGGGGCCACAGTAGGGATCCCAGCTATCACCTGCTCCAGCCCCACCGTGGCCCTGAGGACCTTTCATCTCAGGATCCAGCCATCCTTTCCCACCTTGGAGGTTGCAAGTAACTCTTGGGACTATATCTCCATTCTTGTTCCCCCTTGTGGATGATGTTCTCAGTAAGGCCAGCTCTGAACTGAAGGCCCAGTAATATCAAATCTCCCACCGGCTGCAGTGTGCCAGGAAGTAGGCTGGCCACATGAAGTTTGCAGTCCTCTTAAGCTCGGTTTAAGATTCCCTTTGGCATATAAGGAGACGCAGAGAGATGACAAAACTTGCCTGCAGTTTCACAGGCCACCTGGGTCTCTGTGACTCCAGAGTTGGGGCTTTTCTTGTTTCCAGGCCTGCTCCCTCTACCCCCACACCCCTAAGGGGCTCTGCTGGTTGCCCAAACCCGGCATCGTGGGGGTGAAGGGTGGGTGTGGGGTGGGTGCAGCCCAGTTTCAATCCACTCTGCAGATAAAGAGCTGGAGAGCAACAAAACCACCACCATTAACCCCGAGTGTAGGAGCTGAGCTTTCAACGTCCCAGTTTGCCCAGGGTCCAGCAGAGCTGTGGTGAGCTAGAGCTTCCGGCTTCCGTTACGTGGAGCAGGGGCAGCTATGGAGGAAACTCAGTTCTGATGCAAAGAGTTCTGGTCAGCTTCGCAGCAAGAACTCTCCAGAATGGAGAATGGACTGGAGCTACTAAAGACAGGCTCACCCAGCAAGGGAGCTGGAATCTGGGACCGATGAACATCCCCAGGGAAGGTGGGCCCATCGGAATTTCCAACTTTTTGTTTGTTTTTTAAGCTCCTTGAGACAAGGGTAACTCAACTCTTCATTAAGTGTGGGCAAGTGAATGAATATATACGGCCTCCAGAAGCTCCAAGCTGGCCCACAGTTGCTGTGGCCTAGTTGCTGGACAAGAGAGTGGGTGGTTTGCAGAAACTGAAAGAAAGGCCCAGCTCTCCCTCAGCTGTATTGGGAAGGGGAAGCACCAGGCCTGGGGCTCTAGGCCAGAGGTGAGACCCTGGGCCTTGGCCCTAGACTCCACAGTCCCCTGACGTTTTTTCAGTCTTGATGACTGCATTCTGCGTTCACTTGACTCTCCCCCTTTGCAGCCCAGCCATCAGCCCTGGTCTGGCCTTCACGCCTGGCTAATTTTAAGAAACCTGCTGAGGCTGGATGCTTAAGACTTTGCCCAATCTCAAAACGGTCACTATCAAGAGGAGATGATCATATTAATTAATTAATTATATTAATTTATATTATTCGTAATGTTAACTACAATCTGTACAGCCCTTTACCATTTACAAAGTGCTTACATGCTCTCACACACACAGGCACCTGCACACACAAAATCCTATTTGATTTCACAGCAGCCATGCGTTGGCAGAGCCAGGGATCTGGGATTTCCAGAAAGAAAGTGAGGCCCCAGGGAGGGAAACCAGTGCTCAAGGTCATCAGCTGAGGGCCAGCTGCTGCTAAGGTGGTTTCGAGAGGATAGATGTGCTCTCCCAGCCCATTCATTCCTTCACTCATTCCTCCATTCATTCCTTCCTTCATCCATCTAGCATTTATTAAGCACCTACTGTGTGCCCCACTCTGTGCTAGACAATTATCCCTAAGCCGGAACACTTTTCCAGAGAGCAAGAGTTCTTTTGTTCTTGAGAGATGAGTTGGGGGGAGGAGGGACAGCGATCCCATGACCCCTGGGAACTCAGGACTCCAGATGGGGCGTTCTGGCCAAGTGGGGAACCTCATCTTTCTCTCCATAATAATAATAATAATTTTAATTCAGGGAGCCTGCACAGCCTGATTCCGACAGGCCTGGCTCCTGTGGGGCAGCTGTGGCTGGGGCTAGGTGTGGGGAATGGGAGACTTCTACAGTCGGCCGTAGAGTCCTTGGCAGGGCTTAGGCCGGTGCCACCTGGCTGGTCTCCGTCTTGGAGGTGCTGGTGGAGGCCTCGTCATCACCCAGTGGGTTCTTGCCGCAGCACAGGGTAGTGATCATGCAGTTCCGGAACTAAAAGGCAAAAGACACGAGTCAGGGTCAGGGTCCGCTGGAAGTGTATGTAGCAGACTGTGGTGGTTGGCAAGATTTGCCTCCAACCCCTTCCCTGCTTCTGGCCCTCCCAGGATCCACGCCCCTCTCAAATCTGGCTCCCTGGAGGGAACTTCGTAAGCACACGTGGCCCCGCCCCAGAGATGCCAGGGACCAAATCCAACAGGGTTTTGCTACTCATGACCTTCTCTGGTGTCCTCTGTGTGCCAAGGGTTATTTGTAAGTTATCTTATTTAACCCTAGAGTTTAGGAGTTCGCCCTTTCTAGGAATGAAGACACTGAGGGCCAGAAAAGGGCATGACTTGCCTAAGTCACACAGCTAGAATATGAAAGCTGAGATTTGAAACGGATATGCGTAACTCCAGAGACCACGTTTTCCCCCACTGGATCATGGATTCTGCAGAGAAGTCACTGGTCGATGTTTAAATAACTGCTTTATCCATTCATCCCTCAGCATAAGACTTAGCTCTGTGTTCAGCTTTGTGGAGACTGGCACCATCGCATTCCCAGGCTTGGGACTTACACTCTTTGACTTTTAAAGTGGGTCTCCAGAACTATCTGGACTGGCACCTCTCATGCATCAGAGACACCAGGAGGGCTTGTTAGAAATGCGAGTTCCTGGGCCCACCCCAAGCTTCTGATTGTGTATTTCTCCCAGATGACGCTGATGCCCTGGGAGATACCAGTCTCCCTGCCTGGTTTTGCAGGTGGAGTGACTGAGGCCCAGTCCGGGCTGTGGCTTGTCCTCTGCAGGCAGTGCCTGCAGCCTGGGGCCCCTGGACCCTCTTGCCCCACCATTAGGCACCTGCTTGTTCATCATGATATAGATGACAGGGTTGTAGATGGAGGAGGACTTGGCAAAGAATGCTGGGATGGTCATGAAGATGGGGCCAAAGTTGGAGCCCTGATGGGTGAAGATGTAGAATGCGACGCTGGCGTAGGGCACCCAGCAGATCAGGAATGCGATGACCATGATGATGACCATGCGTGTGACCTCCTTCTCAGCCTTCTGTGTGGTGGCCGACTCCTGCTGCTGGGCAGCTGCCTGCAGGGACACAGGGCCTCCTATCCAGAATCCCTTGGGACAGGGGCCGGGCTCATCCCAACCAATGCATGCATCCCCAGCGCCCGACATGGGACCATACCTCCTTGACTGTAAAGACGAGTTGGCCATAGCAGAAGAATATGACGATCATAGGGATGGTGAAGTGGACCACGAACATGTAGATGACAAAGGACTCGTTGTTGACCTCTGGGTTGAGTGTGTAGTAGTCAATCCCGCATGAGCACTGCATGCCCTCTGGGATGTACCTGAGCACCAGGGGTGTGCGGGGCAGGGGGAACAGGAGAGGGCATAAGGGACACCCACGTGTGAGGGACTTGGGCATAGGCTGCAGCCGGTCAGGGCCCTGGCTCGGCCAACACACCTGCTATGTGGCTGGTCTTGCTCTGGGCCTTGCTTTCCCTCTCTATAAAATGGATGTGATGAAATACCTGCTTGGCTTGGCTGCGTGACTGTGGGGATCAAATCAACTGAGATGAGGGGTTCAAATGCACCTGGTGAAAACTGTGGTTTGGTTGTACAGCAGCCATGGTATCCGGAGATGGCCTAGTCTCTTGCCTAGCAGAGCCCGTATACCGCTGACCTGCGCTGGGTTTCCTCACCAGACCTGCTGCTCCCCATGGCTGGAGGCCGGGCCTCAGGCTGTGCAGGGCAGAGGTTGGTGGGGAGAAGGGAAAAGCTCCCAAACTCTGTATCTGAAGCAGTTTGTATAAACCAGGGTCTTACTGACAGCGTAAGGGTGTCTTCTAGGCCAAAGATGGGCACACAGGTTAACTAAGGGATCTTTGCACATTTTGTAGAAACAAGAGGTCCCGGGGCCATGTGATTTTAGAGGATGGTGACAATGGAGTGGCCCGAGTGGCTGTTGGCTGTGCCTGGGGGGATGGGACTGGGCAGGACTGGAGAAGACAAGGGAAGATGCTGGAGGGGGCGGGCTCAGACCCAACAAGGAACAAAAAATTGACCCCAGGAGGATGAGAGAGGAGGGAAGGGAAGAGAGATTTGGAATTTCCTAGAAGCAGAGGGACGCGAGGCCTCTGGGAACCCACAGCCCAGTTTCCCAAACCACTGTCCTCCCGTCTCTCATCTGAGCCCCATTTGGAGATGATGGACTAGAGGCTGCAGAGGACCAAGTTCCCAGGGGCTACCATGTCACCACGGGCACTAGAAAGACTTGGCCTCCCCAGGTGCTGAGGCCCAAGGTCAGAGGGAACTGCCTATGGGGCAAAGAGGATTGGAATCTGGCCCTGGCTTAGTTGAGGATTAGGGGCAGAGCCAAGGTGAAGGGTTGAGGCATCTTGGATTCTCCTTGACATGGGGGCTCAAAAGATGGGACCAGCCCCCATAGCAGCATTAGGGTCTGTTTCTCTCTTTCCCTGCCCTAAACCCCTCCCTTGGGAGAGCTAGCAGGGTGGGCATGGGGGGTAGGGGGCATATAAACTGGATGCCCAGAGCAGACAGTGCCAGCTTTGAGTCCTGGCTGGGAGACCCTACAAAGACCCCCTGGGGACCCTTCTTTTCTACTCAGTGTCATTACCTGGACCAGCCAACGAGGGGGGGTGCAGCACAGGCCAGGGCCATGACCCAGGTGAAGGCGACGCCCATGATGGCATGGTTCTCCCCGAAGCGGAAGTTGCTCATGGGCTTACACACCACCACATACCGCTCAATAGCCAAAACCACCAAAGACCACAGGGCAATTTCACCTGCAAGGCAGTCAGGGATCAGTCAGCACACCACCCACCTGGACCCTGCTGTCTGTCTAAGCAGGAAGCGCTCTTCCTGGAATGGAGAGGGCAGCCAGGAAGGCAAACTAGGGCAGGGCTGGAGCCAGGACCAGGGATGGAGAGGCGAAGGGGCTGTGGAGCAGAAGGACCCAGATGCAGAAGGAGAGTGAGCAGAGCGTCCCCTAGGAAGAGGAGTTAGTTCAGTAAGGGCTCTGGGTTCGTGAGGAATGGAAAATCGGATCCCAGGGTCATTGTTACACTGGGAACCCCGTAGGGAGTTTTTACAGAAGAACATGTGCTTTTTGGGGTGACAGGCAGAGTGCCTGTTGGAGTTGGAAGTCCTTCCCTCCCTTGGAGAATGAAATAACCTGGGTCTGTGGGTCCACATAGGTAAAATCAGGACAGAATGGGGGGATTCAGATATCACCCCTTAGAAACTCAATAGGGAGGTTGGCCATAGAATTTATCAACCAAACCGGGATGTTTCTGAGAGAGAAAGCGAACACGACTAATTATTACTCCAGTATAATAATCGTAAGCTGGCACCAACCCTACAGAGATGTGCCTGTACGTGGCACCTGCCTCACCCTTGCCTTCTAGCCAGAGACTTCCCAGCCCACTTCCAGCCTTTCTGTGTGGGGAAGCTCCTTCCCTTCAAAGAAACCCCATCCACAGGAAGGCATTACACTGTGTGGTGATCTGTAACTTTGAAGGATGCTTTTGAATAGTTTCTTTGACTGGAAAACCGATGGGAGTACTGCAAGAGATAACAGACCCCATTTAGCAGCTGAGCAAAGAGAGACCCGGAGAAGGGAAGAGACACATGCAGGGATGTGGGAGGGCAGTGACCAGGGCCTAGGTCTTCTGGCTCAGACCAGGAATGGGCCCCCTTCTCTGGGACACACAGCCTCTTAGGCAAGCAGGAGAGAGCCGAGGGCAGCTGGCAGAGCCTAGCACCAGCCACAAGGACTGCTCGGCCTCCTCGCCTCCTCTCTCCTTTACGTGTCCCCGACGCTGTTTCAGCCCCATTCCCAGGGAATCTCTAGCCATCACTGGGTGTTTGTTACCTTTGATGACCACAGATCACCCAGCGGCAGGCCACAGGCAGGGGTGAAACAGGGGTCCCATATACAGACAGACCCTTCTCTGCAGGTCGGAGAGATGCCAGTGGGGAGAGACTGAGCCCACTGGCCAGCACAGGCGGATTCCAGTGGCTGGAGGACTGATCATCTGGGATGATGATCATCATCCCATCTGGTGGGACAGGACTGTCCCACCCTGGGCTGAGAGCCCTGAGAACAGGGATCTGTCCTGCCCATCTCTCTTCCCAGTGCTCGACATGGGTCTGACCCAGCACAGGTGCTCTGAGGGGAACAGAACAAGGCCTGAGGGGCCATTGTGATGTGGGCTGGAAACTCAGCTCTAGCCCCACCATAGTGAGACCCCAGCAAGGCCCTTGACATCTCTCATGCTCAGTTTCCCTGATATAAAGTAAGACAGCAGCACCACTCTACACGAGATCAACTGTGCCCAGGGCTGCCCTCCATAAACAGCCTAGTGTATCATCACTGATGCTGTTTTCAGATCAAGCAGATAATGCTGACAGATGTAGGGGGGAGAAGGCCTCTTAGCCACCATCCCCGGGCTGTCTCCAGATCCCTCTGCTCCCTCTGGCTCCTGCATCCCCCACCCCGTCACCCCTACCCTGGCTCATACCGCCCAGCGTGGCAAAGAAGCCCTCCAGATTGCATCCCGTGGGCCCGAAGACAAAGTATCCGTGTAGCGAGGTGTAGACGGTGGTGGTGAAGCCCCCAAGGACCATGAAGAGGTCGGCCACGGCCAGGTTGAGCAGGATGTAGTTGAGTGGCGTGCGCAGCTTCTTGTGCTGGATGGTGACGTAGAGCGTGAGGAAGTTGATGGGGAAGCCGAGCACGATCAGCAGGAACATGTAGGCAGCCAGCATGGAGAACTGCCATGGCTCGGCCAGGTAGTACTGCGGGTACTCGAAGGGGCTGCGCACCACGCCCGTCTTGTTGGAGAAGGGCACGTAGAAGTTCGGGCCCTCTGTCCCGTTCATGGCTGCGGTCCTGGTGGCTGCCCCGAGGGCGGCTCAGACCCAAGAGTGCTGCGGAGGCCTGAGCTCGGCCACCCAGGGCTCTGGCTGGACAACTCCGTGCGCTGACCACCCCCCCAGCCCTTTATAAAGTGACCTCCCCTCCCTAAGCTCCTGGCTGAATCAGCACCTGGGAGATTGGGGGCGTTATTAATCATATTAATCCCCACTGCTGCAACTGGGGGACCTAATTGGCTTCCAAGAGGGGCCAAGGTGACTCTAGACAGAAGCCTGGGGCCAGAGATGGGAGGAGCTAGGGGCCCTGGGAAAGAGCAGGAGGTCCGCCCCCAACTCTTCTGGTCCCCAGGAATCTCTGCTCCTATCAATCTGGTGGCCATGGCCTGGCATTGGGACCACTGGCTCCATGCCATGTCTCTCTCACTTCATGTGAGCTGGCTTTGTCTCCCCGCTGGACCACAAGCTCCCTGAGGGTGGAGGCCCTGGTAGTTCTCTCAAGTCTCGCAACCCCTCACCCAGCTCCCTACCTATTTCTTCCCCACCTGTCACCTCCTGGCTCACTCAGGTGCCGGGCCCTGACCCTAGCCCATCTCACCAGATTATGAGCTCCGTGAGGGCAGGGGCCATGTCCTGCCGGCTCTGCACTCTCCAGGCCAGACATACAGCCCGGCACAGCCCAGGAGCTCAATAGGTATTCGGGTTGGAATTCACTCACTCTCTCGTTCATTAAATATTTATGTACAGACCACTGGGGATACAAAGATCCAGAAAGGAGGAGGTGATGGGGTGGGGAGGACTCTGGCGTGGGAGGAACAGATACAGGGTGGGGAGACTGTCTATAAAGGAGAGGCGTCTGTGGAGGGGAAGTTTGGGTGTTTGCGGAAGGGGAGTATTTTGCTAGGTTGCCAAGTGGGTGAGGCTGAAGTCAAGGGCTGGCGGAGGCTTGAGGCCTGTCTGGGCTGAGGCTGCACCTGGACTGCAGGGCCAGCTGTGGTGGGTCTCGATGCCAAGCTGAAGAGCCTGGGCAGCGGACAGTGGCTTGGGCAGATCTCAGGGGTAGAAACATGGCTCAAATGCACCCAAAGATATATTGGAGGAAGTGAGGACAGAACAGGGGAGCAGGGAGAGGGTGACTGGAGCAGGAAGGGGACAGAGGCTCTCAAGGCTCCTGAAGCAAGGCCTTGCATCCAGGAGGTGGCTATGTGCCAGGTGCTGTGCTGGGCACCAGATTGCTGTCGTGAGCAAGGCCGGCTTGGTCCCAGCCTCCTGGGAACTCCAGTGTGAAGGCTAGGCTGAGCCTGGAAACAGACCTGGTTGGACACTGTAGCACACAGGGCACACCCAGGGACATCTGGTCAGTCTGGGCTGGGTCAGTGGGTCTTGGAAGCTGTGTGACAGGTAACTCCAGGAGGGCAGGTTCTGGGGGCAAATGGAGGCTTGGCATGGACAGGTCCACCCCATCAGTGAAGGGAGCACAGCCATGCTTCTGAGGAATGATGTGAGGCAGATGGGAGTGCCCAGCACAGGGGTGCTTGAGGACCACCCTCCAGCCACAGATGTGTATGGAGCACCTACTGTGCTCCCCAGACAGTGCTCAGCTCTGACAAATGCCGTGGAGAGGGATGATATCTGCAAGAAGTATCGTTCTGTGGGGTTGTCAGGGCTTGCAAACAAACACATCCTGAAACCAATGGAATAGGAAAAGTTCCGATTGCCACCCCCTCCAACACACTGTCATTTGGAGCAGCCCGGGAAGGTGAAGTTTGCACAGTGAACTTGGTGATGGAAGGAGCCAGTAGGGGATGTGTCCCTGTCTCCAAGACTTCCTTCTCTAAGATTCTCTTTTGAGTAGTCCCTTCCCACCAGACCTATTCACTCAGGAGAGTACCCCCTTCCCTCCAGCCCGCCTGGGGCTCCAGATCCTGCCTGTCCCAGGTGGTGTCAAGGCTTGCATATGGGGGGTGCTGATGAAATGTGTGCCGGTGGAATGAATGAGTGCAGGGAAGGCATGGGGGTGCGGTGTGACCTCTCGAAGTTTAAGGTGCTGGCTCAGGGATTAGGCCCAATGCTAATGAGGTCAAGGTGGAGGGTTTGATTCTGACGTGGGCCCCAGTAGCCACATGGAGGGAGGAGCCCTGATTCCCTGGGCCAAGACCAGCCCAAAGACCAGCCCACACACAGCCCTGTGAGCCCCCAACCCTAGACCTTAATGCCTTGCCTTCACCTCCTCCTAATGCTTAGAACACCCTGGAAACTTCTATGTTCTGTTCACATGTTTTTTTGTCCATCTCGCAGGCTGTCATCTGAGTAGGCAGGGGTGGAGGGGGTCTGCCCAGCTCTCAACAGGGTTCCTGGAGCCGAGCGTGGTCGCTGTAAATCATTTCCCCATGCACTGGAGAGAGCTGGGATTTCTGTCTGTTCTGTTCACTGGAGTATCATCCTCAGAGGCTGGCACATAGTAGGTGCTTAGTATTTGTGGATCAAGTGAGTAGATCTAGGTTATCTCAGTCAGTGCTTCCCTCTCTAAGTCTCAGAGTTTAATGACCCTCCCTCACAGGACCATGGCCATGGGGAATTAAAGGCCTCACAGGGTGACATTGCACTGTATTCTGTGAGGGACGACAAAGAACCTTTTTTTAAACTAAAAATACTCCTTGTTCAGAGCAACTGGCTCACAGTGAGCAGTTAGTCATTAGAAGTCACCTCCTCTGATCCTCCCTACTACATTGCACAGGTGGAGAGACTGAGGCAGTGGGTCCGTGGCCCAGGTCATGTGACAAATCTGGGCTGTCACCTGCCTGGCCTTGCCTCCCTCCCCACACCAAAGACAGCTCTCAGGAAAGATCTGCTGCCATTCATACCATGGTATAAATGACCAAAAAAGGGTTGTGCCGGGCTGATGGGAAAGCCACTAGCCTGACTCACATGGGCCTAGGGCAGCAGTGGTGGCCCAGAGGGCAGAGGGTGGCACTGGATTCTAGCCTGGGGAGGCTTCTGGCCTTTCTGGCCTCAGTTTGTTTGAACTAGGAAACCTTGGGAGATCCATGCCCACCTGCTGGGTAGACATGACCTGCTTTCCCACCAAGGCCCAGTCACAGACCTCCTGACTTTACAATTTAGGTGTCATGGTCCCCCTCAGTTGGGCATGGTCCCTTTACACTTACCCTTACATCTGGACCAAGACTCTGTAGGCACATAGCCTGGGTGCAACCCAGCCCCCTCCCTTCCCTATGCCTCAGTTTCCTACTCTGTTGCCTATAAGTGATCAGTGACCGACAGTGTTAGCCTCTTAGAGTCTAAGTCAGTTTACAAAGGTCGGTCTCAGTTTGCAATGCACTCCTTGGTGAGGACCCCAAGTCTACAGACGAGGGCCCCCACTCCATCCCACTGGTTTTCTACTCAGAAGTGATCACTATCAGCGATGGTCTTATTTGTCCCCTTACGACTCACTGCCCACCTCTCCAGAGTCCAGGGCTGGCCTCGCCTGTACTTTGCTGCATCTGAGCAGGCAGCTTGGGGTAGCGGCTCAATAAATAGTTGTCAAATGAATGGATGACTCCTGGCCCCTCGTTAGGAGGTCTCACTCCATACCCTCTGACCACTGAGGAAATGGGGTCGGAGGGTTAATGTTCCTCAGCAGAGCCAGAAGTGAACCGGCTGTCTGACTCCCCAGTCCGAGCTTTCTTCTCCCATGCCAGGTGCTCCAGAGAGGGCCCAGGAGCACACCAAGGGACAAGTCCCCAAGTGGGTGACTTTCTGAGCCATTGGCCCCTCAGTCAGGCTTGGGGATGATCTGTGGAAGTGGGCAGCTGGGGGTGGCTCTCTCTGAAGATGGTGGCACCTATCTCTAGGTTTCTTGAGCCCGGCCCCCTTGGAGCCCAGGTGCAGGGCTCTGACTTGGCCATGGAGGATTAGGGGCTTAGCAGGTAGCACACAAATAGCTCTTAAGCCTCCGCATAGAGGTGCTGCTGCTTCAGCAGCTTCCTCCTCACCCCCCATCCTCCCCCACTCCTCCTCCCCATCTCTGCTCCCTGGCTTAGCCCCACCTGGCTGCATCACCATGGCTGAGTGAGGCCTTGGACTGAGTTGAGAATGTCAAACGGAAGAAAGGAAGGAGACAAACTGACTCTCCTCCCCTTCCTTCCTCTTCTCCTCCAATCCCACTTCTTCCCTCCTCCCTCCCTGCAATTCCCTCTCTCTCTCTCTCTCTCTCTCTCTATATATATATATATATATATAATTTATTTATTTGACAGAGATCACAAGTAGGCAGAGAGGCAGGCAGAGAGAGAGGAGGAAGCAGGCTGCCCTCGGAGCAGAGAGCCCGATGTGGGGCTCGATCCCAGGACTCTGGGACAATGACCTGAGCCGAAGGCAGAGGCTTAACCCACTGAGCCACCCAGGCGCCCCATTTCCCTCTTACCCCGACATTTGCCAAACACCGTCTATGTGCCAGGCTCGGGGCTAGGTGCTGGGGACACTCAGATAAATCCTATATATTCCCTGCCCTCAAGGAGCTCCCAGTTTTGGGGGCCAGCTAACAAGGAGATAATAACCATGGGAGGCAAGGCTCTGCTCCCAGGCCCAGTGCTGTGGGATCCCAGAGGAGCAAGGTGTGGAGCAGGACGGAGGCAGGAGGCTTAGGCCGGGGGACAACTGTCCAAGGCACAGGGAGCAAAGGGCCAGCTGGCCTGGGGCCTAGGGCCAGGGAGGGCAGGCCTAGGAGTCTGGATGCTAGCTGCCTGTCAGTGGAGAGGGTTATAAGCAGGAGAGGGGTATGATCAGATTCCCATTCTAGGAAGATGTTCTGGAGTCTGGGTGGAGTGTTGGGATAAGTGCTTGACCCAGGATGAGAGCTCTGCCCAGTGCAGACCTCTTTGCTGAGGCTCCCACTGGCCCTGAGGCTGGCACAAGTGGAAGGTTGCCTGGTATCTGCCATAGGCAGATGGGGCCTTGGAGATGGGACATCTCTGTACCTGTGTGAGAGCCATGAGGGGCTCCTGGCTTCAGTAGCCTCACTGTGGGTGCATGGGGGACACCCAGCTGGTTGAGGCCAGGCTAGGGCCAGGCCCACCTAAGGCCTGGCCTGGGGCTCTATCTGGGCCACACAATCCCTCTCTTCCTATTTCCTTTTTCCAGGGATGTGGGCAGTGCTGGGGACTTGGGAGGATCAAGTCCCAGCCTGAACAAGCAAGCTGTGCAGTCTCCAGCAGCCATGTCTCTCTCCAGGCCTCAGTGTCGTCTTAGTGAAAGGGGCATTTCAACATCCCACGGTGCCTTCCTTGTAGCATGTGAAGGGTCGTCAGGCTCCTCAGATGGAGACTGAGGCTCGAGCCTCAAGGTCAGAGCGGGAGTACACCCTTTTGCACACATGAGGAAACTGAGCCTTGGAGAGAGAACAGGCCTGGTCAAGACCCCATCTAGTCTGGGACAGGGGAGATGCAGAACAGAATGCTTAGGTGTAAAGGCTGTGCCTGGGTATGAATCCTGTCTTGGCTCAGTAAGTATTTGTTGAAGGAAAGGAGAGAATGTTGCTGAGCCTCAGTTTCATCATCTGCATAATGGGCACCCTGGAGGCTGTGGAGGATTAAATGCCTGGTGTCTGGTACTCAGTGAGCATTTGACTTAAAGGCAGCTACAGGGATTGTTTCTCAGACTCAGACCTTGAGAGCTCAGCTTCTCGGGGGCAACAGAACTTGGCATGGCACAAACTGGTTTTTGTGTTATTCAGCTGAGATGATGCATGCTGGAGTCTCAGGCTGGGCCCCTCCCCCTGCTTCTAGCCACGGACCATCTGATCTGTCACTGTGATTGACGCCTGTTGGGTGGCTGGGGCTGTTTTCTCTCTCTCCCCTCTTCTTCCCAGCCATATGCAAATGATTTTAGTTCAAGTAATGCGCTAATGGAAATCCTAACACATTAATAAATGTTTAGCAAGAGAGAGAGCATGCATGATCGTAAGTAATTAGACACTCAACGGAGGAGTTCTGTTGGCACAACTGTCTGGCTCTCTTTATTTTCCTCCATCATCTCCAAAGAAGTGCAGAAGGAGGCAGGGGAAAGAGGTAGGGCAGGGCCAGCTTCAGGACTCACCGCTGGGTGGTCTCTGTAGCCGCTCCCTTCTCGAGGTCTGTCTTCATCCCCCCAGTGGGGACATTTGTCCCACTCTGCCCACTTCACAGATGAGCTGTAAAGTATCAATATCTGATCACCAGGGTGGGTTTCTTATCTGACAGCCCAGTTCTCTTTCCCTGCTGTCAGGACTTTGCACAAAGCTCTGGATCATTGATACCTCTGGGGCAGGTAGAGTGGAGGGCAAAGGGAACAGGGGTCTCAGGGCAGGACAGATCAGGGGCTTCCATTCCACCCAGGGCTGGGTGAGCCCTTGGGCCCCGTACCTCCACCCAACCCCATGGCTGCAAAATGGAAATCATAACCCTTCCATCACAAGGCTGGTATGAGAACGGAGACAATATATGAAACTTGGCTGGCACAGAGAAGGTCCCCAATAAATGTCAGCTCTCCCTCCCCAGCTTCCCATGTGCTACTCACTCTTGCCCTTGAGCTGCTGAATCAGACATTGTTGATGCTCAGGGGCAGGGACCTTAGCAAAACCTCAAACAGATCCACTAGCTTCAGGACCTGGAGGGAAGGGGAAAGCCTCAGTGGGGTTGCGGCCTCTGTGGAGCTGGGGGAATGGGGTGAAGGAGGGGGGCCTGGCCATAGCCAGAAAGCAGAGGGTAGGCTCCAGAACCTCTGAGGAGAGGCCCTCTTTGCCATCTTCTTTGGAGCCAGGAACCTCATTTTCTGGTCAAGACGGAGCCCCACTAAACCAAAATAAATAAATACCCATTCCCCTACCCATTCCCATATTGCCATTTCGATTAGATTACATTTTAAGAGCAGGCAAACGTAATGTTCCTCTCAGATCAAATTAGAAACAGGTGCACTTTTGCATAAGGAAATTAAGTTGCAGACAATATGAAGATTTGCTAAAATGCAGACACTGATGAAAATAAGTAGCCCTTTTATTTGTAATTATTGAGGCAATCTGTTCGCAAAGTGTACATGTTAATGGTCTGACAGATCTGTGGACTCCAGCAGGCTGCCACGAACAACTCAGAGCCTTTCAGAAAGTAACAGATTTTTTTCTTAGAAAATATATGTACATTCTCTTCTCCATCTCCTGGTGCTATTTACAAGGCCTGAAATGCCATAAATAGGAATTCCGTGGTTACACAAGGCCCCTCCCTAAAATACACACTTGATCTGGGCAGAAGACACATTCTGACAGTTTAACTGTTTCAGCTTAACTCTTCTTCCTTTGACAGCCCAGCCAAGTGCGAGGTGGCCCTGGTGGGAGCGCTGGTTCTGAGGGGGCCAGTCAGGGGCTAGGGTCGTCAATGCGCCTCCGACAGTAGGGGCAACAGGTATGCTGAAGCACCAGCAGCTCGTAGTCCTCCGAGTGGAACATCTGAGGGGAAAAGGTCATGACCCAGGGCCAAGGCCTGAGCCTGGCAAGGACTCCCACCCTTCCAAGGGGAGGAGGCTTGGCAGTGAGTCAGGGCTAGAAACACCAGATCTAGAACACCTTTGTCTGAGGAGTGAAAGGGAGGGGGAGAAGGGTCTGGGGTCTGAGGCCCCTTTTTTCTAAGTGAAATTCCAAGGTATATCACACTTGCCTGGGCCTTCCTGGTTAGGGGCAGGTACAGAGAGCACAGGGTCAGGGGTAAGCCCACTCCAGACAGCATTCAGAACAGAAGTGAGAAGAGGGAGGGCCTAAGGATGGCCGAGTCTCTTCCCAGCTCGGAGCCCTGGCCTTGGGATCACTTGTGCTCCTCCCAGATGCCAGGTGTCTCCAAGGGGACACTTGGGAAATGGAAAAGCAGCAGAAAGAAGAAACTGGTAGCCACGCAGGAGCTGTAGGCACGGTACCTGGAAGCAGGAGGGGCACATGGTGATGGAGGCATCCGGCAGGAGCGAGCGGAAGTACTGCCACTGCAGGGGTGGGGGCCAGCGTTTGATGAGGACGTCCCGTCGACTCATGGAGCGCAGCACCGACCGGTTCACCACCACAGGCACAAACTCGGAGCCACCTTGCTGTAGGATGGGCAGGTGGAAAGCAGGGGACACCCGTGCTCTCAGCCAGGGTGACATGTTTATATGAGTCACGATCCCAGAATCTTTGGGGCAACCAGGGAGGACCCCAGAGACTTCCCCTGCTGGGTACCTTCACAGAACCCTGCCAGGTCATGTAGCTCCTGCTAGCCATCTCTAGTGATGGGGTCCCCGCCACGACGACTCCACTGCGGCCCAGACAAGGAACAAGTCCGCTTCATGCCCAAGTGTGTACAGGAGAAGGGACCTCTGAACCCCCACCCAATAGGCCTCATGCACCTCCATAGCTCATCAGAGAGGTACCCTCACCTCAAAGCTCAGCTTTGCCGTGAATGGGTCATCATCTCCCATGGAGTCCACAGTCTCATCCAGCCTCAGAGTTTGGGAATCTGGAAGGGTCTGGTCAAGGACAGAACCTGAGGCTGAGTGGGAAATAGGCCCCACCCTGCACCCAATGCTTTTCACAGGAGCTTTCTGTGGGCCTGGTGTGTTTCTCCATGACTCTGTCTATGGAATAGGTTTCTAGATGGAGGAATGGAGGGAGTGCAAGCCAGGGAGGAGACAGCTCTGGACACACAGAGGCTGGGACCAAGCCCCAGTGCCCAGGAGGGAAAGGTGCTCTGATGGGACCTTTGCTGCCCCACACAGACCACACCATGGCCCACAGGGGCCTGACCAGAAGCATCAAGTGAGCAGAGACTTTGGGCCTGCTGTGGGTGGGAGTAGAAATAATGGGCCAGCTGGAAACCAATGCCAACAAACTTGGCAATTCCTGGAGAAACACTTAGTAATCACCGGGTTGCCTGTAGGCACTTGAGATGGACTTGCAGGTCCTATTTCACGGAGAAGGAGGTGAGTGCTCCTGCAAATCCTAAGGCCAGCTAGACCAGGTTGAAGGTGCTAAGGAGCTGCCTCCTCTGCCAGGTGGTGTCAGAAGAGCTGATATGAGGCCAGGGCGGCTGGGGCTCCCACAAGGAAGAGTCCCAGGGGAATGGAGGCTGCTGGTGCCGAATCAGGTATGAGATGCGGTCCCACCAGGCAGCAACAGCCCAGGCAGAGCATCTGATTTCTGTCTCCCATCTTTGGCAAACAACTCCCTGGCTTTTCCTTTCTCCTCTGCTCCTCAAAATGTAAAATGTGGCCCACAGACCAGCGTCATTGGCATTACCTGGAAGCTAATGGAAAGTCAGGCTCCCATGCACCCAGACCTGCTGATCCAGCTGCTGTGTGCTAGCAAGGTCTGCAGGTGCTGAGTGAGCACAGTCACATGTAGAAGCCCCATCCTGTGTCCAGGTGGGACAGTGAACATGGTCCTAGCCAGAGGGAAGAGCTGAGGTGTGGCCTTTGACCCAAGCTGTCCCAGCAAGGATGTGCCTTGTGGTTTTGCTGTCATTCTGGGAGGAATGTCAGCCCTTTCCACGGACTTTAAGGCTGATAGGATGCAGGGTTGGTACTGCTGGTGGGATGGGGTGGGTGCTGCCAGAGAATGAAGCCACTCGAAGGACAACAGAGCCGACAGGCCAGGAGACAGCCTCCCACCAGTGCCAACTGAGCACCTGGATCCGGCTGAGTGTCCAAATATGGCTAGGCTTCTTTACAGCCTTTTGTTTGCTCAGCTCGATCATGGTTTTTCTGTCTCTTGTACACAAACGTGACCTGACTAGAAAAGATGATACAGACATCATATGCTGTGTTGGTTGCTCATGAGCTTTGTGTTGCCAGAAGGACAGACAGTACCTTCTAGGAGCCAGGTGGGTGGGAGGCCCACCTGGCAATGAAGCGAAGGTGACTATCAAGGCACCATCTCCTCTTCCACATGCCTCTTCTGGGCCTGTGGGCATGTACTGTCCCCTTGGTGCCTCTGTGCACTGGCCAGCTCTCAGCCTATTGCCAGCCCCTGTCCCTGCCACCATGCAGGCCTCTCCAATCACTCAGCAGTGGCCTGTCATGCCCATGCCTCCACTGGGCCAGCCATCCCCAAGCCCCTCCTGCCTCCTGTCTTACACCCAGGCCTCATGCTCAGTTGGCACACACAGGAGTCCAGCTGAGCATCCAGGATACTGTTGCTTGTGATCTCTTGCCATTTGTTCTCACGCTTGTGTCTTGGTGCTTCCAGGTCAATAAGGGAAACAGCTTCTTCATCAGTGATCCCCTCTTCCAGGTAGAATTCAACCAGGTGCAGCACTTCTAGAGGGCACAGGGCATGGGGAAGGCCATGGGATGGCTGCCTCAGGGGGAGCCAGGGCCTGGGATGCTCTCGCCAGGCAGCATGAGGGGAGGTGGGAGCAGGCTTCTCACCCAGCAGCAGGCTTCTCTGTAAGCAAGGAGACACAGTAGGGCCTCTTTCTGCCCACTGCACGTCTGGAGGAAGCAGGCATGTATGCATGTGTGTGCATGTGTACATGTGTACATGGGTGAAAACCAGTGGCCTTTAGCACCCCTTCTTCCCACTAATAGCCAGATGGGCTCCTCTACAAGGGAGGAGGAACGGCCTCTGCCTAGCTACCTGGAAGGGGTTTCTGATTCTTTGTCAACGTAGAAAGAAGTGGGACTTAAGAGCCCATCTTATGAAGGGTTTAAAGGGGCGGGGGGTGGGAGGTTGGGGGAACCAGGTGGTAGGTATTAGAGAGGGCATGGATTACATGGAGCACTGGGTGTGGTGCAAAAACAATGAATACTGTTATGCTGAAAATAAATTAAAAAAAAAAAAATAATTACTAAAAAAAAAAAAAAAAAAAAAGAGCCCATCTTAGCCTTCCAGACCAAATGCCCAACCAGTGCCATCTAGGGCATTTATGTCATGCAAAGCCCCATACCAGGCTCTGAGGGGTGGGTGCTTCAAATTTGGGCAGCACTGGGTCCTATTTCTGGGAATCCTTTGTGACTGTGCATCTGGTGGGGTGGGTGTCACACTGTCCCCAGTTTACAAATGAGGACACGTGTGGCCAATCAGCAGCAGAGAGAGCCCAGCCATCCATCTGCACGTCAGACTCACCATAGGAAGAGGCAGAGAAGACGAAGGGCTGGCGGCAGTTGATGCAAACGTTGCCCAGGTTGTTCAGCAGCGGGTTGTTGGTGGAGCAGCGGTAGCACAAGGGCACCAGCTCCTAAAAAAGCACAAGACCCACAACTGCCTGAGAGCCAAACCCAGAGTGAGGAAATGCTCCCTACTCTGATTTGTCTCCTGGGGCCTGGCTGCCAAGCAGCAAGGCTACCTGTGTGGGTGGGAAAGGGGCACCGGGCTTAGGACTCTATGCGTGGTGACTCAGGATAAGGGCCTACAGAGGCATCTGAGGCCCTGTGACCTGGGTCCCACTGCCCTGGACTCCTTCACAGGCAGGGCTCAGCAGCACATTTCTCCAGCAGGAATGACAACACCACAGCCACCACACACAGGATGCTTAACACACACCATGTACCCTGCCGCGCACATTATCTGGGCTGGCTATTTATCCTGTGGGAAAACTATTATGTATGTCCCCTTTGATAAAGGGGGAAACTGAGGCTCAGAGAGATGGGAGACAAGGCTAGGAAATGGTGGAGCTGGGATCAAAACCCAGGTCAGTTTGATGCCAAGTCTCTGCTCTGAGCTTGAAGGAGACAATTGTGAGAGACAACAGGTTAAATTGGAAGAAAGGTGGCTGGGGCACAGCTGGGCTACAGGTACCTAGAAGAGTGATAACCTGGTTCCAGAAGAAAGAGGGGATGAGGTAGAAGCTCCTAGGATGAGGAGAAAGCAGAGCCATCTGGGCATTCAGGAGCAGAGGGAGGTTAAGGGCAGAGCAGCATGGGCTGGGCTGTAGCCGACTCAGAGTCTGATGGGAGGGCTAGGCAGCAAGGGAAGGCAGGGCTCTGGAGCCCACAGGGGACAGGGGCTGTGGCTGGAGCAGAGTTGGCTGAGTAGAGAATAGAGGTGGCAGAGAGGGAAAAGCAGGAGTCAGCAAACCAGGGCTTGGGAAAGGGAGGAGGGCACAGGATCCTGAGACCATTGTAGCCATCTTTCAGATAGAACCCGGCCGGGAAAGAAGGCATCAGGGGATGTCCAGGAAGAGGAGTGGAAGCCTCTTGCCTGAGAGAGCTGTGCCCTCACCTCGCTGTCATGGAAGGGCTTGGAGCGGATGGTCAGGCTGCCCAGCTCAATGGACTTCTGGAACCTGGTGGGGATCTGCAGACCCTGCAGCTTGTCATAGGCATGTCGGGCCAGCTTGTAGGCACCCAGGGCTTTGCTTTGCTTGGCCAGAGTGAAGAGCGTGTTCCTGAGGATGATAGGGTTAAGGACAGCAGAGGCCACACTGGGCCCGAGAGCTGGCACTGCCTATCCTCAGGGTGAGCCCTGTGTTGGCGTGCAGCTGGTGCTAGTGCCAGGAGGGCACAGGTAGGAGCCTGAGGAGTGCTTTGCTCACTTGTGGGATGTAAGTGTACTTCTCAGATATCACAGCATAGGGATTTTTCCAGAGATAAAGACAGTGCAGTTTCCATTAATATTTTAACCTTGCTTAGGTTAGATGAGCAAGCTGATGGCTCATCTTGTACCCTGAGTAGGCCAAAATGGCTCTCCCCACCTCACTCAGCCTGCCAGCCAGGTCCTAGAATGCCCAGCACCAAGTGCCATCCTGCTCTAGGCTTGCCAGGTGGGGCTGGTCCCAGACTCCCTGTGGAGCTCACTCAGATCCAGCTCAGAGGCCACTGGCTGCAGGGCACTTCTCTCTGACTGCACTTCACCAAGAGCCACAGTGATTTCTGAGTGGCAACCTCCCCTATTCTCTGAGACTTTCCCCTGAGCTCCTCAATCTGAGGCCCCAGGCCTTTGTGCTGGATCCCAAGTCACCTTAAATGCTGTCTGCACCCAGGCCAGGCCTGTCCTTCCTTCCGTGTCCCGCCTGTGGACCCCCTTCCCCACTTCTTCCTGGCAAGCCTCAAGTACCATGTCTCCTTCCCACTCTCCTTCTTCCTGATGCTCCTGCTCCCCACAAGCCCAGTGTGGCTCCTTCCACTCCAGAAGTTACATGGCAGTAAGCTTTCTTGTCTATGTCTCCACGGTCACTCCTCAAAGCCAGGGACCATGTCAGGAGCCACTTCCAGGTCCCCAATGAACAGTATAGGGTGCAACTTAGGGCAGGGGTTCAATCAAACAGAACTTGCTGGAAAGACTGGGCACAGGTTCTCAGGCTCCAGCAGGTGTGGCCTTGGCCACACCTCTGCAAAGTTCTCAGTCAACAACGTACTTCTTGGTTCCCCTGGAATGTAAATGATGGGCCTGGAACCTTTAGAGAAGCCACTTCTCACCGATCAGTACCTCTGAGGCCTCTCCTGGGAGGGTCTTTTCCTTACAGAGAGAAGGTAGGGTTGGGGCTGGGAGGGGGCTGAGAGAATATAAGATTTAGAAGAGGATGGGGAAAATTATGACTTTTATGACCTTAAAAGATTTTGGTCATTTCCTGGTAGCTTCTAGAAGCATGGGTCCTCAGCCTCCTTCTTTAATGGCCCTTACAGTTCCAAAGAAGGTGAGGCCAACTCACATGGAGGCCCTCAGGCCACTACCTCTCCAGCCTGACTCCCACCTAGGGTGGGCTTCAGCTCCTCCCGTATGCCATGCTTACTTCACCTCTGTGCCTTTCCATGTGCGGGGTGCTCCCCCGGAATATCTACTCTACCATCTTCCCTGGTGCCTCATGGGATAGATGTCAGCTCTTCCAGGCAGCCCTCCCTGACCATGGCCCCAGCCTTAGCTACATTCCACACGTGGACATAGCACACATCCCACTGAACTAAGCCCTGACACTTGTCACCTCCTCTACTAGATAACAGCTTTGTCACCTACCACCTGCCCGATGTCTAGGGCACAGCAGGTGCACCATCCCCCAGGCTGAACAAACACCCTCTAACCTGCCCCCCAGGAAAATGCCCAAGAATCCAAGAGCTTCCTATATTTCTGTTATACCCTTATTTATGGGTTCCAGAAGGGCTCGGGCAGTGGACTGGTTAGAGACCCACAGCTGGGCTAAGCCCAGAGAGCCCTGGAAACTAATCTTCTCTTGGCAGGGGCCCCCTGGCCTCCCTGGCAAGCTGCTTCTACAGTAAAACAGTAGCAGCAGGACAAACTCTCTCTCTTCCCTGAGGGCTATGGGAGATAGGGAAGGTTCTGCCAGTAAAGTGCTCTGGAAAGAGCTTCACAGGGGCCATTAGACAAGAGAGATGGGACAGAGGGTGGGGTGAAAGGATACACTTTAGAGATGCCCAAAGGGGTGTCTTTGGTCAGGCTGTGTAGCAGGAACCTGGAGATGTTGAAGAGGGTTTCGGGAAGATGGAAACTGAAGGGCTCCTCCTGCAGTGAGAAAAGCAAATAGGGATTGAATTCCTCAACGAAACAGCTGCTGGGACAGGTCAAAAGGCAGACAACCAAAAATTCTGAAATATTTCAGTAAAAGAGCAGCTTCCCTTAATGAGCATCTACTATGTACTGGGCGCTTTACAGCTGTCTCATGTGGTCTTTAACAAAATTCTGTAAAGACGCACTTTCATCCTCACTGTACTGATGAGAAAACAGGCCCAGAGAGATGACTTGCCCAAGTCACCCAGCTAGAAAAGAGCCGAGCTAGGATTCAAACCCAGGTCTGATTCCAAAGCCCAAGAATGCCTCTCCTTGGCTGTGTTGCCTCTGGGGTGGGTTATGATTCCATTTCCCTGAGCACTTCAAGTTGTCTCCAATGAGTTCTGAGAGAGAAGACTTTTTAGGCAATTTAGGACATGACCAGACCCTAAGCATGTCTTTAAATGGAGGCAGTTAACTCTTCGGAACATGAAATCGTGTGCCTCTTCTCCACTCTCCAGCAGTAGTCTGGCTGCCCAATGCCCACCAGATGTGCACATGTGCCGGAGCTCTTCAATTACTCATCCCTGCACCCCCAGCACCCGGCACAGGCCCTCACAAACCAGGCACTAACACACACAAACAGGTCTTCTGTACCTAGAGGCTGCCAGAAGCTCCACACAGTAGACCATGGGGAATTTTCTATCATGAGGGGGTCCATAAAAGGTTAAGAATACCATTTTGAAGGGATCTGGCACATTGTATGCAAACTGAGACGACTGGAGATGACCAGATGAAAGCAGGCCAGCTCTCCCTCCCCTTTGAGCACTTACATGACAATAAACTGACATTTCCTGAAGGGTCTTACTAGGCTGTACTCCTCACCATGCCAGCAGGACTCAGGCCCTAATTGGTCTAAATTTGTGAGGACTTACTTTACACTACTACTTGGTTTGGGAGCCCAAGCATTCTCTCTTTAGCTCTCATTTACATTTCTACAGCCTCTGTTAGTTCCAAGAACCCAAGAAAACCTGAGACTGCATCCTTTTCTGGGTGAGAGCCAGGGTGAAGCCTGCCTCTGGTTATATCGTGGTAGGTATGGAAGCTAAGAACCATCCCAGGAAGAATAGAATTGGCTGGTGGCAGAAGGGTCCTCAGAACTAGCGCCTCTCCTCTGGGAAGGAAGCCATTATCTTATGAAAGGTCTGGTGCTTCCCTTTGCAGTCTGCTCTGCCTCAGAGCTGCTCTGCTGGGCCCCAATGCCAAACGCTGAAGTACCACCCACCTCCATGCCTCTGCACATGTTGTGACCTCTGCCAGGAATGCTGTTTCTTCTCCTCCTCTTCCCTTGCCCCATTCTTACTAATCTCCCTCCTCTTGGCTTAGGTTCACTTCCTCTAGGAAGTCCTCTTGGTCCTCTTAGTTTTTCCCTTAAGACAACTGGGCTACACCTGCTTGTTCATTGACTATGAGCTCTTCAGGGGCAGGGATAACATCTTGCTCACCACTATGTCCCAAGGTCTCAGCAGAGGGCCTGACACACAGAAGGGATTTGTTGAATGAAGGAATGGCCCAATAAAGTCTCAGCTGGGATGAACAGCCAGATACCCCAGCTGGTGTGAAGCTGCTACAAGCTCACAACTGCACAAAGGTCCTGGAGCAGAACTCAGTTGTTACAGAAAAGAAACAAACAGCCCAGCTCCAAAGTGGTTCAGACAAACTGACACTGAGCTGTGGCCCTGACTTTCCAGCTGGAGCTGAGTATGGGGTCTTTCCCAGTGAGCACCTGATAGAAATAAGAGGCCCTAAAAAGACTGTAAGGGACGATGAGTTCCCTTGAAACCACTGACCATGGTATGGGGAAGAGATGAGATGAAGGATTGATAGCTGCAGAGCCTAGCAGAGGAGTCTTTCTTACCAGACTTTCCTCAGAGACAAAGAATGTGCCGAGCACTCAGCACAAATGTGGGGGAAAGAGGTGCCCAGTGTGGAACGCAGGGCTCTTGAGATGGTCAAAGAACTGCGAAATGTTCTGCCCATGGAAAATTGGTTGGAAGCCTCCATGCAGGGCAGGAAAACAGCTGACACTCATCTGTGTCAAGTGCTTTTCCAATATTAACTCATTTAATCCTCACAACCCCACTGAGTAGGTACTATTATCACCCCTACTTTAAGAGAAGGAAGCTGAAGCACAGAGGCAAGTAAACAACTCGCCAAGGTCACACAGTAGAGCTGTGTGGCTAGTGGTCTGCCTTCTCCAAGTTAGAGGGTGTGGGGGATCAGAGGCTAAGAGCACAGGCTCTGGAGCCAGCCCATCTGGTCTGGTCCTGGTCTTATTTAGTATTTGTGGGATCTCTGTGTTTAGTGCCTCAGTTTCCTTATCTGTAAAATGGGGAGTAAATAAATGAGTAAATAAATTGATACAATAAAGCCTTCAGCACATTTCCTGGTAAACAGTAAGTCCTCAATAAAGGTTGTTATTGGTATTATCCTCCTGGCTTATCAGCACAGGATAAGCTCACCCTGTAGGTGCTTAATCAACATTTGTTGATTGATTGAGGATACACAAAATGAGGAGGCTGATAACAAGCTACCACCTGTTCCCCATTGTCAGGAGATAGATTTAAAATGCCTTAATCAAAAAAATCAGGGAGTGACTAAAAAGAACTATTTGGGTCTCTGGAGATCAAGCCCATGCTCCTTCTTTTTGGTAGAGAAGGAAATTGAGAGCCAGCGAGAGAAAGTAAATAGCTCAAGGTCACATAGCAATTCAGTGGCAGGGCCAAGAATAGACCTCAGGCCTTTGGTTAGAGATGGGGCTTCACCCACCTAGAATGGAACATCCACCCTTGATCACTTTATTTTTATATTTTGTAAGATTTTGTTTATTCATTTGAGAGAATGAGAGAGAGAGAGAGAGAGCGAAAGCCCGGGGGACGAGCAGAGGGAGAGGGAGAAGCAGGCTCCCTACTGAGCAGGGAGCCCAATGCGGGCTTGTTTCTTTGACTCTGGGAATCATGACCTAAGCCAAAAGCAGACACTTAACAGAGTGAGCCACCCAGGCGCCCCCACCCCTGATCATTTTAGAGATAACTCTTTGTCTGGCTAACCTAGAATCTGCCTGAATTTTACAAACATAAAGCCGGCACCTAGAAAGTCCCATTCTAGCTCTGGCTCACTAATTCAGAAGCCCACAGCTTACAACAGGTCAAAGGGTAACTAATTGAGGAAAATCAAAGTCCCAAACTTTATCTCCAAGGAGGAGACCTGAATTTCTTGGCAAGTCATCCTGTCCAGTGGGTTTACTTTCCATCCAGAGGTCTGCTGCTCTGTAAGATGTGCCCAGGGCCCTTAGCTCAGTAGGCAGGCACCCCCACCTGGCCCCCATATCCGGACCACCTTACCGTGTACCGCTGAATGGCATGGTAGCCATGGTATAGCTCGGCCAAGTGCTGGAAGTGGCGAAACTTGTCAAGCATCACGTCCTTCTGGGCAGGGTCTGGGGTATGCAGTGTCGGGGGGGAGGGTGGCAAGAGGGGGAAGATGGGTCAAGCCATGTCTACAAGGGAAAGGCAATGGCAACACTGCCAGTGTCAGCTCTCCCCCAGTATCAAGACCTGTGCCAGGGAGACTGACAGAGACGCAGTGATGGGAAAGGTGCTGCTTAGGAGCTGGGACTGCCCCAGAACAGGGAAAGTCTCAGATGGGCAGAGCATGTGGCCATGAAAAGTCTGAGTACATTTCTTGCAGGCTCTCCCAGATGTGACACTACAGCCTATCAGGTCATTCCAGTGGGGAGCACCAGCATGAAAAGGGTGATCACTGGTGTGCAGACATACCAGAGGAGCCTGGCATGGAGGATGAGCACATGTCAGCTCTACTCATCTCACCTCCAGCCTCTTCCCTCTGTGCCAGGCCTTATCCAAAGCACAGACCACTGGCCAGAACAGAAATATGACACCTTACACCTGGATCTAACAGTTTCCAAATCATAACCACAGCTTCTGTGAGGCTCACAGCAGCCTTATGAAGAAAGTAGGATAGGATTACCTCCAATGCCACATATGGGGAGGTAGAGTTTAGGAAGAAATTGTGACTCGTTACAAGTCACCTAGCTGCCTCCAATTCCAGTGTTTTTCCCTCAGTGCATCATGGGAAGTCTCAAGAAAGCAACATCGAAACTATTTTCCTGCCTGGAATGAGTGAGAATCTGGAGTGTGTTACTATAAAGTGATCTCTTTCTCATCTTTCCATTTAATTAAATTTTTTAAAAAAGTGCTCACCTGGGTCTGGTTATAGGCTCCCAGGTAGCAGGGGAGAGAGATGTTTTGAATTAGCAACACAGGGCAGGACATCCCAACCATAACCCCAGGATGGCCCTCATCCTATCATTAAACTTATGGGCAAACTGGAAAAAGATGACACACCAGATTATGCTGCTGCAAGACAGGGTTACGGACAATACACCCAATAAACAAGCCCAGGGCTTTAATTAAAACGTCCCAGGTCCTTCGATGTTTATCTTGGTGCCAGAGCAGGGCTGGGGAAAACAAGCAGCCTGGCTGATGTTTACTTACCTTGAGCTATATCGAGGCACTGCATGGACAGCATCCAGTAATAATAGGCAGCGTCATTAAATCTGCTCTCTACCACGGCATTGTGTGTGAGCTGCTCTAGCACCCGGACCGCTTCCCGCTGCCGCCCGGCCTTGTGGAACGCTGCAGGGGCACAAAAACACACAGTTTAGGGACTGGGATGGAAATGTGTAGGGCTTGCAAGGGGCTGCTGTAGAAGTAGGACACTCACTGGGAGCATCTGCAGCACTTCGTTGCTGGGATGCGCCTCTCAGGCCGAAGGCTATAAATAACAGAGGCTACATCCTGAAAAAAGTGCAGTGAGACACATTCCTTTCTGGCTGGGAAAAGGCAACTGACTTTGGAAAAGCACGGCAGAAAGAAAAACCTCAGGGCCAAATTGCAGGGTAAAATCTGAGGATGGCACCAGTGAGGTCTTACCCTCACCCCATTCCGGGCTGGGACAAAGTTTTGTGACATCCAGCGTGACACTAGTAGCACCTGACAATTGAACAGGTTTGGTGGCTTACAAAGTGTTTTTATTGTTGATTCCTGTTGGATGGTCACAACAGACTTATGAAGGTGGAAGTAAAGTGGCATACCCAAGGTTACTGAACCTAGCCCCATTCAAGTCCTCCATCAGTCTTCAACTGTGTGCTTTTTAATGACAACCTTGAAAAATATGGCTCGGTTCTAGCAACCAAACATTTGTGAACACAGGCAAAAAAAAAAAAAAAACCCCTCTCAATAATTCTTATAACCATTTAACAGAAATTTCCTGAATCTTGACTATGTGGCCAGACCCTCAGGAAGTTGGGGGCTGCCAGGGAGGCATGTCTAGCTGTGACACTTGCTCACATGTGAGCACTCAGATGATCCAAATCCTCTGCTTTAGAGAAGGAAAAGGTCTGGCCTTTGTTCCAAATCTCATCTCCAATCTCTTGTCTGAGTACCAAGTTACTATGGCGATGGAATCTTGGAAGGGCAGACACAGACAGATGGATAGGTTGATGTGTTTTGCCCAAACATGCACATACTTCAGCAACTGGGTGCTCTGGAAATGCTAATGCAGAAGAGAACATGCTGCCTTTCAATGGGGGCTTTTAGCAGAGGAGCTCCAACAGGGAGACATTTGTTCCGCAATGTGTCCGGAGGTGGCAACTGTTACCATATAGAAGTGTAAATGAGATGCTATGGAATACGACACACCCAGCTTCAATTAGAAGACTTCCTAAGGAGGCAGTAAGACCTAGTCACAAGAATCAGGTTCCCAGGCAGACAGAGCCTGGTCCAATCCTGGCTCTGCCATTCTCTCTGGCTTTGTGACTTTGCAGGGCACAGTTAGCCTCGGTGTCTCTGCAGGGCTGCTGGCAAGGTTCTGGGTTATGGAGTTAAGTGCCCAGCTACTGCCTGACACAGAGAAGGCAGTCACATTTTAAAATTGCTATTACCAGTTAAAGCTCTATGCTTCCTTTTGCTCCTATCTCAGATATTGCCATATGTGGGGTACACCCCCCTTAACCGGTAGAAATGCCAAGGAGCAGAGGACACTTGTTTATCTGAGCCAAATTACTGTTTGCGGTAAAGGAAAGTGGCAGGTAACACCATGCCGGACACTCTGTGGGAGTTCTCATATTTTGTCCCCAGCCCAGCCTGGCTCAAATTCCCACTTGCTTGCTGTGGGACTTCAGGCAAATCCCTTTACCTCCTCCAACCTCAGCTTTCTCATCTAGAAAACAGTACCAACATCACAGGCCTACTGTGAGAATTAAGTGGGAATCTACATCTGAGTGTACAGGGCTTTGCTCAGAGAAGAGACAGGACCTGCCTGAGGTCCGGAGGCAAGTGAGTGATGGACCCAGGTGTGTCCAACTCCAAAGCTCATGTTCTTTCCTTTGCTCCCTAGTCTTTCACCAGGAAACACATCACATTCACCAGGATGAAGTCATCCATCTTCAGACCTGTGATGGGAGGGGCTTGGCAGCCTTTCTAAAATGTGGGTCTTGGCAATACCATCTCCTGCTCCTTCTGCAACGTGCCAGTCTGGGTGGCCTACCTTTCTGGGCTTCCTCAAAACGATCATTCTCTGCTAGCCACTGAGCATAGGGCACATAGATGTCATCCTTAAATTCGGGATGCTTCTCACCCAAAGCAAAGGCCTGGAGGAAGGAACAAATGCATTCTTAAAAAAGCAGCCCCCACAGCCCCCATGAAAACATGGCACTTGGCTGAATCCATTAGGGATGTGTCATATTTTGCCAGGCTGACAACTCAGAGGGAGAGAGTGCCTCCCCCTACCACCACCCCCAGAAACGCAAAAACAAATCAGCTCTTTGAAAACAAAAGGCAATTAACAGCAATATGCAAGCGACTGGATTCAATAACAACACAGTCTGTTTCTGGACCACAGAAGCAGCCCAGAATCGGAAACATTTTATTTTGAGGGTTTGCGTAGGCTCCTGTAGCACTGCAAACAGATTTCTTTTAATTGCAGATGACACCTAAGGAAACAGAATTGACATTATCATCATCACTGCTTATCAGCTGTCAAAGATGACTGTGGACTTGGTGCTGTATGGGACCCAGTCACTGCTTTATCTAAGCCCCAAGAACCACCTGTCAGGCCAGGAGAAGTGGAAATGAGTCACGGGGGACAGTATGTGGCAACAGGGAGAAAGTCTGCCTGATGCATGGTAAGGACTGAGTGTTTCTAAGATGCTCTAATTTATGCTGCTTCACAAATCTCCTAATAAATTTATCCTGAGAAGCCATTATTGCCTCTGTCCTTGGCCCCACCTCTTCTCATCAGTAACCTTGTCACCTCACCAAATGGAGCCACTCAGAGGGCAGAGAAGAGTCAGACAGCTTTATTCAGAAAAGGTCTTGCTGTGGCTCAGTGGGTGGATGGGTGGGTGAGGTGGGGTGAGGACCATGGGTGCAGCCCCTGATCCTCTCAGGAATGAGTCCAGGTTAGAGGGAAGAAGGAAGAGAAATAGCTGTCCTTGAAATGGCTCTGGCAGCCTGCACCTGGAGAGTATGGGTGACATTTTCTGTCAAACAGCACCCAGCAGGTTTTGAATGTTACACAAGTGTGTCTCCATATCAGAGATCTATCAGCCTGTAGTGCTGGTCACAAGCAGCTCAGACCAACAGCAGGTACAGGGCTGTCCTGCTAACTCTCACATCCCTGGTGTCTATCACAGGGCCAGCATGAAGCCAGCAGTGCATATTTTCTGAATGAATGAATGAATGAATGAATGAACGAATGAATAAATGGGCCTCTAACACCCTGGCTCAGAGAATTCAAGTGTTAATCTCCTAATTGCCAGGCCAATGTTCATTCTCACGGGGGCAGCTGCTCTCCATCCAAAGCCCAAAAAGCACCCTGTGGTCCAGGGCTCACGTGGGGCCCTCTACCCCATGAGGCATGCTCTGCCCTCACCTCATCCCAGCGCTGGGTCTCCACATGCAGCTGAACCAAGGACTTCAGGTCACCGATCTTCAAGTAGGTTTCAGCAGCATAGCCAGGGTTATCCAGCTTCTTGAAATAGTAAGCACACATCAGGAGGGGTTCCCGCTCGGCCTTGTCCAGTTTCCGGGCAATGTCAATTAACCTGGAGAGGTAAAAGCACGGGGAGGAGATAGACTCCTATAACAGGAACCTGATGGAAGAAAGCAGCGTGGGCTTTTGGGTCTTCTTGAGGGCAGGCTCCATGTTGATTCACATTGATGTCCTCAAAGCTCAATATGGTGCCATGGACCCTGGTGGTTATTAAATGAGTGAATATATAATCCAGAGACATTGCCCAGTGACCAAGAGTAGTTGCCTGCTAAAGGACACTGTCTCCCCCACTTTGTGTGTGCCTTTCACAGAGTCACTATCTATCCAGCAGTATCTGGGGATAGAAACAAACATCTACTGATCACCTACTGGTACCAAGCACAGCACCAGGAGCTTTCACATGTGTGATCTCATTGAATCTTCATTGCCCTAACAGGCACTATTATTCTCATTTTACAGATGAGAGGGCTAAAGGCTAGGTAGAGGTAAAGTAGCTGCTCAAGATTTTGCGGCCAGGAAGTGGCAGAATGCTCTTTCCACACCGTTTCAGGAATTCTCATAGGAAAGCACAGGTAGAGGCGTGAGAATTCTTCAGATGACAGGACTTTAGAGGAAGAGGCATGTGTGGAGCCTGCTCTGACCTCTGGAAGAAAGGCCTCTTGGAAATCTTGGCTGTGCCTCTCTTGCTGGTCAAGGTGCTGACCACATGGGAGGTGGGGTGGTGCCACAGGGACCTCTGGGGCTCACCACTTCTTCCCAGTGGTAACTGGCCCTCCCACTACTCGTAGGGACATGGGATGGGAGTGGATGAAACATGCTTGTTCCCTCTGGTCAGGATGGGTTTTTAGAGTAAAACCAGCTCTCGGGGGAAAGGGGCTCTACCCAGCTTGCTCTTTGTGAAAAAAGAAGGGGAAGCAGCTGTAACAGATCCCTGTCTCAGACACAGGCAAGCTCAGGGAGGCCTGTCAATCTGCACTTAGAATAATAATGGCGTCTAAAAATAACATTTCTCAGCAGAGAAAGAATACATTTTTAGGGAAAGGTGGCACGTCAACCCCTTATAGCACCCCCCCAGCCCCACCCATCAAACCAAATGTCCCTGGAGAGGAGGCACCTTTTATAGCTAGACCTGAGAAAAGGACGAACATGCTTAAATATCTCTTTCCTGAACTAGTTAGGTATCTCCAGGGTAACCTGATACATGTCAGTTGCAAATGAAAGTGACATGAAAAACCAGAGGGGAGAGAGCAGGGCCACAAATCTGCCTGGCTCTCTTCTGTACCACTCCTTTCGTGAAAAGAATAATTGGGGGGGGGGGGGGGGGGGGCAAGATCTGTATCTTCAAGAACCTTCATTCTTGTACAAGAGAAAGATGGGGTGGTAGGTCACATACATATGGCATGTATATGAAGGGCATACATGGCATCTACATGGTGGGGTTCAGGGAAGTGACTTAGTTATTAACCAGCCCTCTCCTTCCCCAGGTCCTGCCTAGGCCACCACTACCTACAGACCACAGTGTGGCTTCCAGAATGACCAACAGCCTGTAGGGCTCAGACTGAGCCACCCTCAGGAGCTGTTCCCTCATCTGTTCTTTGCTGGCTATGGCAGTGTGCACCTGTATGTGTACACACACATACTCACACACACGTGCACATGTGCATGTGTGTGAAGTCTACTTTCCTTGACTGTGGGAGGAGGAGGCCCTCCCCCTGGAGGTCTGATGCTCTAAGAGTCTCAAAACTGAATCCATCGTCTCTCTGGGCAGCCCCACTGCATGCCCGCCTCTCTTCTGGGCAACTCCTGGTTTGTGCTGTCCTTTTGGCTTCATGCCCGACTCCTTCCTTACCACCCTCTACTTCTTAAAATTCAAGGCTCTTCATGCAAAGACCACATCCACGGTACCTCCCATGAGAATTCTTGTCTCCTTCCCTGGTGTGCTTTAGAAGCATTCTTTTTCTTTTTTAGTTCCTACTATTACACATATTAGGGGCGCTGGAATCAGCCAAGTCAGTTTGAAGCTCAGCTCCATGGTTTCCCAGCTGTTTTGCCCTGTGTGATCACCTGGTTCTTGAGCCTTGGTTTCCTCATTTGGAAGCTGGACATGGAAACACCACAAGCTTAGGGTGTGGGGGAGAATCAAATGCCTATAAGATATTGCAATGTCTGGCTCCTACGGAAGGATCAGTGAATGGCAGCTCTAATGCCTGGGTACCTCCCCCTATTTTTCCCCAACCCCTGACCCTTTCCCCAGGGATTCACTAAGCTACTCAAAGGCAGTGACTGCCTTGTTTGATCTCTGTGTCTCCCAAAAACCTAGTTACTATTACATTTGGATTATGTATTTAGAGAAACATTTTTCCCCCCTTGTCAGTCAAAACCAAGAGCTGACATGACATGACATGCTGCCAAATGCTTCCTGGGGCAGGGACTGAAAACCCACGTGTCAACCCAGCCATGGTCGCCGCTGATCTCTATGGCCTTGACGTGCTCTCCTGCTGAGATATACATCTCCACGGCAGCTTTAGGCTCATTGATATTTCTAGCCCAGTCAGCCTGTTTGGTGATTAGCATCTTTGTTTCTTTGGGGTCTCCAGATCCAAGGAAATCCTGAGGAAGCACAACAAACAAAAACACTCCGGATTAGAACTTCCTGCTGCCAGCATTACGTCAGACTGCCGAAAGCTAGAGCAAGGAAGGGCTCTGTTTGGCTGAAGTAGGCATTCAGGATGCAGGAGTGAGCCCATCGCTGTATGGTTGACTGGGGGGCAGTCCCAGGTGTCAGGGAGGAGTGCTCATAGGCTGCCCCACAGGTGCTCCTTGGGAGTATGGGACAGTGTCAAGGACTACAGCCCTGAACGTTTCCTGCCCCTCCCACTAACAGACATTTGTTCTTCAGCTAAACAATACTTTCCGGATTCTTTGGAGTACTGTACACAAACTCTGCAGTGTTGAGATTTTATGATCAGGTTACTTTGTCTCTCTCTCTCATACAGTCAGATATATGAGTGACTATTCCCATATAGTGACTCTACAATCTGGCTGCCTAATTTTGAATATCCAGACCTACAATCTTTATTCAGATAATAGGGATGATACCCACATGCCTTGGAGTGAGGCTAAGCATGTGGTCCCATAAACCTAAATGGACAAAATGAGGTACAGAGTTCTAGGGGAGCCCCTCTGTGCCCTCTCCTCAACTACCACCACACTAGAAGTACTGTTCACATCTGTTTTCTGATTCTGTTCACATTCTGTTGCCTGAACTTAGGGCATCTTCCCATTTGCTTCTCCCCCCATTATGTGCCTAGAGCAGATAAGGACCACAAGTGTTCTTGGTTAGTTACTTTCCAACTGGATGATATCAAATCCTGTTCTGATATCGGGTCTGTAGAGGTGGGGCAGCAGGATGCCATGGGGGTGGTGGGGAGATGGGGGGAAGAGGCCCAGAGGGAACCTGGGAAGGAAGAGGTAACAGGGGGCTTCCCTGACTGGCATCCCATGGCTGGCATCCCTGGGTTAGCCCTTGCATGCGTGAGAAACAGCTTCAGAAAATCACCTCTTTTCAGGATATAGTTACCCCAAATAAATACATGGGAGTTTGCCATAGTTGAGGAAGCTTTGGTGCTGCCATTTTTAAAGGTGGGGCTTTTCAAAAAGGGAAATTAAGAGTGCTTAGAGCCCAGATCTGCATTACTAGTTAGAAGTGGTTTGTCTTAGGAATAATGTACCCTGCAGAGAGTGCACTGTGTCAGCCTCACAAAGTATAAAAAAAGCATTCCTTTCCCCATGATTAGCACTCATTTGTCAGGAAAGTACAGTCAATGTATGCTAAAAACCCACTTGAACAATTAGCTCTCTCTTTTTCCATTTGCTTTCAGGGTAATTGTGTAGCCCCTAAAATAATATATTAGATGGCCTAAGACAACCAACTGTTGTAAGGGGAGGAAAGGGCATCATTTACCCTGATGCTGGGGAGCCAATAAAAGACAGGCCCATCTCGCTGGTCTCTGGTCTCCCTGGAGTTCACACAGGGGAAGAAGCTTAGAAAGCATGCACTGGCAATCTGAAGATGCCTAGTTTAGACCATTATAGACACAGCCTTTACTCTTTTGGCAACTAGTACAACATATACTGTTTATGCAAGTGCAAAGCTGGAAACTCTGCTAACCTGGTTGGTTAAATGAGGCTAGCAGCCAGAGAAAACAGGCATCATAAGAGAACAGAAATGTCCTTCACAGTGAGTGCTCAATGGACTTGGGGTGACTATAGTGAGAAGGGTCAGAGGCCGCGAGCAAGCCATAAATTTGGGTCATCAACAAGGAGATCAGCCAGACACACAGCTCACAGGCTAGAAGGAACCACCTCCAGCCCAATAGCCCAACTCAAGGAGGTCTGACCTAATTGAAGCTGAGTCTAAATGATTCCTTCGAGGCTCAGCAAACTGGGTTTTCAAGGGTTCTTTGGTTCCATGAAGCTAATTTACATGTTATCTGGGGCCACGGCAAAGACTATGTCCTGGAGTGGACAGAAAGAGGCTGTGCTGAGTGATGAATGAGACTAAACAGTGTTCTCATGCTTGGTGATTTTGATAAGGACATACTACATAAGAGTTAAGAGCATTATAATTCCCTTTATCACCATATAAACATGTCACTTATCCGGAAAGCATACAATTTATTTGTACGTGGGAATGTAATTTAAAAATTTTCTGAAAACCAGATTGAATCTTGGGAAGCAATTTTCAAGTAAACAAAAACATGCCATGTTAATAAGCACTGTATTCCACTCCCCCCCGCCCCCCAACATAATGTGTATGTACACATTTCCTCAAAGTCAGACTATTGGGGGGGATTGAAACAGAACCAAATTATTTGGAATTGCGATCAAAAATTAAAACCAAAACAACCCCCAGAATATTTACCTTCATAGAGAAGCAGACCAGATGGAGTGTGTAAGTGGGCTGCATTTCTGGATGGGAGACTGCGGATGCACAAAGCCCACCCAAGGTGTGAGGAGGGGCCTCAGTGTAGGGAGAGGAGTGGGGATCACTGGGGAGAAGCCTGAAGACTAGCCACTCTGTGGTCACACTTAGCTCCTCTCATTTTCCCAGGCTTTCTATAGTTTGGCCTTTGCAAAGGGCTTCCTCATACATTATTTTGTGCAATTCTCAGAAATGAGCTGAGCTATAGCTATGTCACCCTGAGAAGAAAATGGAAGCTCAATAAAGTGAAGAGGCCAGGAAGGACCCACAGGAAGGACCAGGACTCACACCAGCTCACCAAATGTGAAGGTGAGCACCACAGCTGCCTACTGGGAGGTTTCAGAGGCTCCAGGAAAGGCTGCTGGTTCTGAAGAACCACCACATCCTGCCATTCCTAATGCCCAAATTCCACTCCTAGGGATTCAATCCTTTAGTTAGGTTTTGTCCTTAGTTTAAATGTTGTTATTCCCAGGAAAAGACATACTGGTTTAGCTGTTCTCAGTATGAATGCAGTGTTAAATAGTGCGTGTGCGTGTGCATGCGCATGCGCACAGTGGGAGTATCAGGGGAGGGTAAAAAAGTGGAAGAGGACAAAGTGGGGGAACCTCAAGCACTTGGATCTGGGGGATGGGGTGAAGGAACCATCAAGGTGAAGACATAGGCTAGGACCAAGGTGCTCATTTAGATATTAATGACCAGAAACTCTGTATCACATCACAGTCACAGAGATGCAACCTTCAGCCCCATGATCTCACAGGTGGAAGATAAAAGAGCATAACCATCTTTGGGAACAAAAAAGGAGAAGAAAAAATGGGGAAGATTTTCCATCTTGAACTTGTGAGCTAGATAATTACCATTAATAGCCACTAATTGGTTGTGGCTGATGACTCACTTAATAACATTCTGAAGCCTATCCTGACAGTACCGGGAAAGGCAGTTTAACAAAGGCATCTCTGCGGAAGGAAGAGCCTGGTTGCTCAGTGCACCCAAGACTCTTTTCACCTTTCATTAGTCTGAACTACAAATGGCTTGATGGCTGGGCTCCCTAGTGGGACTTGTTCTCCCACAAACCATCAGGAGCCTGCTCTAGGCAAACCCCTGTCATGTACCCAGATCTGCTGGGGACTAACCTTAACAGAAGATCTGCAAATGCAAGGGAAATCACCACCACCACCCATACAGATGCACCCCCGGGGTGACAGGAAGCACACTGTGCTAGTACTGGAAGGAAGGGACTTTGTCATGGTGTCTCCAAAGCACAGTCAAGAGCCTAGTACCAATAAGAGAGCCGGCCCTTAGGAAACCTTGGGTGAAGTGAACCATACTGTCCCGTATAACAATGATAGAACCAACTTGTACCTGAGAATACTGAATCTCAATGGCTTCTACAAAGGTTTGAGAGAATTTGTGGGAGAAAGACCTGAAGCCCTGAACCCTGAACACTTAATGAAAGGATCATGCTGGTTCAGGTTCACTCTTCAGATAGTCCATCCAGCTCTGTCACTGACAAAGGTCTGAACTGTCATACTCTCTTGTCCCTCTGATGTCAGCCTAACAGCTGAGTTTTAGGCCAGCTTAAACCAGTGGCCATTGATGGTTCCTTTGTTTGCCAGTTTGCCCAAACCCTTTCTAACAAGGCAGTTGCTATTTTCCATCCATATCACTTCTTGGGGTAAACACCTTGGGCAGCACAGTGTTAGAACACTGGTGGGTTCCATGTTGCAGCTTGGGCCCAGGATGTGGCTGGATTACCTTGGCATACTCAAACATGCGGAGGTCGGTGTACATGTCGAGTGCGAGGTTCTCGTGTCCACTCCTCTTATACAGTTTGGCGGCTTCATGGAACTTCCCCTGGTAGGAAAACACATCTGCCAGAAACAGGTCATTGTTGGTCTCTCCCCGCTTCTTCCTCTCCTGGAAAAATTAGAAGCACAGGAAATAGCCTCTGCAGCCATGGCAGGAAGCAGCCTTTACAAAGGTTAGATGTTGCTATTTCAAGTTAAGCCCCTGGGCCTTTCTGCTGGAATCTCCATTTGGCTCCTGGGCTGTTGTGTCTCTCACCTAGGTTTCTGGTGGGAATGCCTGACAACAAAAGCAGATTTTTTTCCCAGATGAATGAAGATCAAAAGTAATGCAAACTTTTGTTTGTTTAATGGAAATTCCTCAGGGCTGCTTTCTTGTATATTCTTCCAAGGAAACAACTGTATAGTTAGGATTGTGTGTATTTTTTGGTAAGATTTATTTATTTTAGAGAGCAGGAGTGTGCATGCATGCAAGTGGGGAGGGGCGGAGAGGGAGAGAGACATAAAGAGAATCTCAAGCAGACTCCTTGATGAGCACAGAGCCAGATGCAGGGCTCTATCTCACTGTCCATGAGATCATGACCTGAGCTGAAATCAGAAGTTGGGCGCTTAACCAACTGAGCCACCCAGGTGCCCTTACATGGTGTGTATTATCCACTTGTTGGTGGCTCCTAAGCTCCCAAGATCTCTCATGTCCCCAGGCCTGCTTTAGCCGAGCTGTGACCCATGATAATGCAGACAAGCAAAAGTTTAGGGTCTCTTCCCAAGAGGGAGACTAACAAAACAGGATAATGAGCCTTCATACGCCCCTGTCTCTAAAGAGAAGGTGAGTCACATGCTGAGCATCCACTAGGTGCTGGTTATTTACCTCCCACAAGGACCCAAGTGTGAGTGGTACCACCCAAGTGTCACACTGAAGGAAGCTGAGATTCAGAAGAGAAGCAGGTCAGGATCATACAGAGCCGGCATTTGGATTCAGTCTGTCTGACTCTAGATGCTCTTTGTACCACATAATACCACCTTCGGAAACAAGTGACAGTCCCCAACAACATACCTGCATACACACACACACACAGATGAGCTGCACTGAAGATGAAGAGAAGGAACTGGCATACTCCTTCCTTCCATGTTAGGGAACATTCATTAGTCTACAGCTCAAGTATTTGTAAACACTCAATAGCACCCAATCTCTCATCCCCAGCAGTTTCCTTTTGCTCGTTTTCTAGCAAGTGTATCACAGTGAAGGAAGATGAGACATTTAATCAAACTCCCAGACAAGCTGGTGACGTTTTAACAGCTGGAGGCAACATGCTTTCCCACTGACAGAAATAATTTTTTAAAAACCCAAAAAATCCCAAAAAAAGCAATAACACCCCCCCCATAGTTTGGACTAATCAGTCAAAAACACCTAACTCCTAATTACAAGGAGTGAATCAAAATCTTGCAGTGAAATTAAAAAAAATAGGTTTCACTAGGCATGGAATTTAGGCGTAGGCCACAGAATACCACCATGATCAGTAGAAATGATTTACATATATTCAATATGTATGTAGCCATATGGGCAGATTCTCTTCCTCCTGCTATCAGTATAGTTATATCTCCCCTACCCCCAAGGAGCCTAGCAAGGAACCTTGGTTCTCTGGAATAATGCCAAATGCCCAGAAGCTACTAAGGCCTCAGCGCAGCCAAAATGGATCATCACTTGAAAGCAGTTTGCTCTTTTTCAAAAGACAATTCTTACAAGTTTAACCAACTACCTAGCTCATAGCACACCAGAAGAACTAGTAAGACAGGACCTCAGTTAAGACATGATAAATGGTGAGCAGTGGTCTTCACAGAGGTCAGTTACTTTTACATAGAGAACATGTCCCATGGCTTCAGGTTAAGGCCCCTAAAACCAGACCAGTGAATTTCCAAATGCCAGCCCCTGAGAGTAAGCAGTACTGGGCATGACTAGTAGACGGCTCTTCACACATGCATTTAAGTAAGCAACTGAAGTTACAGATGCTCCCTATGACAGTACTGGGGGAGAGGGCAGGTGGGGAGGGTGTGCATCAGAAGCAACTTCTTAGATAGCAATATGGCGTCAAGTAAAGATAGCTTGAGCTTGGGAATTAGACAGAAGTGGCTTTGAGTTCCAACCAAGCTTTTGCCTATGGACCCTTGGGGACGTGACATAGCCTTTCTAAGCCTTAATTTCATTATTTATCAAATAGGAATAAGACAGTATTTGTGCTTCATTAAGTCAGTGTGAGGATTTAAAATACAGCTGACCCTTGAGCAACACGAGTTTTAGGGGCACTGACACCCACACAGTTGAAAATCGAGGCATAACTTTGGGCTCCCCAAAATTTAACTACTAATAGCCTGCTGTTGAATAGAAGCCTTACTGATAACATAACCAGTTGAGTAACACAGATTTTGTGTTGCATGTATTATATATATCACATTCTTACAATAAAGTAAGCTAGAGAAAAGAAGATATGTATTTTTTAAAAGATTTTATTTTAAAGTAATTTCTACTCCCAATGTGAGGCTCAAACTTACAACCCCAACATCAAGAGTCACCTGCTCTACTGACTGAGCCAGCCAGGTGCCCCAAGAAAATATTATTAAGAAAATCAAATAGGATGCCTGGGTAGCTCAGTCAGTTAAGCATCTGCCTTCGGCTCAGGTCATGATCCCAGGGTCCTGGGATGGAGCCCCATATCCGGCTCCCTGCTCTACGGCCAGGGGCGGGGGCGGTTGCTTCTCCCTCTCCCTCTGCCTGCTGCTCTCCCTCCTTGTGTGCTCTCTCTCTCTCTCTATGTCAAATAAATAAATAAAATCTTTAAAAAGAAAAGAAAATCATATAGAAGAGAAAATACATTTACAGTACTGCTGTATTTATCAAAAACAATCCGCAAATTAGGTGGACCTATGCAGTTCAAACCCATGTTGTTCCAGGGTTAACTGCAGTGTATGCACTGATCATGCATGGCGCAGAGAGCAGGCACTCAACAAGTGGTGACTATTCCTCAGCTGAGCAGTCTGTGAGCTCCTGCAGTCCTCTCTTCCACTCATCTCTGCCCACAAGACTCAGTACAAGGCTTGGCCCATGACAGGTGTTTATTATTCTGAACTGAATTACAGGGACAAGACATTTGCTGATTTCCTCCCTGATTCCATATGGGAATTCAAATGTATCTCGCATTCTCTTAGCCTCACAATAAATCTGCTCAGGAGAAAAAATATGTACGCCTTTTTACAGACAGTCACAGGAATTAAGAGTATTATCTACAGTTACCCAGCAAATGGTGCTCACAGAGCCAGCCTCTTTAGCCCACTCCAATCCACATGCGCCCTCCCCAGGTCCCACTGCCGTGGGCAGGGAGCAGATCATGTGCATTTGGGAAATGCTTCCTACACTGGCATATTGTTAGAGCCCTAGAGGATGGTAACCACCTAAAAACCACTGCAGGTATGAAAACCAGTTGTTGATTTAGTCCTCTCAGCAACCCTGGGAAATCGACCCATTTCAGATAGAAAACAAAACTCGGAGAAATTAGGGACCCAACTGCCTCGCCCGCCCCACTACCAAGTGACAAACTGCACTCCTTGCTTCCATGTGCTATCTCCCTGACCCACAGCATTTTGTATCCCCAGAGCAAGGCTGTGGCCCAAATGCCCAGACTCCAGTGGGCTCTAGTTATGTGCCTTCAAGGCTCTCATCTGCTAGAAGAGCTCCCTATAAGCCACTGATAGTGAGTCTGCACTTTCTTGAGAAAGAACAACATTTTGTCTTTTACCTCAATGCTGTTGATGAGCTCTAAATATCGGAGGTCTTGTACTCTGGTGAAAGCCTACAGGGGAAGAAATAAAAGAATGAAGTCAGCTGCTTTCTGGGCTTCAAAAGTGGGTGATTGGCTGGGGGTGGGAAGTCAAGCTTTAGAAAGTAAGCCAGTGAAGAGGGAAAAGAAGCAAGCATTGATTAATTGCCATGTGTTCAGGAGGGTTATACCACCCAGTGAGGCACGGCTTTATCCCTGGGATTAGTCCACACAAAGAATAGCAAAGAAGTCCTGGTTGCATCAATCACTTTGGGATTAGGTAAAACAAAACTATGATACTGCAGTCTGTGATGTGGCCTGCTTGGAGCACTCTCTATGCAAAAGAGAAGAACAGGGCAGTCTGATGCTCTGAGGCAGTGTCATCAGAGTGGGAGTGGGGAAGATGTACTGACTGAGCAGAGACTGCTATACATCTTGGTGACTGGGACGGAAAGCAGGAGACAGCTATGCTTACCAACAGTGCATAAATACAAGGCACCGAGAGCCCACAGTACCAGCACAGAGGAAGAGGAGGAGGGGAAAGCTGAGAAGGAATAAAGATGGTTTCTGGAAGGGAGGGGGAGGTTAGGGAATAAATCACTCCACGTCCCTGGAAGGCAAACTCTTACGTAAATCTTAAAAGTATGGCTCTTGCCTTGGACTCACAGTAAAGCTAAAGACTTTAACCCATGGGCTGCTAGAAGTTTCTAGGCAGCCTTTCTCAGGAAGATTGGTGTTAGTTAAATCTCTTTTGGTGCTTTCTAACTCTGCAAGGGGTTTAGAGGAATAAAACCCACAATGTCAGGCTGATCTTCACGTAGCTTTGCTGTCAATGTTTCTACCCAGGTGTGCTGCTTTACAATGTCCTATTTGAAATGGGCTGACACACACCTAGAGGAAGCAGCAGGTCTAGGAGTCCCTGAATATGAAATGTTGAAGAACCACCCTGGCCACTTGCAGCCTCTACATCGCTGCATGACATCCCCCATCCCCAAAAGACTTGAGGAAATGAGCAGGTCATCTGGCCTCCGGCTACCTCACAGATGACCCAATTCACAGATGAACCCAATGGTTCATGCTGCAGAGCAGCCATCCTGTCAGGGACTGGGGATCCAGAGGTGAATATGACCTATCCCCCGCCCCATTCAGGGGTCCATGTTCTCAGAGGGGAGGCAGATAGATTAAACAGATCACTGAATCTCCATGAGCTAAGAGTATGAACTAGATACCCCAAGAACACCAATTCACTCTCTGAGCACAGGTAGTGGCAGAAGCCAGATTAAGAAGAGCATCACAGAGTAGGAACGGGCAAATGGGTATTCCTGAAGAGGGATTTTGAAAGGGTAAGGTAGGCATCACATGAGCAAAGGAAGGCCAAAAGCACTTGTGTTCCCTGATGGAGGTCTTATAAGCTATTTTCTAGATCTGGGCTTCCTTAAAGCAAAAGGAAAGGGGAAACCTGGAATATCTGGCAAAGGGGCAAAGAGGAAAGGAGCATTCCAGGTGTCATTCCTAGCTCTGAGATTTTCCAACTAAGGGCCCCTGAACCTATTTCTTCCCTGTCTCTAGGCTCCCGATGTCTGCCTTATGGAAAGGGGCAAACTAGCTATGCCTTCTCCAAGTTCTTTCTAGTTCTGCTCTGCTAGGATTCTAGGATTTGACACTTTAAGAAATCTGTTTCTGAGTTCCTTCGACCCTCACACATTCTGCAGAGTCAGGGGTGCCCTGGTCAGCGTGGTCAGAGTCACGAGGCCCATGAATAACCTCAGCAGAGGGAAGTGTGGGAACAGGGAAGCATCTGCAGTTCCGTTCACCATGGCCATCCTGGGCGCTAAGCAGCGCTCCCCTGCCATCTAGTGGGAACACCAGTTTATTGTTGGAACCACTATACCTCTCGTGTGCCTGAGTGACTTGGCAAAGCAGAAAAAGAAAGGCTGGGGATTTGGAATTTGGATAAAATAATCAAGCTCTAGTCTATGGTCAAAATCTTGTGGCTTTAATACAATAATTTCTATTCTCAGGGAGTGTTTGGGGAATACATGCTGCGAATTAGTGTTAAACAAATGAAGGGTTATTCCAGTTTTGATCCATTCAAACATTTGCTGAGTAGTCAACCCCATGCTGGCTGAAATAAGCTCAGATAGGTGTTTAGTTCTTGGGTGTGAGGATATGACAATCTCTAAGGAAGACTTTACATTTCATTCCAGGCTGAAAACAAATAAAACATAGTCAAGAAATACTTTGTTATTCTTCATTCCTCCTGACATTTTGGTAGGGGAGGGGGCAGGAGAGGGAAGCTCCCTCCCTAGAATGCTTCCTCCCACCTCTGAATTCTTACAGCCCTCCTCTATGACCAGTTTTCTGATGCGTAGTTGACATAAGAATATAATTAAATAACAGCAATTTTACTTGTTTTAATAACAGCTAGCATTTGTATAACCATTGCTAGTTCTGGAAGCCCTTTTACAATGTGGTAGTTGAGCTTAATGACCCTGTGTCAGGAAGACAGGGCAGTTAGCATTTTCACCATCTCCACTGCAGACATGGGAGGATGGAGTCTATAAGAGAAGTGGCTGGCATGGGGTCATCCAGCCCATACACAGAAGAGCTGGTATCTGGCCTTGGTTTCTCTCTCATGCCTAAAGTCTTGACCTAGCATAGGGTGGGCATCACATACCCCTGCAATTCCTTCCCTGCATGCTCAGTAATATAAGCAAAAGAGTCTATGATCAACTGGCTCTGGGAGATAAAGAGAGAAGGGAAAAGTAGAGGAAAGAGAGTTGAAGGCCATTCCTTTCCTCCACCTCAGGTTCTAGATGAAAACCCAATTAAGAGCTGGGCTTTTTCTGATGTGTGGCAAGGGGTCCAATGTTGTCAGCCTTTCTGTAGTTTTAATATACTGGCCAGGAAATGACACCATGATCGAAGCCATGAAGGTATGTGGGGAGTGACACTGCTGTCAGAATCAGAGAGCTCGACCATCTCTTTGATCATACCTAGCAGGGTACAAAGAAAAACAGCACTGTGTAATAAATGGCTAATACCAGTAAGTGCTCATACCAATAATAAAAGCTACCCTTTATTGCATCCCTATTATATGCCATGCTTTCAGCTAGGTGCTCTACCTAATGACAGCTAATAAGGGTGACAGCTAGATACTATCAGATGTTTCTCCTGTATCAGGCTTTATAGACATTACCACATTAGACCCTTAGAACTTTGTAAGGATGGGGTCAATCATCACCCTAATTTTATAAATGAGCAACCTTAGAAATGAGTTACTGGCCCAGACTCAGGAGTAGCTGAGCTGACATCTGAATCCAGGCCAGTCTATCTCCAGAGCTCACTACAGTATGCGTCTGCCTCTTCGTATGTCACCTGGAGTCCCTTTTGCCTCCTCATGGGACCCTCTAAGGGTCAGATTCCAGCTCAGGCTGACTAGATGCTTACCTTCTTTGCTGTTTCAAACTCTAATCCTTCTAAAGCTTCCATAGCCAACTCACGCCAGTCAGTGTCTGTCACCCCCAAGCAAGCAATCTGGTAGGCTTCTTTGAACATTTTCCTATCCAGGTACTGGTACATCGGAGCAGACTGCAGGATTTCATCAAAAGGAAAGAATTGTTTTCAGAGCAATGGAAAGAACCAGATTCACGCAAAGCCTGACTCCAGATGTGTGTCACTGACTCAATTATAAATGCCCACAGAGAAACACCATAAAGATTAATCAGTGCTCTTCTCACGCCACACACACCACGTGCCTTCCAGTCACAAGCCCCTTTCATAACCAAAACATAGTGTTCAGCAGCACAAACGTTCCGTCCTTCACTCTACCACCAACTTTCCCCACCGCCAGGTCTGCTTTACCACAAGATATCACCCGTGTCTAGAATGCCCTTGCTCCTCCTCACCCTCTGGGAAATACCTATTGGGCTCTGAAGGCCCTGTTAAAATGTCACTTCCTCTGGAAAGTCTTCACTGACCCCTCAAGGAAAGGAGTCTGAGTTTTCTCTGCCTTTTATCCAGATCTCAGTTGTGCTCTAATTAAAGCCCCTCTCCCCAAGTATGGGAACAACCTGAGGGTAGTGGTGGGGTTGTACTAACCTCCCCCAGCAGGCCCTCAGTCTAAGTTTGCTGGAGGAAGGAACAACCTTACTGTGAGGAAGGGATTTAAGGATGGCCTCTTACAAAGGGCTGAGAAACCATCTTACCCAAGAAACCTAAGTGATTTGCTTCAGGTTACCCGGAAAGGCACACCTGTCTGAGTTCCCTGGAGCTGGGAACCTTCCTGCTTCCAGATGGGGCTGCCTCACTGTGATACCTGTGAATGGTTCCTAATAAATTCTCTTCTTAGGTTTACACACTCCTTTTGGATCTGTCCCAACAGGTCTGTGTGGCAGGTTATCAGTCCCTGACTATAGTCTGAGGACTGAGAAGTAGCACAGGGAAGACCTGGGGCTGGAGCCTGGGGTCAGCTGACTCTGGGTTCTGAGCACTTTCCTGGCACTTGGGTATGGGGTATGTGTATGTGCGTATACATGAGAACAAGTCTGATCTGTGTCTGCCATCCTGAATAACCCAAGGCCCTACCCTTGTTTTAGGCCAGTGTGCTGAAGGGAAGAACTGAATCTCTCCCAGACAGTAGAGATCAATCAACCAGTACCTCATGCTAATGGTTCCCAAATGTGAAGCTGGGAGTGCTGTTTTCTCCATTCGGGGCCTTTATCTTTGAACTTTCCTGTCTCATTTTTTAGCTTTTGAGTTGAAGGATTTCTTCTTCTTTCTTAGGCCATTCTGCCCTCTTACAGCAAGATGTGGCTGCTTTGGAGTGCTCATCTTTTCTCCCATACCATTCCACCTACCCTTCCTCTATTTAGTGGGATTGCAGGGTATGGACAGGGGAAAAGCTGAGCCAGAACCCAGGCCTAAGCTCAGCCACATCCTAGCTGTGTACTTTTTTGGGGGGTAAACTGATTAACTTCTGTTTAAATGCCCTGACCAGCTCGTAGGATACCTGAGGCAAACAAGAGACATGCTCAGTACCTCCACTGTATTTTCTCAGTACCAACTCCTTGCATCTCCCCAACTCTCCAGACTTGTTCCTACCCCTAACTTTCCCCTGTCTCAAACAACCTCCCTGCTCCTCTCTGACTTCCCAGACCTTTCAGGGCTCAGATCAAGTGTCACCATCTCCTGGAAGCTTTCTCAAACTCCCCATGCATAATGAACTCTCCTTTCTGAACTCTTTTAGTGAGCACCCTCAGTTCCAATTTAGTTCTGTTTTGTAGTGTTTACTGCTTTACGATGGTTAATAACAGTAGGAATTGGGCCAGACAAAACCTGAAAGATAGGTTTATTTAACTGCACAGAAAAGAAGTAAGTCCCCAAAGAGTGAAAGGAGTTGCTCAAGATCACAGCTGGTTCAGGCGGCAGAGTCAGAACTCAAAGCCAGTGTTCTTTTCCCTAAACTGCACAACTTCTTGCCATGCTGAATGCCCTGTGAGACTGGAATGGGGACTTGGACAGGCACATCAGAATCGAGGATACGATGAATGGTTAACATTTGGGCTTGCTTGGGAGGCACAATCTGAGAGTGGGAGTTTTAAAAATATCCTAACTGAACAAATGCCCTCTGAGTTCTACTTTATCTCACTGTTGCATTCCAAGCATGAAGTCACCAACCGCCCGAGAAGCCTGACTAGGGCTTGCCGCCCTACTTGGCAGCTCTGACAAACCAGTTCTTGCACAAGATGATGTAAATTTCAAAAGGAAACCAGAAATCCCCAGAGTGGTTCTGATGCTTTCTCCCTCCTCTCTAGGCCAAAACCACAGGATGGCTGGAGGCAGAGGCAACAGATAAATAGCCTTTGTCTTAGGCTGCCTCTCCTAACCCTTGGCAGTTCTGACCCTGCTGCATCAGCAGGATGGGCTTGGTGAAGCCATGAGGATGGGGGGGACTGGACGGGGACTCTGGCTTCTGAATTGTAAAGGCTTGTCAGTGGAAGCCCCAGGCCACCCCTCTGGCTCCTCTTGGCCTGCCAAAGTCAGGAACAGCAAACTGCATTTATCTTTGAGGTCAGGATGGCAGTCTTGGGAGAAAAACTTTTAATCAGCATAGCCTGTTTGGCATGATTAAGGAAGACTGGATTTCTGGTGGATGTGGTGCATGGGTTTGGGATGGGGAGCAGATGAGGACTACAAGGAAACAGTCCAGCAAGGGCTGTTCTTGCCCCTCCTCCTCCTGCCACTTCCACCCACCTCTCTCCCTTCTTTCTTTCTGTTTCTTTTTCCTCAGGTCTGAATTCCACTAACATTTATTGAATAACTGCTCTGTGTCAGGCACTAATGATTTCTTCACAAATGAATAACAAGTACCATCAGCTTAGAGGAAAAAGCGGACCCCAGCCCCAGCCTTTACAAGAAGCCAACTCAGGCTTTCAATGACTGTGAAGGTGGGGAGATCCTGGCTGGGCTGAGGACAGAGGATCTCACTGTCCTCCCAGCCCTTCGAACCTTCTCTGAAGCCCCTCAATAAAATGCCCTCCACCCACATCCAGAAAAATGAAGTTCAAGGGCAATCTAGAAACATGTCTAAAAATATCTCAAATGTACATAACCTTTTATCCAACAATTTCACTTCAAGGAATTCACACCAAGACGCTAAGGTGGGCTAGGTACAAAGACTTGGCAAGAAAGATGCTATCTACAACAGCAAAAAAGCAGTAAGTAGCGAAAATGTCCAATGAAAGGTACTGGTTGAGTAAGCTGTGGAACATCTATGTGATAAGATAAAAAGCAGTCATTAAAAACAATGTGGAGGTGGGGACAGCAGGGAGGCGGGTGTGGTTATAATAAAAGGGCAACCCAACATCAGAGATCTCATGGGTTGGTGGCGGTAGTGACAAGAACCTACGCAGGTGAAACATTTGTTCTGTAGTTTTGCATACTGTTAGCAATGGGTAAGCTGGGCAAGTTGTACAAAGGATCTCTGTATGATTTCTTACAACTATAGGTCAATCTACAGTCATCTTAGTATTTTTAAAATGCTAGAAGTACATTTACTGAGGTGGAGTCATGCTTCCAGTAGACCGCCGAGAGAAAAAGCCACACTGCTAGCTGATGGCCAATAATTCATACAAAGTGATGGGTCTGCAATATGTACATGTTAGGTGAAATTGGAAATGGCAATAAAGGACAGTGATTAAAAATCCCTCTTGTTTGTGGTCCACATTCAGTAAAGGAAGTACAGTAAATCAGGTTTCATTTATAGGAGCAATATTTATAGATAAGAATCACAAAACAATTATTTACAGTAGATTCCACTTTTGTTTAAAATGTTCATATAAAATTGTGTACTTGTAATTGTATATTCTGTATATATTACATATACATACAGAAAAGGCCTGGGCGGGTATGTTCTAAATGTTTAAGACCAATTCCCTCTTGAGGTTGGGATTCTGAGGGCTAAGCCTCTCCTTCGTGCTTGTCTCCACTTTATGGCAGTTCCACAGTGAGAATGATTCACTTGGGGAGCAGACAGGCAGCTGGGACAGCTGGGACTAGGCCAGCCCTGACTTGGGTTGCTAATCTCTGCCCTCCCATCTATGTTTCTGCCCTCCCGTTTGTGGTTCCAGGCCCCCATTACTGTTCTGGCCTCCTACTTGAGGTACTTGTGGTTCCTAAGACCTCAGGCCCCTTCCCCATCCCACCCATATCCTCTTTCTCTCACACACACCACCCCCGCTCTTGCACCTGTACATACACCCAGCCACACTCCCAGCTTTGCTGGCTTACTCCACTCTGCCCCATGCACAGCTCTCAGTGAAACACACTCTGAAGACAGACAACCCTGAATACCCTCCCTGTCCCAACCAGGAAAGGGGGATCAGAAAGAAATGGAGGCTCAGTGAGGTGGAGCTGTTTGGCCAAAAACATACAGGTTGTACAGGGTGGACACAGGGTTTCAGGTTCTAGTCCAGAGTACCTTCCATGACATCATAGCTGCAATTCATCTCTCTTCCCTCTCCCCTCACCATTCATCCCCCAACCCAATGCATCTGTGAGGGGCCTGGCTTTCCTGGTCTTGCCCTGCCACTCACTGCTGACAGCTGACAAGCGCTCCGGTTACCTGTGGCACCTCCACAGCCGACATGGAGAAGACATGGAGGCAGAAGATCTTGGAGCCATTGTAGCCCACCACAAAGCCCTGTAGCTTCTGCTGGTGCACGGGGAAGGTGCTGGCTTTGATGTTGAGGTAGCCTCCTCCTGAGAAGCAGAGCATGTCCTCACACTGGGTATTCCAGGCCACGCTGTTAGCATTTGGTTCCTGAGGGACAGGGATAGTGAGGACCCTGTGACAACCCCCTGGCTTTTGATACCATTCCTGCACTCAGTCAAGCACTCTTTCTAAAGCCTGAATCACACTAAATCGCTAACAGTGGGAGGGGGGAAGCGAGGAAATGGGAACTAGAAGAAAAGGATAGAAGCACAGAGGCAAAATCCTCTATGCACTTGTTTATGTTAGAAATGTTTTAAATAAACATTACTTTCAAAAAAATTATTATCCCAAATATTAATTAATATTTAGTGAGAAAATGAGGGTATACACAACTATGTATAGAAGATTTAAAGGGATATGTTCCAAAAAATTAACAGTGATTGTTTAGGGGTGGGTGGAATTGTGGATGCTTTTTATTTTTTAGGTTTTTTTTTTTTGCCTGAAATTTCTTTTGGTCATGAACATCTATTTTTTTTTTTATAATAAGAAAAAAAGTGCTATTTTTATATTAGAAAATAATGCATTATCTCTGCATTTTAAATTCTCACACTGTAGAAATACAGTCACCCTGGGAGGCACCCCCTTCCCCCTACCTTCTTTCAAAGTTTTCTGCTTAGCTCTGGAACCCCAGGGACCAGCAGGTGTTCATACCTTTCTGCCTAGAATCTTTTACAATGTGTGAATCTTTTATAATGAGCCTGGATTGCTTTTATAATGAGAAAAAACAATATAGCTGTTTTCTTTTGCAGAGGGCAGGAGCAGCAGAGAGAAGAAAAAGACAGCTGGGAATGTTTATGTCTCCTGGCAAAGTCTGAGAATCACCTTCCCTAGCCTATGACAGAACCCTCAGTGGGAATGGGGAAGGACACATGCCCTTCCATTCCTACATGGTTCTAGGCTCAGGCACAGATTCACAACTGGGGGCCTGCTAACCTACCTACAGGAGGTGGCTGTGAGGCTGCAAGAAGTTAACAGTTCGGGCCCTGTTTTGTACCAGGCACTGAGCTAGGTACTGTGGTACATTATTCTGTCCTATAGCATTCTGTGAGGGGGCATTTACTAGTTCCATTTCAGAAGTGAAGAAAAATTTAGGCTCAGAGAACTGTACTGACTTGCTGGGTATCACACAGTAAGTGGTGAGGGCAGAACTGGAGCCCAGGTCTGTCTAAAGACAAAACCTGTACTCTTGTTTCCCCCTTAAGCCCTCTGCCCTGACAGAGGTGTAAGCAAGCTGTTATTTACTAGAGTCAGCTTAGGCTAGCATTAGCCAGGTAGCCCCTTCCAACTGACCGAGGCAGCTCCCTACCCTCCAGCATCCCTCTGCCCTGCTAATTCTGCTCCCAAGGACAAAGAGGAGCCCTGAGAAGGGTATCTTGATCTACCCATTAAAACTGGGAGACCTGTTGTGGTTGAGGAAGCCAGACAGGGGAAGTTTCAACTTCAGTGGGGGAGCTTGCTTCAGCCAAATGGGCCCTGACCTCTTACAAAAATCCTAAAGAGGCAAAGAATGGCACTGAGTATGGCAGAAAGCCAGCCAGGAGCTGGGCATAAAGCCTTTGGGCTCTCTTCTCCAGTGACACACTTCTACCAGACATAGGACCAAACAGTGTGTAAACAATGCTTATCTCCTAAAACAGTTCACATTCTGTTGTCTCTGAGAGCATCCTTGTGAAACAACTAGAAGAGTGGGCTTCCCCTCATCCTTTCCCTTCTTTCAGATGACAAAACTGGTTCTTTTTCTTTACTGTGTCTTAGGTCACTTACAGATACAGGCAGACCTCCAACTGGCAGGAAATACTTTTGCAAAAGAATCATCCTCACGTTAACCAATGCACTGACAGCCTATCAAGTGCCCCACTTAGATTTCTTTCTGTTCACAGGAAGAAAGGTGTTACTTGCCCATCTCACCTACGAGGAAAGCGAAGTTCAAAAAGGCTTACCCAGCTCCTGCAGCTCATGTGTGGGAGGAGTGGGCTGTGCCCTGGGACCTCTTGGGCTCTGTGCCCATGTTCAAAGCCTATACTCCTACACATCACTGCTCCTCCCAGAGACCTGCCTGGGAACCAGAGGGTGAGTGCCTCCTGCAGGGACTGGGAAATAGAGGAGGCGTCAAAGGACTTCGTCCTAGAAACTCTCTGGGATTTCACCTGAAAAAGCAGCTCCTTGGTGTGGATGTCATACACCAGGCATGTGTCATTTTCATCCACCACAGCCAGCTTGTTACGGGAAGCACTCATGTCCAAGCAGCGCACGGCTGTGGCTTGCTTTAGCAGGACAATGGCAAAGAGATTGTCCACAAAGATCTTCAGGATCTGGTGAAATTTCAGAGAAAAAAAAAAGTGTGAGTCACCATGGCAACAAGACCCTGGAACTGCACCAGGCTGTTGGAATCCCATGTGTTCTATAAGAACAACTCCCACTAACTTCAACAGAGGCTCCATGCAGAGAAAAGGACTTATCGAAAGAATGGGAGCAGGGGCTTATCCTTAGGAGACCAGAAATGTGGTTCATCAGAGGTTGCCAAAGTAATGATCGGCTCAAGATGTGACAAATTCACTTGAATGCCTGCTTGACTGGGGATTTGTTAACAACATTACCCAAGCTGTGGGATTAGGAGACACCATCTAGTGAGATATGAGTCGCAAACTAACATAAGAAGAGGCTACTTTAAACACTGATAAGACATCTGGTATAACCATAGCAAAATAATGATGATGATGAGAAGGATGATGACAGCTATCAGTTATTGACTATTTCTGACAGCCCTCTGAAACATAAGATATTATCCTCATTTGTAAAACCTGAGCCTCAGAAAGGCAAAGTGACCTGCCCAGGGTCACACAGCCAGTGAGTAGCTAAGCACTAACATGACTGCAGGTCGACCTGTCCCCAAAGTCCATGTTCTCAAGCCTCACACTGGAAGTGACAGCGGACAATGAGAAAGATACAGACTTTCTATCCCTTTGGTATTGCTATCCTGCAGCCCCCACTAATTTCATACTCCATGACTTCTGTCCCCAGGAAAGGCCTGATAAGCTTTAGCCATAAGCCATCTGCTAGACAGCTTGGCTCTCAGGCTAATGCAGTTATATTTTCACTTTCATATTTCCATGAAGCCCACTTAGAACTTTTCTTATTTTGAGCAAAGAACACATACACAAATCTGTTTAACTTTGTATAACCTAGATTTTTCACATCTATATGAGCAAAGGGCCCATTTTTCTTAAAACACCTAGTAATAGCCTGAGGACCAGCACCTTCTAAAACACAAGCTAGAACACATTGCCTTAATCCATTCATTGCCCTAATAGGGATGTGACCTAAGAATAAGCTCTGCCTCCCTCCCTAGCAAGCCACTGAAACTGATCTCTAAAAAACATCCCATCTTCTGGGTGCCCTTAAACTCACTGATCCACACTATAGGCAGCCCAAAAGCCACAGTGCCAACCCTGCCAGAATGCAGCATGCTCTAAGTCTAAAGTCCACTGCATCTTCGGCTTGAAGCTGTCCTCAAAAAATAAAATTCTGGGCTGCCCTCCAATGTGCCTACAGTGAATGTGGGGTGGGAAGCTCTTTTCCTGTCCCCAGGAAACCACCTTGGGGTCATAATGAGTCTGGTCCCTATATCTGTATACAGATAATCAGCCTAATGGGAGACATATGGGAGCACTCACCTGTCCATTCTTCAGGCCTACTAACAGACCTTCCCTTCCGGGAGGGCCACCAATCACCTTGATGTAGCGAATGAGAGACTCCATCTGCCACTCCCGCTCCTTCACTCCACTGAAGGATAAGCACTGTAGCCGTTTCTCCTAGAAAGCAAACCTAGCTCTGCATGGATATTCAACAGGGTAAGTGTTCCCAGAGCTGCCAAGGAGGTCTTCCTGCATGTGAGGGATGAAAAATACCTGCACATTCATTGTCTGTTGAACCCCATCTAGTCCCCATGATTGGCACTGTTCATTAATCCTTCACATAAGTCCTCACCACAGAGCACAGCTTAGCTTCACATCTTCTGTGCAGACCTCTGGGAAGCCACAGAGGCAGCATCCAAAAGCACACTTTTTTGTCACATCTGTAACTTGTGATACCTCTAAATTGCTTGAGTTCTAGACTTTCAGGGAGATTTTAATTGTATTTTACATATAGTGATTTCTAAAGGATTTCTTCCACTTTATCACTTTCAATAGTCCTACTTTTGTGAAACTAAATCAACCTCTACTTTCAAGAAAGATGCCAGGCTGGCCTTCCCTGAAAGTATTTCCAAACTTCTCTTGACATCGCCCTTGACATTTTGTAGGAAGCTCTAAGTTGAGAAATTTTTTTCTGTGAAAAAAAATCTTTCAGAAAGTAAAACTTCCTTTACTCTTTTTGAGTTATTATATATTTTTTGTTGTTTAACAAGAAAGATATCACAAATTTTTACGTGTGTATGTTCACCAAAAAAAAAAAAATGACCTTCATTTCCATCAATTTATGCTTTAAGTCATTCAAACATGTATAATTATAGGATAATAAAGTAACTTGCAATACCAAAAGTTATTCTCCAGGTATGGTCCATGACCTTCTAGTAGAGTCTAACTCCTCTAGATGTCAATACAATTAAAGCAATGAACAGCTACTGAATTTGATGGAAAGAGACTTGTTTCTTGGTGCTCAATTTTTAAACCCATGATTTGGGTAACCTACTCTTGGAGGAAACATGAAGAGGATTAAGCCCGACCCCTCCAACCTGCTGCCTACCTGGCAGAGGATGATGTGATCGGCACACACCACCAAGAGGTTGCATTCAAACTTCTTGATGATCTTCTCCTTCACCCGGTAATGCATATCTGATGAGTCGTCTGAATACAACTCATAGATGAGGATTTTCTCTGGCAGTTGGATAGCTAATCGATTTTTGTAGATGGCAATCTTCTTGACAAGCTCTTTGCATTTAATCCGAACTGTCAAAGGAAAAAAATCCAGCTCTAGCAAGAGATTATTAAGTAAGGTAGAAGGCAGAAAAATTAAAAGCTATCATTTACTTAATGTTACTGGCAATTAAAGGAGACACTCTCATCAAAAAATCTTTGCAGAATGTCTAATACGTACAATCAGCTCTACTAAACATTGGGATCCAAAATCATATACAATCTTTGTGGCCCAAAGCTTAAAACTGAGTATGGAAAGTAAAATTTTTAGTGCTACCCTCACTTGCTGAATTTAAGTTCAAACTCCTCTGCCAGCATTAATATATTGCCCCTGATGATCAGAAGTCCATTTGGATGACCACCCATGCCTCTAGCTACTCCCCACCCACCACCCTTGACAATATGGAACTGCATGTAGTTTCTGGTATATACTAGGCTCTCACACTCTAACTGCAGACCAGATAGAGGAAATGTCCCCAGAAGAGAAGCTGGGGAGCTGCCCAAGTGGCTATACCTTCACCAGCACAATTGGAATCTTCAACCAGAGGTGCTCCCAGATGAGAACAAAAGGATGCCAGCTGAATCTCTAAGACAACCCTCAATGTGTATTCCTACACACAGGCACTGGGCAGGAGGCTGTGGCTGGTACATCTGTGTATAATTACTCTTGAAATAAGTGGATCCTTAGCCCATTGAACCAGCATGGCAACTTAAGTGGATAGTGGATGAAACTGAGGTTCAGACTGACCGTGCTAGGCCTAGAACTTGAATCTTCTGACTAAACTTGTGGTTACTGTCCCTGCTTACCCCTGGGGTAGGGACCCATCAGGAGGCAAGTGGAGATGAAGATGAAGTCGAGAAAGAAGCCCTCCAGTATCCATACCAGAGAGGATATAGGTCCACAGAGACCCATGCAGCTCAGCCACCCTGGCTCTGAAATGCTATACATTATCCTCCCTTAGTCAGAGGGTCCGTGTTCCCCTTAGAATTACCTGCTGCAAAATTATGTGAGCCTTTGCCTCCCCCTACCTTTTTTTTGAAGAGAGGGTTTATTGCTCTCCTTAGATTCTCAAAGACATCTATATTCTCCCCTTACCCTCCAAAAAATAAAAAAATTTTAAAAAAAGCAAACACCAGTGGTCCAACGAGTTTCTGAAAGATGAGGAGGTCCATTCCCTCTCATTTCACTTGCCCTATCAGTAGCCCTCTCAACCTACCCCTCCTCCCAAAGGTTGGAGGGCAGAGGGGCCATACCTGCCTTTTACCTTTCTGCTCTGTGATCAGGTGCTGCACGATGACATCAGTCATGCTATCCCTGTAAGCATACCGGTCCTTGTAGAGCCCATGGACAGTACTGAAAATAAGCTGGTAGAAGGAAATGGTGCCATCTTGGCAGCCTACCACCTGCAGGGAAAGAGAGCTGTTAATTCCTAGCTCTCTGTGGAGAGTCTACCCTCCCAGTTGCCAGGAACAAATGTCAATCATCTGACTGGCTACACATGGCTGATGTCTGTGCCTGCTCAGACAATGGCCCAACAGAATGAACTTCCCCTCCTTACCACATAGTTGGAGTCAGGTTTCACTTTACACGTCCACACCCAGGAGTTCTGCTCCCCAACAGTCCCAAGCCGCACTCCATCCTTGGTGAAAAGGGATACTTGCTTGTCTGACCCTCCCAGCAAAATGTACTCCCCTTTAGTAAAGTAGCTCAGGCAGCAGGGGTCAAAGTTCAGTGACCGATCCTTCCCAATCTGAGGAAAGAAAACACACACCAAGGGAAAAAACACTCCTGAATCCATAATATTCACAACACAATTTAGGGCTTTTCCTACCAATTTTAATGAGGGGAGTCAAGAAGACAAGGGCAAGCTAGGCATTACCCCCTGTGGGATTCCATCATGAACACAAGCTAGTCTCCTCTGGAGCACCTTACTCCATCCCTCCACATAGTTGAATCCTCCACTGCTGGGGTCGCCAGCATCTCCCCCAGTCCCACTAGCTGCTCCAGGTGTATGTCTTAGCTCCTCAACCAACCCAGACGCAGAGATTGGGCTTTCTCCCATAGGCCTTGCTTCACACACAGCCCTTGCAAGGGTTCCATTGGTTCCCCTCAGCTTCTTTCTTCTTCCTTTTTTTTAAAAAGTATTTCATAAAGCCAAATATATCTAATGTTAAAAACTGTCCTCTATTCTGAAACAACAACCTTTCTACTTCTTTTTATTTAGATATAATTCACATATCATACAATTCACCCATTTAAAGTATATAATTAATTGTGCAAACATCATCACTAATTCAGAACTAATTCTATCACCCCCAAAAGAAACCTTGTACCGATTAGCTGTAGATCCCAATTCTCCTCTCTTTTCCTCCCCCTGGCAACCACTAATATACTTTCTCTGTCTATAGATTTGCCTACTTTGGAGATTTCACATAAATGGGACCACACAATTTGTGGCCTTTTGGGACCAATTCATCCATATTGTAGCATATATCACTACTTCACTCCTCTTCATTGCTGAATAATATTCTATTACATGGATATACCACATTTTGTTATCCATTCATCAATTAATAGCCATGCCTACTTTTTTGATTATTATCAATAATGCCACTATGGATATATGTGTACAAGTTTTTATGTGGACATATATTCATCTCTCTTGGATATATATATATCTGGGAGTGGAATCACTGGATCTATAGTAACTTTATGTATAACCTTTTTAGGAACTGCCATATTTTTTCAAAGTGACTGTTCCATTTTATATTTGTACCAGTAGTATATGAGGGTTGCAATTTCTCCATCCAAGTGGGATGATTTTGATTTGCATTGCCCTGGTACCTAATAATGTTGAGGATCTTTTTATGTAGTTACTGGCCACATGTATGTCTTGTTTGGAGAAATGTCTATTCAGATCTTTTCTCCAATTTTTAATTGGTTGTCTTTTTATTATTGAGTTGTAAGAGTTCTTTATATATTCCAGATACATGGCCCTTATCAGATACATGATTTGCAAAAATTTCTCCAATTCTGTGAGTTGTCTTTTCAGTTTTGGTATTCTTCCCTTAGTTGTGAGGGTCAAGGTCAAACTCCTGAGCTCAGCTCCCAAGAGCCTTCTCTCACTCAAAATGAACATCTTGTATTTGCCAAGCAGACCATGCTCTTTTAGACCTCCATGTCCTCACAAGTGCTATTCTTTATACGACCCAAGCCCTGGCCAGGAGTGTCCTCACTCTCTCTCTCTCTACCAGGTGTCAACTCCTACGGAAAACATTCCCCAATCTGTCCCACCCAAGGCCTGATTTAGTGCCCCTTCCTCTGTGCTCCCATTGCTCTGTGCTCACCTCCCCCACAGTACTTCTCTCACTGCTCTGATAAATAATAGGGTTAATTTGATGTACCCCCACTCCTCTTACCACCCATTAAAGTCCAAGCTCCTTATTGTCACTGGAGTTTTTTGCTACCCCTAAGGGAACTTTTTGTGAATAAAAAGATTATTTATAATTGCCATTATTAAACTATTAGTTTAGAAAGAAATAATTCTAAAAACCTGGTTTCTCAATAAGTTTTTAAGTTCAATTTATAAATATTTTCCTATTTATTAGTATAACAAAAGTAAACAACTAATTGAAAGGGGACCTTGATGATCATTTACTGAATTAAATTTTGAATAGACTTTAAAATCCCTTAGTGTTGGGGTGCCTGGGTTGCACAGTTGATTAAGCATCAGAATCTCGGTTTCGGCTCAGGCTTGATTTCAGGGTCACTGGGCTCCACACTCAGCCTGGAGTCTGCTTGGGTTTCCCTTTCCCTCCCTCTGACCCTACCCACCCACCCCATGCTTGTTCACTCTCTCTTGCAAATAAGGAAATAAATCTTTAAAAAAAAAAAAAAAAGAAAAGAAAATCTCTTAGTGTCATTTACAACTTAGTTGATTCCCTTAAACTAATTTAAACTGCAATTATTCATTTTTTATATTCAATTTTCCTTTATAAGAATTTCAAATGCCTGGGGCATCCGGGTGGCTCAGTAGGTTAAGTGTCTGCCTTAGGCTCAGGACATGATCTTGGGGTCCTGAGATCAAGTTCCACATCAGGCTCCCTGCTCAGTGGGGAGCCTGCTTCTCCCTCTGCCTCTCCCTCCCTCCTGCTTGTGTATGAGCACTCCCTCTCTCTCAAATGAATACATAAAATAAAATAAAATAAAATAATGTCAAATGCCTAACAGTCAAACTGCCCCTATTTCTGATATAATGATAGTAAATCTAGTAAGAAAACTAAAAAAATATTTTTAAAAGATTTTATTTATTTATTTGTCAGAAAGAGAGACAGCATAAGCAGGGGAAGTGGCAGGCAGAGGGAGAAACAGGCTTCTTGCTAAGCAAAGAGCCTGATGTGGGGACTCGATCCCAGGACCCTGGGATCATGACCTGAACCAAAGGCAGATGCTTAAGTGACTGAGCCATCCAGGTGCCCTAAAAAAATCTTTTTAAAAAGATTTTATTTATTGGGGCACCTGGGTGGCTCAGTGGATTAAGCCTTTGCCTTCAGTTCAGGTCATGGTCTCAGGGTCCTGGGATCAAGCCCTGCATTGGGCTCTCTGTTCAGCAGGGAGCCTGCTTCCCCCTCTCTCTCTGCCTGCCTCTCTGCCTACTTGTGATCTCTCTCTCTCAAATAAATAAGTAAAATCTTTAAAAAAGAGAGAGATTTTATTTTTGCAAGAGAGAAGGAGAGCAGGAGCAGGGGTGGAGGGTGGAGTTGGGCAGAGGAAGAAGCAGACTCCTCAGCAAGCAGGGAGCCCAATGCAGGACTCAATCCTAGGACCCTGGGATCATGACCTGGGCCAAAGGCAGACACTTAACTGAGACACTCAGGTGCCTGAAAGTTAAAAAAAAAAAAAAAAAAAATCTTATGAGTCATGAGATGGAAGGCTTGCAGCTTCTGGTAATGGCTCACTAGTTCCCATTGGGCTAACTCTCCTGCAGGTAACAACTATAAACGCTGGACCAACTATAAATTACAACCACCTGAAGGCACTAAAGAGCAATCAGAAGCAGACAAAAACTGAAGACACATGGACATTTGGAAGAAAAGACTGCACCAAGTGAGTTTCTCACTTTTTTAATGGCTTTTTGCCTAAAGGCAGGTCCTATCAGCACCCTGCCAGATGAGCACATGATTTGGAGTGGCTATAACAGCTTGAAAATGAGGGGAATCCCAGAAAGAGACAGATGAGAGAGGGAGGGAGAGCCAAAATTCCGCACATACACTACTGAATATCTGAACTCTTTGAACTACACACATGTGGGGCAGATGCCAGGCAGCCTAGCAAGGCTAAAGAACTCAATAGAGACTTCAGGGCTGCTTACACTGGAAAGATGGGACTTTAAATGTTGAATCCAGCAAAGTTAACTACTTGTTTTTTAAAAAAACCAACTATAGGGAAGCCAAGGTGGATCAGTCGGTTAAGCAACTGCCTTCAGCTCAGGTCACGGTCTTGGGGTCCTGGGATCAAGCCCCGCATCAGGCTCTCTGCTTAGGGGTGAGTCTGTTTCTCCCTCATCCTCTGTGACCTCTCTTGCTCTCACTCTCTCTCAAATAAATAAAATCTTTAAAAAATTAATTAATTAAAACCCCAACTACAGTGCTCCTTCAGCAGCACAAATACTAAAACTGGAACACTGTAGAGAAGATTAGCATGGCCCCGGTGCAAGGATAACAAACCCGTAAGCGTTCCATATTAAAACAAAACAAAACAAAACAAAACAAAACTACACAATAATCCTCAGAGGAACATGACAGAAATGAATCCCTATGATGCATCATTTACAATGTTCAGGATATAACCCAAAATTCCAAAAAGCAAAAATGTGAACCATATTCAAGAGAAAAGATAATTAGTAGAAATTAACCCCAAGGTAACTCAGATACGAAGTAGCAGATGAAAATTTTAAAATAGCTATTATAACTATGGTCAAGGATATAAAGGAAAATATTCCTATAATGAATGGACAAATAGGAAAAAAGAACCAAATGGAAATCTAGAACTGAAAAATGCAGTAAATGAAACAAAAATTCACTGGATGGGTTTAACAGAAATATTATAGATTACAGAAGAGTCAATGAAGTTGAAGATTGAGCAACAGATCAGAGCAGGGTGTTAAAAGATTTAAGAAATGAATAGGGCCTCAATTATCTGAAGAACAATATCAAGAGGTCTAACATGTAACTGGAGACCCAGAAGGAAAAGGAGAGAATGAAGATGAAGAAATAACAAAAAATTATTCCACATTAGGTGAAAGAATAAAGACATAAGTATATAGATTCAAGAAGATCAGTAAATAGCCGCACCCCACCGCAAGCCAGAAAATATAATGAGTCTTTTTAACATTCCAATATTACTTAGGTACTTGACTAAAAATTTCTTACACCTTTCAATTTAAAATCAGATGTATAAAATTGATTACTCAATTATAACTCTTAAATGGTCATCACAAGACAGATCTGATAGATATTCTAATATGGATTTCTAGCACCAGTCTGCCTGGGTTCCAAACCCGACTTGGCCACTACTACCCTGTATGGCTTTGGCTGGTTATTGAACCTCCCTATACCTCAATTTTCTAACATGTAAAGTGGTAATAATACATACATACCTCACAGAGTTGTTACAAAGATTAAAAGTTAAACTTGTAAAGAGTTTATACAATGCCTAAAATTCAATAAATGTTAGCTATTATAATCATTAATCCAGATACCCTTAAACATTACAAACACTTAAAAATGCCAAAAATATACAAAATATACCTAACACAAAAGTATAGGCTTGATTTACTTCATCATCCTATATTTAATTCTAAATCTTCCCAGATTTCAAAGATACCTAACTAAGGAAACAATTTTACTGTCCCTAGTCAACTGGGTTATCTCAGCAGAACGAGGTTGCTTATCATTCAAAAAACTCTGAGCCACAGGATGAACTCTAGTGCTACATACATGCAAGATATTGCCCATGGCTGTGACCACCAAGTCAGGTTCTTTATAGCAACAAGACCCTATTCCTTCCCTGTGTAGTGTGGTTATTTGTTCCCAAGAACTTCCAATACCCATGACCAGGGCCTCATACACAATAGATATGCCAGTAAATATTTGTTGAATAATGATATACACACATATTAAGTGAATGAACAGACAGGACACGGCTAGATGCAAGATAATTAAAAATGAGGGTTTGGGGAAATCAGCCAAGGCAAACTCAGAAGACACTTCACTATCTACCTTTATCTTTTCTCTACTCAGCCACAAAAAACAAAAACAAACAAACAAACAAACAAAAACAAACAACAACAAAAAAACAACTAATGGCAAGATGAGGAAGAAAAGAAATGGCCTCAAAGCTGTAGCAGTTAGGGCTACACCTAACTGAAACCCCTCCTTTCTAGCAGGACATGTTTTGAGGAGTAAGGATACTGTTAAACAAAGGCTCCATTGAACAGGCTGTATTTCTCACCTGCTTGGCTGTGGTACCTAAGCCACCCTGTACTACCTTCACTCTAATCCTTGGTGTCTCCAGCCTAATAGGTTTTTCTACCACCAGGTTCTATTTTAATCCAGCCCTCCACAGAAACAAGGAATTCTTCTGAAACAAGAATCTGATCAAGTCACTCCCTACCTAAATTGATGGTTCCTAAATGCTTATACGAAGTTCAAACTCCTAATTCACATGACTCAGGTCCTTTAGACTCATATCCCCATCTTCCTTTCTAGTTCCATCTTTATCCACAATTCTTGGGATCCAATCACTCTGGATCCCTGAGTGGGGATCCAGAACCCTCTGGAATCCTCTGTTCCCTGAGTTGACATATATCTTCATTCTTCCCTGCCTTTGCAGATGCTATTTCCTCTGCCTGAAACACTAGTCCCAATGTCCTCTGCTTAGCAAATTCCTGTTTATCTTGCTCAAAGTTCACCTCTACAAAATCCATTTCCATCAAGCAATGATGTTATCTTTTGTGTCCCTGTAACAGCCTATCTATACATCTCTCTAAGATACCATGTACCATGCTGCACTGGGAATAGTGGCTATCAACTGTGCCCCTACCAGCCTTAAAGCAGAGGCATTAACAGCTCTGTCAGTAGCTCCTAGCACAGGTGAAGTGCTGGTCTAAGTGGGTGCTCGTTAATGTTTGTAGAATGCATAAAGCAAATAAAGGAAGATAGATATATAACTAAGACCAAGGCTTTGAATCAAAACAATCTGGGTTTCAATCTCAGATGCCACCCATTTACTAGCAGTGTAGCACCTTAGGCATAATTTTTATTTCACTGCTCTGAGTCTTGCCTACTCATTTCTACAAAGTTGATAACCAACTGTACCTACTTCACAGGGTTTTGTGATAATTAAAGGAGATAAAATACGTAAAACACTGAGCACAGTACCAGGTATTAAAGTAAATGCTCAAAAAACAGGAGCTAACAATAATAAAGCATAATTACTAATAATATAATCTTTGAAAGTAAAAAGAGCATATAATAGGCATGACCAAAACTGTATTTCCCACTGGGTTTGTATAGTGCTACATACCTGTTTCCCACTTAGTTGGTAGAAGGAGAGTTTCTGTCCCCAGTCAGCTACAGCCAGAATGTCATTATGTTCCTCTCTAATCAACAGAAGACAAAGAGGTTATGTGGGGCCATGACCCACTGATAACTGTAGCCCTAAGGGTTTAACAAACAACAGGAAAAAGTGCTGGCCAGACTGTCAGATTGCCAAATGTTATACAGCAATACTGAGGCCAAAAGTTGTAATGTGGGCCAACCCATCAGTCCACTGGGATGAGGCAAGGTGAATCTCCTGGGACCCATTATTTCATTGAATACCCTACTATGTGGCTCTGCCACAGTGAAGAGGTTAAATCCCTCATTTCAAATCTTCCTGAGAGTAGTGCTAAGAAAGAGCAAGGTGATAGAGCCAAAAGTGCTTTTTACTCATGTACTATAAAATGTGGGTAGACAGTGAAGAAACAAGTCTAATTGCAGTGGAAAGGCATGGGCTGTCTGATTTTTTAATGGACAAAGGGGAAGCTGGCTTGCTCTTCCTGAAGAAGGAAAATTAACATGTAAAGCTACGTTTTCTCACAGTTGGGGTTCTCGAACAAGTGAAATGGTTTCTGACTGGATCTAATAAAATATAGTGGGTTCTCTGAAGACCAACAATTGTCTTTGAAACTGAGTATCTATCACTATCAGTGCCTTGGGACTAGGGCTGTAGGACCAGCACACAGGAGAAATCTTTTCAGCTGAGGCTGGAGATCAAGCTACTTGGGAATCTAGTTCAAGAAAGAGATATTCCCAGCTCTTGAGAGCTGGTCTTACTCTACCTAATGTTGCCTCCTCTGTTTATTAATTCAAGCTTTTCAAGCCCAGGGCCTGCAGTCATCTGGGAGCACCATTAAATATGCAGGCAAGGAATGGTGCAGCCTCATCTGCAAAACCCAGCCATCATATTGGCAAATATAGGCACTAATTCACAACTAAGGAAAAAAGACAAAGAGGGAGAGGGATCTTAACAGGAAAAGACCTGTAGGGGAACTCTGTATGAAATCATACACTGAGGTCCAAACACAATCTAGGAACCCAGCCCATGGTGAGCCTTCTTATGGAAGCCATATCATGAGCTGGATTGGTGGTTTTCGATCTCCCTTTTCCCTTTTCTCTTTTTTATTCCTGGCAGTGGGACTCTTCACCAAAACAAAAACTCATGTCAAGCAATAAAAGGGGCTGTTCTGGTTGAAGCAGAGATAGGGATCTGAAGCCCACCCTTTCCTCCTTTCCTTGTCCTCCACCTCCACCTATTTCTTCTAAGGAACGCAGGTACCATAAAGCAGTTTGGAAAGTCCCAAGCTAGATCATTTTTGCCCAGTCAGAACATCCTGGCTCCCCCAGGTCTCCCCACTCCAGGCTGCCAATGTTTTCCTTATAGGTAAACTCAGTTGAAAAGAAGAAAGAATGCCTAGACAGCCAGGAATTGGGTGTGAGGATTGTGGGTAAGGCAAGGGCTTCCTCTCTGATATATGTCCTATTGAATGCAAGGTAAGGTACAGGGGAATAGGCCAGGAAAAGTGTCCAGTAATAGAGGAAGTGTTTAATGAACTATGGTGTTTCTACACAGCATATCCTATGCAGGTATTAAAAATCTGTTTTTAAAAGGACCACTAATGTTACCAGAAAGAGTTCACTTTATGATGGTCAAGTAGAAGAAAAGAAGGTTAGATATGACTTAATCATATGGACACACTAAAAGACCGAGGGAAAATACACTAAAATACTAACAATGGTTCCCTCACAGGATAGGGATTTATAGAAAAGTTGTTCTCCTTTAGATTTTTCAGTAGTTCTTAAGTTTCCCAAAGAATAATTTTGTAACACAAGTTATAAGGGTGTGTTCCCCCTTGTTGGAGGACTTTTCACCAACAATTCCCCCAACCCAAATTAGAATGGAGCTTCAGAACAGTGTCTGGCCAGGCAGGTCTTCACTGGGGACTGGACCCCTCCTAAGAGGGGTCTCATTCTTCAGGACACACTCACGAGTTGTCGTCCCTGGGACTGTCGTCCTCTTCCTCTGGCTCTTCCTCCTCTGCCTCACTACCCTGACTACTGTACACTGCTGACTTCAGAGTGGAAGGGATTTCCTGAAAATATCTGTTGACATTGACTTCCTCGGCATCCTCGCTTTCTCTGTTCATCCAGAAACTCTCCCATCGGCTGTAGACAGTAAGTGGTTGTTCACAATCACATTGCCTAGAACTGCACTAAAGCTATAATTTCAAAACCTGTCAAGGAGTCCCTGAACCCTGCCCGGAAGAGGACAGCAACCAGGTATACTGGGCATCCTGCTTCTCATGAATTAAAAGTGGTACCCTGAAGCCACAAAGTCATCTGTGGCCACAAAATCAAACAGCAGGAACTCTGGGGTAGGCTAATGGCCTTTGAAGGCATTATACATGCATGGTGCAGCCCTGGGCTGGACACAATTATTCAGGAAGAAGCATAATAATCTGGTATGAGAAAGGCAATGGAATCAAACAACCTTCCAAATCAAGTAGGTACCACCTGTAAAATCACATTGGGCTGGCAAACAATTAAGTCCTTTACCTTCAGAAGATTCTTTGAGGGATACTGGGAATTTAATATTAGAGGATTATACAAAGAACACCTAAAGCTATTAATCTACCTTTAAATTCACCTAGGCAGAAGAAGGAAAATGTGTATAAGGTTTGAGAATGTAGATGCCAATCGTTTGTGGAGCTACAAGCTTTGGGGGCATTTCTAGACTCAATTTTTATTTTTTTGGCAAGGGGCAGCAAAAAAAGGCTCATGAAATAGCTATTTATTATTCAGTGGGCACATGTTCTGCCCAGATTTGGAGGGAAGAAATTAAAAGGGGAAAAGACCAAAATGAAGCCAAAGCAAAGAGGTGAGTTATTAATTCATAAAGAAATGGGCTTTCTGGGGCACCCGGGTTGCTCAGTGGGTTAAGCCTCTGCCTTCAACTCCAGTCATGATTTCAGGGTCCTGGGATCGGACCCCACATTGGGCTCTCTGCTCGGCGGCAAGCCTGCTTCCCCCTCTCTCTCTGCCTGCCTCTCTGCCTACTTGTAATCTCTCTCTCTGTCAAATAAATGAATAAAACCTTTAAAAAAAAAAAGAAATGGGCTTTCTGTAGCATGCATGCACACAAACATACACACATATATACACACACGTTAGGCTGGCCTACATAATTCATCTGCTTTGCTAAAATCTCTGGGATTCATTCCAAAACTCAAAATGGGCTCTTAAAAAATTCCATTCAAGTGGAATGGCTTCCAAAACAGATTGGTCAAATAGAGTGAGAAGGTTTTGAATGGATGCAGACCTTAGGAAGAAATAAGGAACTCAGCCTGTGGAGAAAGCCCTTTTTCTTAATAGTATTTGTTCTAGGAGGAGAATAGCTATAAGATCACCTTGAAGGGTTCCAACAGATGGACCATATGGGGGAGAGAGAGCCCCCTGGCCGCTCAATCTTCACTTTCTCCTCGCCATTTTTATTCCGTATGCTGATGATCCCATTGAACATCCCGAGAGCCAGGTACTGACCATCATTTGTCCAGCTGTTCATACAACCAACGAAGGGCATGGGAAGATGGAAAGGAATACACAGAAGATAAAACTAATGAGGATGATGCCTTGGTTGAAATACAGTCTGAGGAGGCAGACACAACAGGGCTCATCCTGGTCCCGATGTAAAAATCAGGGGACCAAACTTCAAAACCCATTTATTTTTAGAATCAACAGTGAGGTGTGAAGGCAATAGCACCATTTTCTGAGCTCCCACAGCTTTCTGCACTTACCTCCAATGACAGCTCTTAGCTTGTGCCCCCATCACTGGGCCAGCCGCCATTCCCCACTCACCATTTCAACCTCCTCCCCCTTCAAGAACGCCTAAAAACAGAATCTATATCTTGGTGTATGCCTAGCCTCTCAAATAGATAGGCAGGTGCTTAACAGATGATGAATGAGAGAAAAGCTACCCTCAGAAGCCGCACAGCCAGAATAGCTATCATTTATAATTTCTACTGTACGTCAGGCACTGTGCTGCTTATTTTATACTCCTTAGTTTGTGTCCATTTCACAGCAGCCCTATCAAGTCAGTTATCCCCATTTGTCAAATGAAGAACCTCCTAAGGTCACAGAGCCTGTTAGTGACTAAATCTGGACTCAAATCCAGGTCTAGTATCAAAACCTGTGCTTTCTCTAGCATAGGTGCTACCTGGACATGAGGACAGCTGTGCACCTCCAGAAAACCTCCACTGAGCACAGCTTCTGGATGAGGAGGCTTGTTGCTAGAAAACTGCAGGAAGGCAAGTTGCTGTTCTCTTTTGCTTGATGACCAAAGGCACAGGTCCTTCCCATCAAGAGGACCACGAAAGAAAAGAGAAAATACAGAGGCCCAAACCACCTAGGTCACACAAGACCTTTTCCACTGTGTAAATGAACTGGAGTTTGAGAGTCTGTTTGGGAGAAGGGAATGTGAAACCTACCTTCAGAGCTGCCTTTAACTCACCTGCAGCAGGTGATCTTGCTACTGGATTTGTGCTTGGAGACAGACTTCTGTTCAGGAGACCACAAACCTTCAACATAAAATAATTTAAAGAAGAGAGATTGGATGGAGTATTACTCAGCAATAAAAAAGGAACAAGCTATTGATACACCTCCAGGGCTTTACGTTAAGTGAAAAAAGCCAATCTCATAAAGTCAAGTACTGCATGATTCCATTTTATAACATTCTCAAAATGGTAAAATTCTATAAAGACTGAGACCAGCTTAATGGTTACCAGGTGCCAGTTAGGGAAGAATAGGAGGAGGATGACAACAAAGGAATGTCTTTGTGGCAATGGTAATCTAACCAGGTGATGAAAGGACAGAACTATATATACACATTGTGCCAGGCCCCATTTCCTGGTAGACTTCTCCCTACTATCTTTGAAACTGACAGAGAATCTATAATTATTTCAAAAAAAAAAAAAAAAAAAAGGAGGGTATATTGGTGAATTTCTAGCCAACTTTTCAGAGCCTTAACTCAAAGAAATGGCAGCTTCACAGTTCGTAACTATTACACTGCAACCAGCGTACAACTTAGCATTTGAAGTAATGAACAATGCTTCCTGAAAATCAGTTTCCTCTTCTAGGCCTCACCCACAGCACATGATCCTGCTTGTCCAAGGCACACTGGCCACTTTTGGCTGGCTCCCTCCTGCTAGTGGCTCACTGCTCTGCAACAGGTATATGTCTAGGCAACATGAGCAAATTCCTCTCTTTGCCTGAGCCATGAAGTATGATCAAGAAGGTAAATCTAGGGCAATAATGTATTTACGTAGCATACTGCAACATCAAGCAAGCTATTTGTTTCTCCCTCCCCCTGGTCGAGAATGCCTCCCCCAAATATTTCAACCTGTGCATATCTTATCTATGCTCCACTGAGCCTGTCTGGAGCCTCCAGCAGAGGAAACCTCTCCCTTCTGTGTCTCCCATAGCACTGTTTGCCAGATCATACTCTAGATGAAATCCCATGGCCTAGGTCCAAGCCCTGGTTCCACCACTTATTGGCTGGGCAACCTCAAGTGAGTCACCAAACCACTCTAAGCTCCAGTTCTTTTTTATCAGTGGTGTGAAAATGAGAATAATACCTGACCTCATGGGTGATCATAGAGCTCAAATAGGAATTCATTTTAACTCTCAGCACAGTGCCTAGTACATCTCAAACATTCAACAAATATTATTATTATTATTATTACTTGATGTTACATTTTTACAAATTCTACTTCCCCACCTGCCCCAAACCGTAAACTCTTTGAAGACAGGGATTCTATTTTGTCTTTTTAATCATAAAAGTAAGCACACAGACCAATGCCTTACATGGAGAAAATGCTAAAATTTTTAATGAATGACAGTCCCTTTCCCATTTACACAATGTGATTTCCATTATATTCTCTCTTTTGAACCTCAGAACTCCATCAGTGAGGTAGACAGGGTAGGAATGTGTTCATCTGAGATAGGAAGAGTGAAACACTGAGAGGGATTACATGGGTCTCTCATTCCTCAATAATGCCTGTTCTGTTGTACTCAGCAAGGAAGAATGGATGAGCTGAAAACCATCATTAAACAGAGATAACCTACATGCCTCTGCTCCTTCCCTCCCTGCCTCAATGGACATTTCACTGGCCTCTCCTCTGTGCCAGCACCATTGCCAATGCCATAAATGGGGCCACAGTGAGCTCCTCCGGGCATCCAGCCCCTCAGAAAGGACAGCTATAGCCACGGAACAAGTAACGGTGGCTACACAAGAAGCACAGTTGAAACAGTTTCCCACACACATGGATGATGGATGTTTGGGAACACAGAGGTGCAGGGATAATGACCTAATCATGCCAGATGAGACAGGAAGGCTTCCCAGAGGTGGCAACACCAAGTTATGCCTGTGCTCTCCAACCCTTCTTACCATCTTCCTCCCTGGGGCCCTTCCTGCTGTCGCCCAATTGCTTACCAGACTTTGTTACCATTTACTCTCTTGGTTTCCACACAATTTAAAGAATAACTGTTAGCCTCCCCTTAGCCATCGAGGGGAGGGAAGTAGCATTAACTCTCTTAGGATGAAACAACCACATTGTGGATGGGTTTCAGGATTTTTTGCCCAGATTTTCAGTAATTCCAGGACAAGACACTGGGAATCAGAACTTACCAAAGTCACTGGAGGAACAAGATGCCAGTTGGTGGGTAACAGGGTTGTAGGAGACACACTGGATAGAATCATTGTGTCTAAGAAGTAAACAACTATAGATTATTATGCAGCAAACCACAAATGTTTCAGTGGCTACAACTGAAGATTTTATGATAAGCCCACAGTCTCTCTGACTACACACCACAAGCTCTTATGCAAGTGACCAACAAAAAGCACAAGGATGAATTCTCCTGCCATGGATTGCTCCTCACCCACCATTTCATCTCTTAGACCTTACCCACAAAACTGGCCCAGTCTAAATGCTACCTCCTCCAAGACCAGCATGGTAGCTTTCTCCCATTTGTGAACTGATAAGATAATGAAGTAAAGCACGTAGCCCAGCACCAGGTGCATAGGTGATGGCTGTTATTTATTGCTTTGTGGAGGCCTGGAAATACAGGATGGAGGTGCAATGAAGATATTATAGGTCAAGATCTGGGAACGTGGCAAATCCTGAGACAGCAATGAAAGATGTGTGAGTCATGTACACACATGGCATCTCAGCCTCTGTTTTATTACTTCACTTCTGGGTAACACTTCACTTATAGCCTCATTCATCATTCATTCATTTATTCACTCATTCAAAGCTGTTGATCTGTATACCCACATTCATAACAGCAATCAAAATAGCCAAGAATTGGAAGCAACTCAATGTCCATCAAGGATGGATAAGTGGAAAAACAAAATGTGCTACATACATACACTAGAATATAACTCAGCCATAAAAAGAAAGGGAATTCTGGGGTGCCTGGGTGGCTCAGTTGGCTAAGTGGCTAACTCTTTATTTTGGCTCAGGTCATGATCTTGGGGTCCTGGAATTGAGCCCCACATTGGGCTTCATGCTCAGCAGGGTGTCTATTTGAGGTTCTTTCCCTCTGACCTCTCCCCCACTCTCTCTCTAAAATAAATAAACAAATCTTAAAAAAAAAAAAAAAAAAGGAAGGGAATGCAGACACATGCTATAAAATGGATGAACCTAGAGGACATTATGCTAAGTGAAATAAATTAGTCATCAAAGGACAAATACTGCAAGATTCCACTTATATAAGATGCCCAGAGAAGTCAAATTCATAGAGACAGAAAGTAAAATAGTGACTGCCAGGGGCCAACGGCCCAGGGAATAGTTGTCATTGAATGGGTATGGAATTTTAGTTTTGTAAGACGAAAAGAGCTATGGAGGTTTTGTACAACAATATGAATGTACTTAACACTACTGAACTGTATACTTAAAAGATGATTAAGATGATAAATTTGTTATATGTATTTTACCACAATTAAAAAGAAAAAAAAATCATTTTCTAAGTACCAGTTATGGGCCAGGCATTGTACTAGGCACCAGGAACACAAGGGTGAGCAAAAACAAATGCCATGTTTGCTTTCATGGAGTTTATAGGCTGATGGGAGATATCTCAATCACCAGAAAAACTGTAAAACTACAACTGGAAGAAACGCCAGAAAGAAGACCTGACTGAGTCTAGAGGACCAGGAACAGCTTCCCAGAAGAAGCAACATCTGAACCTGAAATCTGCAGAGCAAGTAGGGGTTAACTTGGAGAAGGAACAGGGACGAACATGAGCAGAGCCCTTACAGAGAGGAAGCTGGGAGCACAGTGACCCTGGGTTTCTGGCTGTTGAAACTGGGTGAATGCGAGGCCAATCCCCAAAATGGGGACATTAAAAGGGGACTGGTTTGGGTGGGGTGGAATCTATGGTGTCAGATTAACTCAACTGAGCTATATGAAAATACCTAGCTCAATGTTGGCCAGGCTAGACATGCTCAAGAAATTTTCATTCATGTATTCATTACCCAACTTTCCTATACCCACCATATACTCCTTCAAGTTCAATTGCAGAGAAAAAAGTTCTTCCTAAAGGGGCTTTTGCTGGAGTAGCTCAGTATGAGTCAAACCAACAATACTGTACATCTAAATGGTTACTTACGTGTACTTCAGAATGCCTTCCAATTTTGAGGTCCAGATAATAACGCTTTTGTCAGCTGATCCAGAAGCAAAGCGTTTGCCTAAAAGTATTTTAAAAAGAAAACTGTCACATTTATTTTAAACCAGCATTTCCCAAGGAGTATTTCTTAGAAAACTAGCTCTTTGAGGTAACTAATAAGTGTCAGCTGTTTCTCTACTTCTTTTTCTTATTAGTACTAGATGGCAGTCAGGAAGTTTGGATTCAAATTTTGCTTTGTCCGGCACTGAGTAAACAATGATGTATTGAGGGCCTACCACATGCTAGGTATCATATTCTATGCTAAGGATTAAGCAGTGATTAAAGCACACATGATCCCTACCTTCATAGAGTTTAGTCTATTAGTAAAAGAAGGCATTAAATGAAATTAATCCAACACAAATATAATGTGATAAGAAGTGAGTCCTAGGAAACAGAATAACTGGGGGACCTAATTTAGATGAGGTAAAGGATTCTCAGGAGGAGAACCTTCAGTTGAGACCTAAAGGATAAGCAAAGCTTAGCCAGGTACAAAGAGAAGCTAAAGACCCATTCGCAAGGATAGAAAAGATATGCAAAGGCCCTGAGGAAGGAAAAGCCTGTTAGGTCTGAGGGGCTGACAGGCACCAGCATGGAATACCAAGGCCCAGGGGGTAGGTGGGTGGAGGATAGATCTCTAGGAGCTTCAGGGTCATAGTCAAGAACTTGCTCTTTATCCCAAAGAAAGGATTTAAGCAAGAGCAACAAATGAGATTTTCATTTCCATACTAGTTGGGCTTTATGAAAGAATGGGACTAGAGAGAGGCAACATATAACAAGTAATTACTTCTTTTTTTTTTTTTTTAAGGATTTTTATTTATTTGTCAGAGAGAGAGAGAGAGAGAGAGTCAGCACAAGCGCACAAGCAGGCAGAGGCAGAGAGAGAAGCAGGCTTCCTGCCAAGCAAGGAGCCCGATACGGGACTCGATCCCAGGACCCTAGGATTATGACCTGAGCCGAAGGCAGTGGCTTAACCGACTGAGCCACCCAGGCATCCCAAGTAATTACTTCTTAATGACATTGTTGCAAGTTTACAAGTGCTTAGAAGTAGAGCAGGGTATCATGGCAGCAAACAACAGGGAGCCTTCACCTACTCTGCTGAGAGATGACCTCTGAGAAGTAACCATGGGCCAGATTTTATAAACCTTGTTAAGGAATTTTAGACTTTGTTCTTAAGGCCCGTGGAAGTTGACCATGGGCAAGTAACTGTTTTCTGAGCTTCTACATCTGAAACATAAAGGAATAATAACATCTTCCTCAAAGGCTCTGTATAGGGAACAACTAAGATAATATTTGTAAAACACATTTCATGATGGCTGGAATAGCAGATATTTGGGTGAGTCATAGGACACTGCTGCATCTATTAAATACACAGAAGCTGCTTTTATTTGTTATTATTTCTATCACTCCTCCCTCCACAATGGCAGACAGCAGGTAATGAAGAGTGTGGGCTATGGCCTCAGAGTCTGAGTTGGAATTCCTAGTGATAGTACTAGCTGCAGGACCCAGAACAAGTTTCTGAACATCTTATGCTTCATTTCCTCATCTGAAAAATGGATGCAACAGTATTTACCTTATAGTTGTTGTGAAGATTAAAGGAGATTATTTTGGACAGTGTCTGGAATAGAATCAGTACTAAAAAAAAAAAAAAAAAAATAGGGACACCTGGGTGGCTGAGTCAGTTAAGTGTCTGCCTTTGGCTCAGGTCGTGATCCCAAGGTCCTGGGATTGTATCCTGAAACAGGGTCCTTGCTTTAGCGGGGAGCCTGCTTCTCCCTCTGCTTATCACGGCCCCCTACTTGTGTGCTCTCTCTCTCTCTGACAAATAAATAAAATCTTTTTAAAAAATTTGTTCTTATTATTACAATTATTTCTTCATATTGTCTTATTTTTCTTGAACCAAAAACTAGTTCTTTCATACCTTTGTATCATGATTGTTCATTAAATATTAATTAAACTAGGTGAGACACTGGAAACAAGCAAGCTTTAAGAGCAATACCATAATTCAGAGTATTTCCATTTCTAGAGCCAGGAGGAAAAGACCAGTTTAGAGGAATTAAAAGACTTCTGAATCATGATGTAATGTCCTGGAGAAGCAGCATGATCTATTAGAAGGAATGAGGGCTCTGTCGTCAGAGGACCTGGGGCAGGTCTGGCTTTGTCACCCTCCTGTAATTTCTCCAAGTCTGTTTTCTCATCTATGCAAGGAGCTGAGAATCCCTCCCTGCCTGGTTGAAAGAGTTGATGGGAAGGTCAAATTTGATGATGTGTGGGTCAGGACTCTGCAAAGTGCTGACAATTGCCACTAATCATAGGCCACACTCTGACCCCTCAAGGGACTTAATGGCATAGTAAGCCAAAGAACCCCTAGGTGTATAACTCCAGAGACACCAAAGCCCTCCCTACAGTATTACTTTGAATTTGAACTCAAGCATGCACATAAAAAAACAGAAAACAAAACAACCCATGGCTACTGTGACACAGCACAGCTGACTATGAGGCAAGAAAGAAGTGTTTTTGCCACTAACTTGCTACATGATCTTAGCGAGTCACTTGACTTCTCCAGGTCTTTACATAGGACTAAACTGAAGACACTGGGCTAGATCCAATTAAAGCTATACTTACAAAATTTTGTGTATACATGAAGAATGTGCACTTTTCTACAAAGAGGTCTGCAGCTTTCATTAGATTCTCGAAGAGGTTCATCATCCAAAAGAAGTTAAAAACCTGGAACCTGAATGATTTCCAAGGTTCATTCAAGCACTGTAACATTCTGATTCTGGGCCTTCTCAGCAGTGGTCACAGAATGTTACCTCTCATCCTATATCCATTTGACATATAAGGAAACTGAGACTCAGAGAGACTCAATAACTACCTTAGGATTGGAACTTGGAGCCATCTCATGCCAAAGCCCATGTTCTTCTCAGTAACCCCACACAAAGAATAGCAGAGATTTATTTTTAATTCTCAGTATCGATTTCAAGCATCCATTCTCTTACTACCACCTCTCCTCTTCGTCACCTCACCATAGCCAGTAGCCCTTCAAATCTACCAGGACCTAGAACTTCTCCACTGCCCCACCCCCTGTGGTCCTCTAATCTTCCCCCCAGCCATTACACAGCTTACACAGCCAGCAGTTCAAAGTCAATGTATATAAGCACTCCTTTGCATACATCCTCCACTCCCTTGCCCTCTTATTTCCTCTTCAGAGGTGCTTGCAAACCTACCAAATTGGTTAAACCCAACTCTCTTCAACCCTGCATCTATGCAGCCCAAAGTAGTGGGGGGGAAAAGACATAATCACACCAACTGCTCTCACTTTCTATTGATGCTCAGCTTCAAGTGGGCCCTTCACGTTGCTTGGGATTTCACTGTACATCCACTCAGCCATTCTCCTAAGTGGCAACTTTCCATTCTTTCCTTTCTTCTCAACTCTCTGACACCTCCCTCCCCATCCTCACTCTGAGGTGATGTAGATTCCTATTTCACTGAAAGAATGGAAGAGACTTCCCGTTAGACTCCTAATACAACATGCCTCATTCTGCCAGTCCCTGTGTGACATCCTCTACCTTCCACCATGCCCCATCTAGGTCCTAGATCCCATCTCCTCTTGCCCACTCAATGATTCTGTTCTGACAAGTCCTTCCCCTCTCTCCTATAGCATCAACGTTTCTCAAATTCAGCATGTCCAAAACTGAACTCCTGATCTTCCACTTTAAGTATATTATCTGCAGCCTTTCCCATCTTAGAAATAAGCCACTCCAAACTTTTCAGTAGCTCAGGTCAGAATCTTTGCAGTCACCCCTGCCTCCTTTCTTCACACCACATACACCATCTGTCTGGTACCCAGAATCTGACCACTCCTTACTACTTCCTCTACTCTCACCTCTCTCGGAGGTCTGAGCCACCATCACTAGTGTTATAAAACTTGCCTGGATGATGCTTCTTCACTGGTCTCCCTGCCCCAACCCTCACCCCTTGCAGGCTGTTTCCAAAATATCAGCTAGAGGAATCCTTTTAAAATATAAATCAGATCAGATTCCTCCTCTGCTCAGAAGTCTTTAGTGGTTCCCCATATTCACTGAGAATCTAAGTCAAAGTCCTTATGACAGCCAACATGATCTGGCCACCCCAACCATACCTGTTACCTCTCTACCCATATCCTCTACTGCTCCCCCTGATTCTCTCTGCCAAAGCCCCTGGAAGGTACATTCTCACCTCAGGGTCTTTGCAATGTTTTTTTCCCTCTGTGAGAAGCTCTCTTCCCCTAGATGCCCACTATCCGAATCTCACTGGCTCCCCACCTTCAAGTCTTTGCTCATCTGTTCCTATCTCAATAAACCCACCCTCACCACCTCCCTCATTCCTGTACCTAATCTCCTGCCCCACCCAACACTCCAATTCCCCTTATTCTGCCTTATTTCCAGCATACTATTTAATTTACTTATTTCAAGCATCTAGAATAGTGCCTGGCACATAGATGACCCTCAGTAAGTACTTGTCGACTTGAATGATTGAATTGAAGCTTAAGAAACTTAACTATCTTCTGCAACCACAAGTCATATTCAGGAGTGACTAAGGAGAAAAAATGAGCAGCTATGATGCCATTGCAGAGAGTGTAAAATCAGAATAGACTCTTACCATCCTTTGCATATGCCACACAGTACACAGTATCTTTGTGTCCCTTTAGGGGCTGAAGTAAGGTGCCATCAGAGGTATCATAAACCTGGCAAAAAAGAGACAGAAGTACAGGGGCGCCTTGATGGCTCAGCCGGTTAAGTGTTCGACTCTTAATTTTAGCTCAGGTCATGATCTCAGGGTTGTGAGATCAAGCCCTGCCTGCTACAGGCTTAAGATTCTCTCTCCTTCTCCCTCTGCGCCTCCCCCCGTGGGGGGGGGGGGGAAGACAAAGTACAGAGTATCCATGTGATATCCATTAGTTAGAATTCCTGCAGGTTGCTCCTGTTTTTGTTTATATAACAAAATATTTGTCACTTTGTCGATATTTGTCAATATTCTAAATTTTATCAAGTAAAAACTACACTGAGAAACCAGAAAGAATATGACGTAAAGTGGAACAACCCAAAAAGTAGAAGTCCCAACTCAGTGAATTACATGGCCAGGAACATGCTATTAATCCTTAAGAAATAGAAGTTCACTCCGTGGAACTTTACAAAATTCACTCAACTTGTGTGAATTTGGATATATACTCAATCAAGCTAGACCCTCCCAAGTTAAGCTAGCACCCACAAAGAGCCAGCTACAACATGATTAAATTTTAGTGCTGGCCCCTTCCCTAGTATGAACATCATAGAGAGATGTTTCATACCTGCTATCAAGAGTTTGAAAGTCATAGACCTGAACTCTGGGTTTGCAAATCAAAGGAAATATTATAAAACCTAGCTGTAATTTGGATTTAGGATATTTTGTAGCACTGTAACACCTATAAATATGTGGAAATTTTAAAAACACACTGAGTAATCAAGGCAAAACCCTCCAGAAATGGTTAGTGTTGGAGAAGATAACCTTTGGAAAAAAAAAAAAAAAGTAAAAGGAATTGGATTGTTTACCCTGGCGAGAAGAAGTCTGCAGAACAATTTAACCAAGGTTTTAAGATTATGTAATTATCATACAGAGAATGGAGATCAGTCAGTCTGCATATCTCGAGACAACAGAGCGAGGGGAAGTGGACTTACGTAGAAGGAAAGAGAGATCATACAAAGGTTTTTAGGTCAAACATAAAGAGTTCTCTGAAAATTACTTTTATACACTGGGATAGGTTCCAGAGGGAGCTTATATTCTTTGAAAATATGAAAAAAGGACAGCATCCATATGGAATTATTTAGGTAGGCCAATGCCTGAAAGTTGGGGTCAGGCTATCTGGCTTCTCCGGGAGGGGGCTGCTTCAGTCTTATTGCTTGAATTTTTCAGGGGGACAAAATGTCAGCTGACACCAGTCCAGTTTCAAAGGCATTTTGATTGTTTTCAACTCTTTCATGGATGTCTCAAAGTAAAAAGGGAAAGATTAATGACTCCAAAGGAGGTATTGTTCACAGGTTCCTATCTGATAGACAGTTTACTTACCTGTTTTAAATAGCCCATTTCCTTCCCTAATAAAAAATGACTGGTTTTTCCGCCCTTGCCTTTTTTATCTTAAAAAAAGGGAGTCAAATTTCAGAGCATTTACAAGAGGGAGAGGGAAAAAAGCACCTAAAAAGGAAGCTCAAACACAATCCTACCAGTAATCTGTTTCCTGCAGCCAAAATCAGTTGCGTTCCATCGGGCTTAAATGCAAGGTCATATATACTAAACAGGAGACAAGAAAAGACAAAAGGACAATTAGGAACCAAAATGATGAGGTCTGCTAATGGCCAGGAAAGCAAACTTTATTTCCATTATGAAACACTGCTTATGTATGAGGGTGAAAAGTAATGGCTAAGAATTGCATTTGGTTGCAAATTCCGTTCAACCACCATACCTCGGCAGCCCATTCAATCACGATTTTCTCGGCAGTTAGCTTTATGTTCCAATTTCCACTTGTCCGGCAGCCAGACACCAGAGATGATTCAGAGGGTCAACAGTCGAAGGCACTAACTCTTCTATAAAGGCTAGACAAACTGAGGGCTACTAAATCCACATGTTTCTGAAAATTGGTCATTTATTAAAATATCATTATTATTTCCAACCAATCAGATACTTAATGAATGCCTCTTGGGTGCGAGGCAGTAACAGATACAAAATGAGTAAATCACAGTAAATCCAGTAATTATAGCAGCAAATGCCTGCCCTCAGGGAAACTACCATCCAGTTAGGAAAAGTGACTCAGAGACATTCACAAAGAACTACCATATGTCATCAACTCTGAAGCATACATTTTTTCACATTTTAACATCTCTGAGGTGGGGATGTGTCTTGTAGTTGATGATATGTCAGCCTAACTGAAAGCCTTTTTTGCTTTCTTAGTGGTATGTAAAATAATGGTATTTTACAATCAGTGACCTCTTAGATGAAATACAGAACAATACTGAGTAAAGGTTTTAGGCAGAATTCAAAGGAAGAAGACTCAATGTTCTGATCTGGAGAACAGATAAGAAAAAGCTTCATGGAAAAAAATAGTACATGAAAAAAGTAGGGCTTTTGAGACATGCAGTAGGAGATCTGGAGGGGGCAGCATTTCAGGCAGAGAAAACAGAATAAGCAAAGAAAGGAAGGTGGGGAATAGAAAATAGTCTAAACAATCGAATTGACTGAAACAGTTTATCACGCCAAGGCAGTAGGGAGAGATCAGGCTAGAAAAACAGACTAGAGCCATATTACAATGCTTCTTGAATGCCCTAGGCAGATTTCCTTAGTTCAGTGACTCTAGTAAGAATGTGCTAGATAGCACTGCCAGGGCAGCCTATTTGTAAAACTGTGGTATAAATATAAATAAATAAATATATTTTTTAAAAGCATGGTATAAATTTACCTGATACCTGTAGTAATCTAGACGTATATTACAGTCCCTGGGGAAGAGTACTTGGAGTGTATTCCAGAGATACTCCTGCTGAGCTCTTCAAATTATTATTATTATTATATTATTTTAAATTTATTATTATTATTATTATTATTATATTTTAATTTATTTTATTCATTTTTGTTTATTTATTTTAATATATATATATTTATTATTATTATATATATTATTTATTTTATTTCATCCTCACAATTCCATGAGGTAAGAATTATTACTCAGTTTTGTAGTTGAGGACACCATAGCTCAGAGAAGTCAAGTAACTCACCCAACATCATACTACCAGCAAATGGCGGAGCCAGAATTTCAGTTCAGATAAGACTTCTGGAGTCTGTGCTATGTTGCCTTCCACTTTCTTGAAGAATTCTCAAATATGACAAACCTCTGTTATCCTTAGTACTTGAACAGTAACAGTGGCTAACATTTATTAAGCACATCTATTTACAGTGTATGCTAAGTACAGTTTAAATGCTTTATATGTATTAGTTTACTTAATCCTCATAACCCTATACCCATTCAGCAGATGAGAAAAATTAAGGCCCAGAGAAGTTAAGTAACTTGTCCGAAAATAAACTGCTACTGAGTGGAGGCAGCACCAGAATTCAAACCCAGGCAGTCTGGCTCCAAAGCCCAAGATATAATCACTCTGATTTGTGGCCCTCATTTTCATTATTATTAGCATATGCCATAGTTGATAAAATAATTAGCAATAGTTTCCACACTTTATCAATATGAAAAAAAGGCATTACATGTAGAATTCAGAAAGCTTTTTATATAGGCTCTGTTGGCCTCAGAAGCTTCCTTTAAAAAATAATTCTTTTTTCTTTTTTTAAAAAGATTTTATTTATTTATTTGAAGACAGAGATCATAAGTAGGCAGAGAGGCAGGCAGAGAGAGGAGGAAGCAGGCTCCCTGCTGAGAAGAGAGCCCGATGGGCTCGATCCCAGGACCCCGGGATCATGACCTGAGCCGAAGGCAGAGGCTTTAACCCACTGAGCCACCTAGGCACCCCTAAAAAAATAATTCTTAAAATAATAACAATAATAACTCTTCACATATATTCAACAGCTGGCTGATGGAGAAGCTGGAACAAGGGTGGGCATCCCTCTTGATAGAAGCAAACAAAGACACTGAGTTCTTCAGCTTCCTCCCTATTACATGGTAACATATCTGGGCCTTACTGTTTTCTGCACTTTCTCTGAGTCTAGAGGAAAATATACTTGGTGCGTATCACAACCTGAGGCAGTAAAGTGAAACTTAGAGGGGACCTGGATTCAGAAGAACTTACGTCCTGTTTGAGCTTTTGTCCTCACCTACAAAACAAGGCTAGAGAGCTGCCCTCCCACCTCGGGGTGCATGGCCAGCCTTGTGCAAGCACCTGACACCTGTGGGTTGCTGTGATGAGGTACCAGATTTTGGAGAGGATCTGTACCTCTCTTTTATAGTCATCCTTGGTCATGTGGCTTCCTTTCTGCATTGTAGACAATCTAAGCTCATTAAAGTGGTTCCTGTGGGGAGCTTCTTCATAAGGATCATTTTGGGTTGAATTCTCAGAAAATCATTTAGGTGTCTGATTTGGGCCAAGCCTTAAACTATTTTACTCTCAGATGTGAAAATTCATTTTCTCAAAATATCTTGAAATTTGCCTTCCTAAAGTATAACGTAATGTTCAATTTACCCCAATCTAAACTGTTAATCCACTTAGGATCTGTATAATTCATTGTAGCTCTGAATTATATTGCCTTCTATATTTCACAGTTTCAAATACTATCTTAATTATAGCCATGTGCGGTTTAAGGGCAAGGACCCTATTTTAGACAGTTGTGGGCCCACCGTGCATGGCATTGTCCTAGACACAAAATGAATATAATCGACAAACTATTTTATCTTAAACCCCTCAGACTTTACATCATGAGACTGAAACCAAATAAAGAAAACCTTATTTAAAATGGAGTCCAGGGGCACCTGGGTGGCTCAGTGGGTTAAGCCTTTGGCTCAGGTCAGGATCTCGGGGTCCTGGGATCAAGCCCCACATCAGGTTCTCTGCTCAGCAGGGAGCCTGCTTCTCTCTCTCTCTCTGCCTGCCTCTCTGCCTGCTTGTGATCTCTGTCAAATAAATAAATAAATAATCTTTTTAAAAAATTACATTATAAAAAAATATAATAAAATGGAGTCCAGAAGCCAGAAGCGGAAGCTCTCATGGTGTACTACTTGTTGGCAGCCCTTTGAAGAACCAACAGGAAGAAGCCTATACCTTACCCTAGATAAAGATTTTTCTCCTGGCCCAGCAACATGAGAGACTGTCACAACTCAACCAATGAAAAGCCACTACACTCTGAACTCCCAGTTTACTTTAATGGACTTTTTGCTTATAATGGCCCCTCCCAACTTCCTTCCCCCTTTCCTCTACAAAAGTGTTCCTCTCCTTTGTTTCCAGAACTTGCCTGTGTTTCACCATAGCTTTCTTCTCCTGAATCGTAATTCCTCTCCTATTCCTGAATAAACCCACTTTGCTGGTAAAAATGAACAAACAAACAAACAAAAACAACTGGTTGTTTTATTTTCAAGATCGACAAGATCACAGAAACTCAGAATTGGGAAAGACCCTAAAATTTGTCAGGTAGTCCAGCTCCCACACACAGCAGGGCATTCCCTAGGAATTCCCTAGAGATAGCCATCCAACCTCTGAACACTTCCAGGATTGGGGCGCTCACCAGGCTGCAGGCAGTTTATTGTACTAAAGGATGGCTCTCTCCCCCCATCCACCCTCTTTTAAAAGAAGGATTCACTGTCAGAAAGACAGAGGGCAAATCTTGCAAATTGTCCTCAGCCAACCTTGTGCCCACTGCACTGTAAACTGAAGTCCCAAGGTGCCCCTCCAAATCCTGCACAATCGGACCCAGCCCCAGTTATTTGCTTTGAATCTTAGGCAAATTATGTCATCTTGTTAAGTCTGTTTCTTCATCTGTAAATGGGGTAACAATTCCAACCACACTGGTTGCTGTGGTGATTAAATAAAATAATGAATGTAAACACTGTCTGGCCTATAGCAAGTACTCAGTAAATACTAGCTGGTGTAACGGGAGGGTAATAACAGATGTTGTCCTGACTGGAATAAGGCAGGCTAACCAGATAAGGCATCTTGGTTGAGATAAACCTGGAGCAGTGCTTTTAAGGAAGGAGGGAGTTCAGGGACACCTGGGTAGCTCAATCAGTTAAGTGTCTGCCTTCAGCTCAGGTCATGATTCCCGGGTCCTGGGATGGAGCCCTGCTCAGCAGGAAGCCTACTTCTCCCTCTGCCTGCTGCTCCCTCTGCTTGTGCTCGCTCTCTCTCACTCTCTAACAAATAAATAAATACAATCTTTAAAAAAAAAAAAAAAGGAAAGAAAAGAAAGGAGGGAGTTTAGAGAAGAATAAGAGCATTTGGGAAGGAGTTTGGGATAGGAAAATTGAATTTTCAGCTGAAGTGGAAAGCATATATTTAAACATTAGCAAGCAGAGGGTGAAGGGGGAGGATGAACAGGACCACCTAGCAAAGTGCACAATCTGATGATCACAGCAGAATTCAAGAAATAGAAATCCTGTTACCACGTGAAGTTTGGACTGGAAGTCAAAGAACAGTGGCTGGTTCTGTTGTGGATGACTAATTTTAGACATCTAAGATCTCTTAGTTCCACTATTTATTTTTTAATAGTTTTTGTTTTATCGTATTCTGGGCTTCCAGCTGGCATATGTAGCTGCCATCAGGATTGCTGGTCTATATAAGCCCTACAGTCCCTAATCTAATAAGTAGTTTCAAACCTAAAATGGGCCAAAACCCAAATAATCAATCTAAACTCAGCATTCATTCATTCACTTATTAATTTATTCATGAATACACCTATCCATCAAACAGTCACACCCACCACTGATTTGTCTAGGCTCTGGAATATGCCTTAGAAATGAATAAGAAGTAGCCATTGCTTTTAAGGGATTTATAGACTTCTGGGATAAACAGATGCAAAAATAACTCTTTACACTAGACAGATTTTAAGTACCATAGAGAGGAATGAACAAAATTCTATGCCAGGGGTTGAAAACGGAGCAAATCAGGCTGTATCTGGCCAGCAAATGTTTTGTTTGGCCCACATGGTGTTTTATTTCAGTTTCAGATTAGTTGCCAGCATTAGAAATTAGGGCATTTCAAATAAAAACCCAAATTCATAGCTTCTGGTAAAAACAGGAAGATCTGAGCACACTAGGCCAAATTTCTGCAGGGTGGGAATTGGCAGGAGCTGAGCAGCAGCTGCCCTTTTTAGGCAGAGCATGAGATCTCTAGTTTGCCACACTCCTTGCCACTCCCTTTTACTCTCTGACATGAAAGTCAAATTTGTTCAAGCTGCTAGTTATCAGCAGTTGGGTGGTACTTTCATAATAGAATTAAGAAAAAAGTAATTTTTAAATTTATCTTTTATTATTTTTTTAAGTAGGCTCCACTCCCAGCATGGAGTCTAACGTGGGGCTTGAACTGAGGACCCTGAGATTAAGAACTAAGCTGAAATCAAGAGTTGGACACCTAGGGGGCACCTGGGTGGCTCAGTGGGTTAAGCCTCTGCCTTCAACTCAGGTCATGATCTCAGGGTCCTGGGATCGAGCCCCATATCAGGCTCTCTGCTTGGTGGGGAGCCTGCTTCCCCCTCTCTCTGCCTGCCTCTCTGCCTACTTGTGATCTGTCAAATAAATAAATAAAATATTAAAAAAAAAAAAAAAGAGCTGGACACCTAACCAACTGAGCCACCTAGGCACCCCAAAAGAATTTTTTAAACTCAAATTTCTATTAAAAGTAAAAGTGAAAGATATACTGGTAGGGCTATGTGTTTCAAGAAAAGTGGGGGTGTAGAATAGCAAAATACTCTTAGGAAAGACGATTCCTTGAGTTTAAGATACAAATAAACATCTCCCATTATATTGCCTGCCTGACTTCTGTAGGCATTTGGGTTTGCAACCTCTGTAACATAAGAAAAAACTAATTTAGTAGCTAAGAGTATTGGCTTTGGAGTGAGGAAAAAAGCTGGCTCTACCACTTACTTGCTGTGTGACTGTGGCAAATTAGTTACCCTCTCTGTGCTTCAGTTTCCTTTTAAGTAAAAGAGAGGTAATTACAATACATAGTTCAGAGGGCTGTTGTGAAGTGACAATGAGATAAAAAGACATGAAGTTCTTAGCCAGGGTCTGGTGCGTAGTAAGCATTAGCTATTACCAGTGCAGAGTACAGAAGAGAGAGAAACCATATCTGAAGGGAACATTACAGAATGTTTACAACTCCAATGTAAGGAGATGAAGAAAAAAGGCATGCCTTCTGCACACCTTCAAGAGAGGGAATGTTAAAGGTCCTGTTCCAGTGGCCAAAACAGAGGCTGCACCACGAAGGTGAAAAGATTAGCTAGGAAGATTAAGGTCAGGCTGAGGGGAACTATCCAATAAGTCAGTATTTCCCAAATGTTTCCTTGTATGACGGATTTAGCTGATAAAAATGGAATAGGACATTAACATCGACTCATAAGGTGAGAAAGTCATTCTCTTGATTCTCTTTCCAACCTTCTAATTAACCATAGGAGAAAGTCTTGCTCTGGGCAATTCACCTCAAGCACCTCTCAAACCACACCTGCTAAACTTCCAGTTCTCCAGGACAGCAGACCAGAGGCTTAAAGGGATCCTAGCAACAGTATCTAGCTACAACTTACTAACACCGTTTTGTTTCTCCCAACTTTGAGTTTTTCATTTATCTCACGGCAAGTGATACTGACTTTCAAATATGGAGCAAGAAAGCTTCCTTGTAGAATCATAGAGTGTAAAATCATATTTGGGTGATAATCAGTGAGGCAATTCTGAGAAAAACGCCAAGATTTTGTACATGTGGCAAAATCTGTGACCTTTTTGAAAGACATTGTCACAGGTAGTAAGATGAAGCCAGGACGGATTCTGACAGGCCCAGGCTGATTCTGTGTAAAACCACCTCGCTAGGACACTACCTCACGCGTGGTACACCCCTTGGCTTCCTCTCCAGGCCTCAGTTTCTCCATCTGCAAAAGGGTGGCGGAAGGCGACCCTGCAGTTGCTCAGACCCGGGGTTCAGTGCCCTCAGCCCCGGCCGCAGGCCCGTTGCCCCTGGCAACCACGGGGGTTCCAGTCATGGTTCCCGCCATCCCCGCCAGGGCTCGGCCTCCCGTTCCTCCCGGATGCCCCACTCCTCACCACTGCTCGGCTTTATCTCTCCACGTCAACACGGCCCTCATCGCGGCTTCCCTCACGCCTCAGGCCCCTCCTCCCGCCTCAGCAACGGGCCCCGCTCCGCCAGCCACTTTGGTTACCTGCGCTACCCCTGGCAACACACATGCGCAGTGAGCCTTGTGCGCGCGGCAGAATTCCGAGTGCGCAGGCTTAAAAGGCAGGGCTGGGAACGGAGCAGAAGATGGGACGGAGCCTAGGAGTCTGCGCAACTAGGACGCGTGCGACTGGCCGGAATGGGCGGAGGGCGGTATGTCTTTCTCGATGAAGGATTTGATTGGCTGAGCCGTGGAAATGGCGGCTGTGGCCGAGTGGGCGGCCGGAAAGCGGCTGTGGAGTCTGACAGGCTTTTACCGCCTTCGGCTCTAGGATTCAGCCTAGCGCACTGAGCTGAAGAAGTTTTCGCATCTGATTCTGCTCCGCTCCTAGAGTGTCGCACACTCTCGGCCGGTTGCTGCTGTTGAAGCCCACCTTAAGGGCGTGGCTGGGATGGAGAGTCCGAGCCTGGGAGACTGCGGAGCTGCCCCCTCGGTCACGTCCAGTGAGCGCTCAGCCGCAGACCGGCACTGTGACCTCCGGCAAGTTGTAGTCCCCTTTCGGGACTCATTTTCGCCATCTGTAATGGGAGCGGGGGTGGGGTGGGTAGAAGACGGATTGGCCTTTCTAACCTAGGATCGACAGCTCTCGAGACCCACAGGGTTAGGTACTCGGAGCTGTGGCTGTATTTGGCTCAGGAACTCTTCCAGTGGGTTCAGCCCTGGAGTGCATCTTGCTTCTTTAGCCGGAATGACGAAGGAGCTGGAAGGAGCAGAGAGGTTTTGTGCAGGGGGTGCAAGGAGAGGTCAGTTTGGGCTGGAGTACCCTAGGAAGACCTTGGAGGAGATGTCATGTTAAGCAGCCAATGGTGCCCCCAAAATGGGTCCTATAAGAAATTAAAGAGGCAGCCACGGGCATGTATTCAGTACAGTACTTGTGTATGTGGGATAAGGGGCTAAGATGATTTATCTACTTTTTTCCCCCAAAAATTTAATCCCCAGAACTACCTTAGTAGAAGTATTACCTCCTTTTTAAAGATGAAGAAAGGAGGCTTTGAGAGGTTAGGTAATTTGCTCTTGGAGATGGATATATATCTATATCTATATCTATATACATACATATGAAATATACATATATACAAATACATATGTATACTGAAATAAATATATATATATATATATATATATATATATATATATATATAGTAAGTGACAGAGCTGTGATTTGAACCTAGTCTGTTGACTTTAAAGTTTGTGCTATTTTCACCAGGCTTCAGTTTCCTTGTTCCTAAAATGTGAACCATATAATTTCTTAAGATCCTCTTAGCTCCGCAAAATTATTAACCCCAAATTACTGCAGAAGAGCTTGATTCTAATTCTAGATACTAGCTCTTGCTTAGTTTCCCTAAAGAAGTTGGGTTAGATAGCTCTATAGACCCATCCGACTTTTTAAATGTGTAATTTAGTGATTAGGATACACTTTATTGGAGTTTTTCAATGATAATGCAGGGGGAGAGGTAATAGACCAAGATTTAGTGGACCTAGGTTCTGTATCAGTTTTGCAAGTAACTTAAATCTTCCCTGTCACTTAATTTTCTCAGTAAAATTAGAGTAATCTTTGTCCTACCTACCTCACAAGATTCTCATGAGGATGAAAGAGATTTGAAAATTCTTAACAAAAATTATTTACCTTTTGGAGGGTTACAACCTCTGAAGAAAGCAATAGACACTCTCCCCCAGAAAACTGCAGATATGTATAAAATTTTTACCTCACTTATTTGGGGAGAAGGACGGTGTCTCACTGACTCTTTTAAGCAGCTCTGTTGATCCCAGTTTAAGAGCTCACATACTGGTTCATATTTTTAAATTTATGCCAAGTGTCAACCAGACACTCAATAGCCCCATTCAGTAATTAACAACAACATAAAGTTTCTAGTGAATAGCTTGAACTTTACATTGTGCAGACACTTCCAACCCTTTGTAACCCATGTTGGAGGACAGGAAGATATTCACATAGCATAAGACTGGTCCATACTGATTTTAATCTTTCTTGTAGTCTAAATTTTAGTCCATAGGGTTCCTGCTCTGTCATGGATTGAAATTGAATAAGCAGAGGAAAATAAATTTTAAATGAGCTGATCACTTATACTTTGTATTTTTCAGCCAGGAAGATGGTGCTCTGGGATTGGAAAGCATGGGAGAAAATGAGAAACAAGTGATGATAAAAAACAGCAGTGAGTGTAATCCCCTGCTGCAAGAATCCATTGCTTCTGCTCAGACTAGTGATACTACTATGACAGAATGCCATAAGTCTGTCCCATGTGGATGGGAAAGAGTTGTGAAGCAGAGGTTATCAGGGAAAACAGCAGGAAGATATGATATATATTTTATCAGGTGAGCATGCAAGGTGGTACAGATAGTACAGCCAAATCATTTTATCTAGACAGGTATCAGGAAAACATCACAGAAATCTTGGCTTTTTCCTGTTTTTACTAGAAACCGTTGTAGATTTTATTCCTTGAGTGTCACTAGTTAGTTATATCAAGTGATCTGGGGACAAGCACATAAATCTTCTGCTGCAAATTGTTGCCCTTAAATTTGTAAATTTGTAAGTAATTGTAAAATTATACTATCATAGAGCAAACTATTTAAAAGTACCACTTTATTACTTTTTTTAAAAATTTTAAATGACAGATACCCATGGTAACATTGGAAATGATTAATTAAAAATCTGAAATGTGGTCCAGGTCTTTTTAAGTCACTTTTATTGACTAGCAATAAGTTTTCTTTAATATCATTTTCTAGCCCACAAGGACTGAAGTTCAGATCCAAAAGTTCACTTGTTAAGTATCTTCACAAAAATGAAGAAACTTCTCTCACACCAGAAGATTTCGATTTTACCGTACTTTCTAAAAAAGGCATCAAGTCGGGATATAAGAACTGCAACATAGCACCTCTGACATCCCAAATGCAAAGTGAAAGTAATAGTTCAAACTGGAACCTCAGGACACGAAGCTGGTGGAAAAAAGATGTCTTTCCTCTACCAAGCAGTTGTCTGGAATTGCCAAGTAGCAAAGGACTATCTAACTTTAAAGATAAGGGTGTTAATGATGTGGACTCCAGAAAGGTTAGAAAGTCCAAAGAAAAGGTGCCTATTTTGAAAGGAATTCAAATTAAGAGAACTAAAACAAGGTGCCAGAAGGGTCTTCCAGATTCTGCTCAAAGTAATAAGAAAAGAAAATCTGAGTATAAAAAGGCAGATGATGAAAGTGAATCTGTTGTGCAAGAAAGTCAGCTTGATAAAACACTCTCCATTGCTGGTGCTGGGACAAGCAACAAGACCCTCAGTGCAACCAGTGAAGAAAAGAAACTTGTGAAAGAACAATCATTGAGTTTGGTATCAAATTTTTGTTCTGAACAAATAACTTCTGGCATCATAAACAAATTATGTTCAACTGAAGAAGCAGAACACAGCAAGAAGTGTGAGGAAACCTTTTTAGAATCTGAGGAAATAAAATCAAAAGTACAAGTTGGGGAGAGGAAGGAACATTTGCATACTGACATTTTAAAATGTGGCTCTGAAATGGACAACAACTGCTCACAAACTGAGAAAGACTCTGTGGAAATGTGTCAAGGTACTCAGAGCATTAAAGCTGCTAATAAACACATGATGAGTTTATGCTTCCAGACACTATATTTCATGCCTGTACCCAGTTAGGATATGGAAATAGAACAAAGAAATAGGACCAAATATCAGCTACATTGTACCTGTTGATCCTAGTACCTTATTTAACCGATCTTCAAACGCTTGGCTATGGCATGGAGGGAATTGGCTGACTTCTGCCTTGATAACCCCGGCTAAAGAGAATTGTGTCATTTACAGCTGCTACCATCTCTTCTTGGTGCAATAGCTGGGACTTTCCTCAGCAGTGCTTTCCCTTCCCATCTTCTTTCCAGCCAGTAATATTACAACTTTAGGGAAAATGAAAGGCTTCATTTGTGAAAAGGTTTGGGGAAGACTCCTTTTAATGCATAAGCTGGTCGAAAATAGTCCATGTCTACTCTTTTGCACCCCTCCTGTTATTTATTCCTGATGTGTGACTTCCAATTTCAGTTTGTACAGATCATAGTCATTTTTATCTTCTATTATAATGTAATGCTTCTCTAAAATGCTTTAGAGCTCTAAATAATTCAAAACTGTAATCACACAGTTCATTTATTATTTGTAATATGCTCTTAATACAGAGTTCAGAGCTTAGCAGTACCTGCCTTTATAGTACCTCAGTGAATAAAAAATAAAAAGAAGACCTTTTGAGCAGCCCTGTATTAGTTATTCATTATGCCATTATGGTATAATGAATAACTCCTTTAAAGGAGAAGACTAATTTTACTTAAAGTCCTGCTGGGAGACAGCCTGGACAAATTGGTGGAGCAGGGGCTTAGACTGATTCTGTTCTCAGCCCCACTCATGATTTTATGTTTTTGCTGTGCCTGGAATTCCGTTACCTTTAATAGCAAATGACCATATATACCTAGGAACTGCTTAAGAATTCAAGTCTGCCCTTTAAAGACTTTAAGCTTCTTAGAGCTTTGAGGTTTATGTAGCTTTGTTGCTAGTATAATGGACAAATAAAATATTTTAAAATCCTTTTGTGACCAAAACGGAAGATCCTATTCATCCTATACATAAAGAAGTCTAGTTCTTAGCACAAGATGAAGTACCCTGAGTTTAAGAAGTGTCTGATGGAATTGTAAAGACTTTCCCATTGGCTTAATTGGAAATTGCAAAGTAAACTGAGCTTCATTCTCCTACTAATAAAGGATGCTAGTTAATAATTATTTATAGGAACCCACAGAAGAAATCATGTAACTAGTAAGAGTAGTTTCCTTTGTCCTCTTTTTTTTTACTTTCTACTAGGCTTTGCCTATCTGCTTCTGAGCCTTTTGACTAAGATCAAGTGTGAAGTGTAGAATAACAAAAAACAGTAGTAATTATCTGGAGAGCTGGATACCTCTCCCAATCTGCAGTCAGTCCCACTCTCATTTTGACATTGTTGTTTAATTTCTACGCCTTCATTTGTTTATCTGTAAAATGGAGGTAATAATACTCACCAGTCCAGTTTTTTACATCAAGAATACTGCAGAGTAAAATGAGAAGTGAAAAAGATGGCTTCACACTCTACAGCTGCAAGTTATTATTAACTGACATTCAAATTGAGGGGGTAAGACTATGGAGAGTATTAAATATGATGATTTTAGAAACTTGGGAAGCCCAGTAATGCTGGTCAGGTAGTCTTTGTTACGTTAACTGAGCTTCCCAGTAGATAGTGATCCAGTATTCCAAGGTCCCAATCTTGGGTTTTTCAGTAGGTTTTGTTTTATCTTTATCCTTTTCTGTTTTTTAAGTGTAAAAGTGTTCACTGCAGAAATTTTGGAAAATATAAAAAAAATCAAGGGAGAAGAGAAAAACTAGCAACAACCATTATACCATTTTGGTTTATTTCATTCTAATTTCTGTATTTTTTTTCTTCATTAAATTGGGATCATATGTAGAATATTGCATTTTCACTTAAAAAGTTAAGGACATGGGAGAAAATATTCATGATGTAGTCCAAAATGTTTAATGACCACATTGTACAAATGTGTCATAATTTAAAATATCCCATATTATTTCTAATTTTTCAGTACTATGAACTCTGAACATAAATCGTAGAGTACTAGTATAACACAGTGGTTAAGTTACTCAGGAGTTGGACTGCCTGGATTTGAATTTCAGCTCTGACGTTAGCTGTGGGACCCTGGCCATGTTACTTAATTTATTTTTACTCAATTTTCTATCTGTGAGGTTAAAGTAAATAGTACCTAGCTTGTCGTTCATTTGTGGGATTAAGTTGGTTAATTTTTGTAAAGTGCTTAGAATAGCCTGATATGTACTAAATGCTTTATAATAGTAGTGTGTTGTTATTTGCACCCCTGAATATTTCTCTAGGCTAAGCCATAGCTTCTGTAAACAATGTTCACTCTTCCTTTTCAGAAGATACCATTCTACGGACACAAATAGAAAAAAGGAAAACAAGCCTGTATTTTTCCAGCAAATATAACAGAGAAGGTATCCCTTTCCCAATCAGAAAATTAGATTTTAAATCTGTTTCAGGTGTTCAGCTCTGATGCCCTGTGTTTGTTTAGCTCTTAGTCCCCCTCGACGCAAAGCCTTTAAGAAGTGGACCCCTCCTCGGTCACCTTTTAATCTCGTCCAAGAGACACTTTTCCACGATCCATGGAAGCTCCTCATTGCTACCATATTTCTCAACCGGACCTCAGGTTTGTGGATTATATCTTAGAGAGAGTGTGATAAGGAGAAAGGGCACTGGATTCATTAGGAGGTCTGAGTTCAAATTTAACTTTGAGTCTGTGTGACCTCAGGCAAGGACTTTCCCTTCCAACCCTAGATGACATCCAAAGCCTTTTTCGCACTACAGAACAAATTGTCATTTATTTTCTACTTCCAAACTAGTTTTGGTCAGCAGTGAAAATCAATTACCTAACATTCCTCCACCCTCTGTCATGTGTAAAAGCATTTCTTTTTCATTGAATGCTTTCTTTAATGTCATTGGCGCTTTGTATTCTGTATGTTTTTATACTAGTTATCTGATGACTGGATTATTTGAAAACTAATAATCAGGCAAGTCCAGGTATCAGTATGATTGAGACTGTTAGCCCAATAGCTGATAGTGTTGACTTTCGATTCTGAAGGTGGTGCCAATTCAGGTAATAGCTTCTCACCAGGGGTTTAAAAAAACAAAACAAAAACATTTTATATGAGATTTCTCGACGAGGAAGTACCTGAACTTAAAAACAACCCATCTGGAGGCTTGTAATCACAGTTACTTTTACTTCCAGGCAAAATGGCAATCCCTGTGCTCTGGGAGTTTCTAGAGAAGTACCCTTCGGCTGAGGTAGCAAGAACCGCAGACTGGAGAGATGTGTCAGAACTTCTTAAACCTCTTGGTCTCTATGATCTTCGAGCAAAAACCATTATCAAGTTCTCAGGTACTTTCTTGTATACCCAAAAGAAGGAACATAAACTGCCTACTTAAGAGAGCCACACCTTAAACTTTAATGTCCTTGGATGCTACATTAATCGAGGTCATTCAGCTGAAGCCCTAAAGGCATTTAAAAACATTCCGCTTGCCCCAAACTACAGTCTCTCACCCAAGCAATAAGTCTTTGCCCAGTATTGGGGCAAGCCATCTGGGCAGGATTAGAGGAAAGTCAGTGAAGCAGAATACCCTCTTGACCTTAAGGACTTTGCCTCTGCATAGTTAGCACAGCACAAAATAATAACGGTTAGTAAGTGGCATGTGAGAGGTTTAGACAGGGTCCTGGGGGAATTCAGAAGAAAGTCATCAGAACTGGGGTTGTTAGAAGAGACTTTTTGCTGTTCCTTTCTGCCGTACTCACCATCTGGCTCTGCATCGCTACGTATTTAGAGAAAGTGTCTTTCTGAGGCTGACCTGATCTGTGGGGTGTTGTATTTTCAGATGAATATCTGACAAAGCAGTGGAGGTATCCAATTGAGCTTCATGGGATTGGCAAATATGGCAACGACTCTTACCGAATTTTTTGCGTCAATGAGTGGAAGCAGGTGAGACCCACTCCCAGCCGTAACATGTCCAGCACATTTTGTCTCTGGGGCAAAATAAGTCCATCCTTAGAGCCAAAACTATTTCTTGGGCACATGTGCTATCACTCTCACAACCAGTTTTGTTCTAGGCTTGAGGGGCAAGTGGTGGCATGGGGCTACAGGCAGCAGGGAGAGGATCCATAGATACTCCCAACTCCATAAAGATTCCTTGGTGTGGCCTCTGACTGACCTCCAGCAGTTTGTCACTTCTGGCCCCGTGCTGTCATTCTCATTCACGTGTGGTCTCTAAGCCTAATGTGGTTCTCCTCCTGTCACAGCCATACTAGCCTTCAGAAATATACCACTGAAGGAAAGCAGACAGGTTTGGGCTTGGAAGGAATGCTTGTTGGGTTTCTCCTACTGGTCTCAGACTACTTTTGTGGTAACTGGGCCCTACCTCAGCTACCCAGTCAGTTGAGTATGCCCTGCCCACAGATATCCAGGGGGTGTCCTGGCAGCTGGTGGTACTACCAGGTGGCCCGGTACACTGCCATCTTGGTCTGTGACTCACCTTAAAGCGTTTAGCCAGTAGGTCTGCCCAAGCCTATCCCTGTTCCTATCATTTACTGTGACCTGAGCAGTCCATGTAACTCTCAGGGTCTATAACCTCCTTCTGGAAAATGGTATATTAGTACTTGACTCATATTATCACTACCCCACATGGTAGGTCATGGTGAAGATCAGTACTAAATTGGAAAGTACTTTGTGAAGAATTACCTTAATGTAAGGTATAGTTTTAAGCATTCATGAATCCAGTTAGGTTAAAGGTTATAATTTTCAGGTATGCTGTCATAATGTATTGTTCTCCTACCATCCCTTTAAAAAGCCCATTTTAAAAATGTATTTCTGACAAAGTTATATAAGACCTCTTTCTCCTAATGTGTTTTATTTCTTCCAGGTACACCCTGAAGACCATAAGTTAAATAAATATCATGACTGGCTTTGGGAAAATCATGAAAAATTAAGTCTGTCTTAAAATCTTTTTCAAACTCATTTTTTTATACATTACTTTGCACTTGATTCTTAAGAGCTCCATTAAGCACAACCAACTGCCTTTACAGGTATATAGATTTTAATTAGTCCAACTAGAAATGCAATGTAAGTTTTCTTAATGTGTGTAACACTGGTAGAACTTTGCTACTGAACATACTAGAACATGTTTTGAGATTTTTAAAAGTAAATTGTTATTTGACAAGAATCCTAAAAACGTAAATGACTTTTCCAATAATAAAATGTGATTTGAAGTTGAAAAAAAACTTTCATAAGCTCTCAGTAATACAAAGCAGATTTCTGTCAATGTTGCTTAAGGAGAGTTTGGATTGTCTGTTCTCTTTCTATAAAAATGGAATTACACAGTTGTTATATAAGACATAGAGTTTGCAGCCAAATATGTAGGAAAATACATTACAGGGTATGTTAGGCAGTTAATTTGTATTTTTACTAAAAAAAAAAAAAAAAAGTAACAGTAAGGTTCTTTTGTCATCATGTATACTTGCCGACTCTGTGCTAGCTTAGGAATTAGAGATTTGGCCCTAGCATCCATCTGATAGCCTGTGAATATCTGCCTGCAGCTTTGTTTCAGAATGTCAGCTTCTGGCTCATGCATTTTACCTTGACCTCCTTGTGAAAGGTTGAACATTTACCCATCTCTCATCTCCCAGATGGGGGACAGGACCTTTTAAGTTTTGTAACCTTTTTTTTTAAGATTTTATTCATTTGTTGGTGAGGGAGAAGCAGGCTCCCTGCCGAGTAGGGAGCCCAACACCAGGGCTGGACCCCAGGGCCCTAGGACCTTGACCGGAGCCAAAGGCAGACACTTAACTAACTGAGCCACCTAGGTGCCCTTTGTGCCATTTTTAATACAGGTATTATAATGTTGTAGTTCATATACTGAAACATTTACCTTAGAAGGAACTCGTCAAACAACAATAACAAAAAAATCCCAAGTTGTTAACTCTACCAATTTTCATTTTAAGGTATGATTTCAAAATTAAATTGATTGAATAAATAAAAAATAAATTGTTGGGAAACTACCTTTGTTGTCGGGTAGAGTGTGCTGTAAGACAAGTTGGTTGTTTCCACTTTAGTGAGCTAGTTTCAATTTTTAGTGAGAGAGATGGATTTTGACCAGAGAATGGGAAAACTGGCCATATCCCCCAACAAGGCAGACATCCACTTTATAACATCCCATCACATCTTTATTTAACAATCCTCAAAATAGCATTTACTAAATGCAAACCCTGTGCTGGAGAGAGACACAAAGACGAAAGCATTCTGTAGGGCGTCTGGGTGGCTCAGTTGGTTAAGCGACTGCCTTTGGCTCACGTTGTGATCCTGGAGTTCCAGGATTGAGTCCCGCATTGGGCTCCCTGCTCAGCAGGGAGTCTCCTTCTCCTTTGACCCTCCCTCCTCTCATGTTCTCTCTCTCTCTCAAATAAATAAAATCTTAGAAAAGAAGAGGTTCTGTAAAGGGGCGCCTGGTTGGCTCAGTCAGTAGAGCATATAACTCTTGATCTTAGGGTTGTGAGCTGGAGTCCCATGTTGGGTGTAGAGTTTACTTAAAATAAGATCTTAAAAAGTTCTGTAGAGACATGTGATCACAGGGAGAGAGAAAGGCACACAGAATAATGGAAGAGAACAAAAGGAGTAAGCTGTAAGGACAAGATGCCCAAACCCTGCAGCTAAGAGTATAGAAGCCCTCTGAAACGCTGGGCCCCAGCTGGGGTTGGAGGCTAAAGCAAGCTCACCAAGCCTAGGACATCAGGTGTGGCTGGATGGCCGGGCCTGTGGTCAGATACCCTGGGGAGAATGGGTCTGTGTAGACACAGCAAGAGAGCTCCAGCCATGGCCATATCTGGCTTTTCCCATTTGCTGCAGGTGAGGTCGCCTGCCCTCTGTAACTGTTTCCTCATCTCTTTCAAAAGTGATAGGCTATCACCACTCACAATACTTCACACGGTTATGATGATTATTGAGGTAAGGCATGTAATTGCTTAACCAGAGCCTGGCTTATGAAAGTGGTATGTTAATGTGACTCATAGGGATGGTCTGAGTGACTACCTCAGGTTGAGAGGGTCACAAAGATAATGCAATTCATTGAAGATGGTGCCTTATGCAGAGTGAGCACTCAAGTGTTTTTTTTCTTTTTAACTTTTTATTGAGACAAAATTCACATAATATAAAATTCATCATTTAATCATTTTTAAAGTATACAATTAAATTATTTTTAGTACACTCAGCAATGTTCTGCAACCATCATCACTAACTCTAAAACATTCCCAACACGTTGAAAAGAAACCCTGTGCCCGTTAGCAGTCAAACCCAAAGCCACACACCTCACCTCCAGCCTCTGGCAATTACCAGTCCGCTTTCTGTGTCTATAAATTTGCTTGTTCTGTGCATATCTTATAAGTAAAATAATATGTGACCTTTTGTGTCTGGCTTCTTTCGCTTAACATAATGTTTTGAAGGTTCATCTGTATTGCAGTATGTATCAGTACTTAACTTTATGACATTCCATTGTGTGAACAGAGCACATTTTGTTTATCCATTTATCAGTTGATGGGCATTTCAAGTGTTTATTATTAATATTCCCGTTATCAGTTCTGTATTTCCAAGCCATATATACTGCCTCTATTTGGCCAAGACTCTTGGGGTTTCTACAACACCTATGAAGGAGGCAGGGTCAGTTCCTTGGATGAAAAGGAAAGACGTGGAGGCCGGCTCAAGATTCTACTGCTTTCGGGAAAAACACGGATTTATTATCTATTCAGGGGCCACTGGGCCATACTAAGAAACCCTGTCTTTCGCCAACCCAGGAATTCTGAACGGCTGCGATTGCCTCTTAGGATCCACGAAAGGAGCAGCACTAGGCGTTGGGAGCGGGAGGGCCGGGAGGGCCAGGAGGGCCCGCCCCCACAACCCTCTTCCTCCCGCGGACTTCGCGAGCGTGGCCTCTCTCAGCCAATCAGCGCAGGGCGTCTGTAGTCCTGGCAACAGTAGCTTCTAAGCTTGCTACTTCAGAGTCTCTTGCAAAATTTGGTGTTACTGTTTTTTGGTGCTCCGACGCAAGCAAGCAAGCGCGTGCACATACGCATGCACACACACTTCAGCGCCCGCTTCTGACGCTGCGACCATGAATGACGATTCCTATGAAACGTATGAGGCTCTGTTCCGGTCGGCGGTCGGTAAGCTCCCGGAAAGCAGTGCGGTGCACATGCGTACAAGTGGGGTGAGGGCAAGGACAGGGGTAAATATCTCATTATGCCGTCCCCGCTCTGGGTGAGGGGTTGCCAGGGAGTCGGCGTCAGGTCAGGCACATTTCTCAGATTTCCATGCCCAAGCTGGAGGAGTGGGCCAACTTGCCTTGGTCTGAAATCAGAGGTCCAATCTTTGAGCCTGGGAAAGACATTCACAGCCCTCTGGCTCGTCCTCTGCCCCATTTCTCCACTGGATATTAATATATTGGGTACTGGAGAAGAAGCATGGAGAAAACTCAGTCCTCAAACCTTCTACCATAGCCTGCTGCAGCAAAGCCCTGCAACTTCAGAGGTGAAGGACAGGCAGATAAACAGCTAATTACAGAAGAAAGGGTGGATGCCAGGCCAGGGGATGACACCCAGGAGTAAGAGTTCTGCTAAGTATAAAGGATGGGGAGGAACAGTTCCAAGGTTCTGGAAGAGAGACTTACACTGGGGTCTAAATTAAGGATACAAGGAGTTCTCCATGCCAAAATGGGGAGGAAAGGCATTCCAGTCCAACAGAACCACATGCAAAGGGGCTCAAACATATGGTGTCTTCAGGAAACTGCTGTTCATTTGAGTGTTACTGGGGATGAGAGGTGAGAGAGGTCAGAAGGGACAAGATCATGAAAGAGCTTGTGAGCCAGGAAATGGAGAAGCCACTGGGAATGACAGTGTTAGACTGGGAGCATTAGCAAATGCAGAGTGAACTGGCAGACTCAGAATGCTGGAGGCACAGATTGATAAGATCTGGGGCTGTCCAAAACATCCAGATCAAAGATACTGAGAGGTGAGGGGGAGTGGCCAGGCTAGAGGGGCTAGAATACTTGGGGGGCTGATTCAATAAAGCATGGAAAGAACAATCCAAGATGATGGTCAGGTTGGTAGCTAGGGTGACCTGGAGATGGAGGTGCCTTTCACAGAAATCAGGAACCTAACAGAAACAGATTCAGTGGGGACAGTACATGGAGATCAGTGAAGTCTTCATTGGTTGAGTCTGAGATACTTGTAGGTCGTCCAAGTGGAGATGCTTTAGGAGAAATTGTATGTAGAAAGTTGGAGGCAATTTCAAGTCATAAATATTGGCATGGGTGTCCTCAGCATGCAGAAGGTCACAGAAACATAAGAGTAGAGGAGATTGGAAAACAAACAAGAAAGCCCAATGTAGACTTGGCACCAATTTTAAGGGGTGGGCAGGAAGAGAGGGGCCAAACATCACCTGGCTTGAGAGGTAGGATGGAACTTAGAGATTTGAATCAGCCAAGATAAACAATTTCAAGAGAGTTGAATTGTCTCCAGATACCTGAAGGGCTGTCCCACTAAAGAGGGAACAAATGCATTTTCTGGTGCATCAATAGGGAGGACTAGGACCAAGGGGTAGAAATTCCAGGGAATGAAATCTGGGTCAATATAAGGAAGTCTTTTCTAGCAATCAGAATTAGGCATCCATAAGGCGAAGTAGAGAACTCCCTGTCGCCAGAGGTGTATACAGAGCAGAGGTAAAATCTGCCAGGGTCATTGCAGAAAGAGTTCCCTGACCTGGGAAGGCAATGGGACTAGCTAGCCTCTGAAAGCAGTTCTCACAATCCCTTGGGGACATTTTCACACAGTCTCTACCCACAACTATGCAGTGACCTCTTTTATTATAAGAGCCCACCTCACTTTCTTATCAATGGACACAGGACCCCAAAGATTACTAGAATGGAAGCTCCATGGTGTGGTGGGCATGTGATCTTTGATAGGGTAGTCAGGGTGACTTTGGGGGCAGTGCACTTGGGCTGAGAACTATATGGTGAAAAGGACTCAGCCAGGGGAGATCTTGGGGAATCCCATGCCCTTCAGAGGGCACAATAAATGCCAAAACCAAGTTGGGACAGAGCTAGGATAGTTGGACAAACAGAAAGCAGACCTGTGCAGCTGGAGCAAACTGAGCAAGGGGGAGAGAAATGGGGGGAGAAGCAGATACAGGGTCCAGGTAAGAGCAGCGGTGTAGATCATTGCGAGAGGGGCTGGTTTATTCTAGAGGCACTGAGAAGCCATTTCAGTGAAGCCATTGAAGGGCTTCAAGAGGGAGTGACTCGTGACTCTTCTGGCTAAGGGAAGATCATGGATTTGGAGTCTAGGGAGGGCACAAGTGGCAGTGGCAAGGCCAGGGAGGAGTGTATTTTGAGTATGTTCCCATGGTCAACATGGTAAAGTTTAAACCCCTTAATCTGCATTCAAGATGATTCCAACTTCATTTCCCACTAACCTCCTCCTTCACACATATGTGCTTCCAACTTGTGGAACTACAGTAACCCTTAAATCTCCAAACTTCACCCCTGACCTTTCTCAACGCTGGCCCCTCCACCCCTTGAAATCTGACTCCTTCTGGAAGGCACATGTCGATGGCTCCTCCTTCATGATGACCTCCCGGGTTTCTCCATCAGCATTTCTCCCCCAACTGAGAGCATCTTGTTATCCCTCTAGTTAACCCACCTTGTTCCATGCCAGTGCTCTGTGGTCAGGCACCCAGCCTCATTTGGATCTGCACCTGGCCATGCCAAGTACTGGATGATTCTCAGCAAATAGTGGTTTGATGAATGGTTACAATTTCAGCTGTACCCAGCATCTTGTCCTCAAAGAAATGATAAAGGGGTTGTTAAGAAGTGCTCACTTCTGTCCACATTGATGTATAATCATTATTTCTGACCTGAAAGAAACACATGAGCAGTAAGGAGACTTAACAAATGTCCTGAATGTTCACTTTGTGCCAGGCTGGGGACCAGGGATACATGGGCTCTAGGACACAGCCCTTAACATTGCAAAACTCACAGGCCATTGGGAGAGAAAGACTCAGAAAGCAGCTTTATCCAGAAAAATATGGTAAATGCTATGATGGGGTTGGGCATGGGCACTGTGGGAACCCAGAGTGGACATGAGGGTGGTGGTTGAGGGGTGGGAAGGTTTCAGAGGATGGTGATGCCTAACCTAAGTCTTGAAGAGTATTCCAGAGAGGAAAGAGTATGTGGCCGGGGCAAAGGGACCAAGGAATGGTAGCTCAGTTTTGGGGTACAAATACTGGGGGAGGCCAGAAGGAACAAGAGAAGAAGCCCATTAGAGAGTCTGGCAGAGGTGGGTAGTTTCAGTGGGGCCAGGTTAAGGAGATTGAATTTTATTTTGGAGGCAATGAAAGGGTTTTAAAACAAGGGAGTTTGGGTTTTCAAAGGAAAATATGGTGACAGTGTTTTTAATAATAATGTTATATCCCTTCTGAATTTTAAAACGTATCTGTTATTCATTTGATCTGTCCCAGCTCTGCTACTAATCAACTGTGTGAACTTGGGCCTCTTGGGGCCTTTGTGCCCCTATCTGTAAAATGGTATAATCATAGAGCTGAGTTATTGGGTCTGTCCATTTGACATCCACTCGTTCACCAAATAATTACTGAGCTCCCTCTGTATGTTGGCATGTGGAGGTGTGGGGACTCCAGCAGGGAGAGATGAGGTCCCAGTCTATAGTCTATTGAAAAAATAAACATCGACCAAGTAATTACACCAGGGATTTCAAACACAAATGTCTGCTTGAAGCACACACTTAATAAATGAACTGATGTGCATGTGAGATTATAGAGAATGGTGGGGACTATGGCAACCTGGAGAGGGCATGCCCCAGTGTAAAGACAGTGTTATGTCAAACAAAACAGGCGTCATTCAACATGAAGTGGTCCAAAGGAAAAGTATAGGTTATATTACATAGAGATAATATGAGGATATAACAGAGCTTGGGAGCTGGACAGGTAACATGTGGCCTGAGGATGAGGAGTGAGGAGGGGATGGGTAGGGAAGGGAACATTTCTGGCAGATGGAACAACACCCTTGTTGGATGTTGGATGTTGGATCCTTAGAACATTCAGGGATCATTGAGAGAGGTCAAGGCATCTGGGTTATACTAAGGAAAGACTGGCAAGCGATGAGGTAGAAAAGGTTGGCGGAGGAGGATCATGGAACTTTACTTTGAAAGTCGTGGAAGGGTTTCAAAATAGGTGAAAGGCGAGTACATAAAAATAACTGTGTACTTAGTATAAACAAAACACTTCTAAAATGGACCGATTCTAACTATCTCCACAACTCAGTAAAGTAGGTACCCTCTTTTTCTCCATTTTGCACATGAAGAATTGAGATGGAGATGCTAAGTAACTTGTCCAAGATCATGCAGCCATGAAGCAACAGAGCGAGGACATGACTGGAGTATTCTGGCTCCAAAGCCTCTGCTCAGATGATCAGACCAAATCAGAATGGCATTTTTATTTTTTTTTAAGATTTTATTTATTTACTTATTCTAGAGAGAGTGCATGCACGAACAGGGTGAGGGGCAGAAAGAAAGGGAGATGCAGACTCCCCGCTGAGCATGGAGCCTGACACAGACCCCAAGATCATGACCTGAGCTGAAGGCAGATGCTTAAATGACAGAGCCACCCAGGCGCCCCCAGAATGGCATCGTTCTGGAGGCACCTGGGTGGCTCAGTTGGGTAAGCGTCCAACTCTTGGTTTTGGCTTAGGCCGTGATCTCAGGGTTGTGAGATTGAGCCCCATGTGGGGCTACTCACTGGATGTAGAGCCTGCATAAGATTCTCTCTCTCCCTCTCCTTCTGCCCCTCCCCTTGCTTGTTCTCTCTTTTTCTCTGTCTCTCTCACTCTCTCAAATAAATAAATAAGTAAACAAATCTTTTCTTTTTTTTTTAACCCACTGAGCCACCCAGGCGCCCCTCTTTTCTTTTTTTTTTAAAGATCATTCTGATTACTGGTAAGGAGTGCTGGGGTGGGGAAGAGTAAGATTAAGTAAGAAAAAGCATATAGAGCTTTTAGCATTGTGCCTGCTTTCAGGAGTACACAATTATTATGATAGCGAAGCAATGATAAAGCCAGGCCTGGAACCCAGATGCCCTATCACTCAGCCTGCTGCTGTAGCATTTTTCTTTCCTGACTCTGTTAGTCCTCTTCCTGAAAGAAACTCACCTCCTAACACTCTTCCCCCAAGGGCTCTGGCAGTCTAAGACCTCAGGTGATGATGAAACCTCCAGCAACGACCCCATCTTCAATCCTGAACCAGTCATTGCCCACTGCTTCAAGCAGTTCAAGCAGAAGGCTTTCCCCCAGCCTCAGAGCCGCCGGCGGATCATCACCTTGCCTCAAAATGAGGATCCAATACCCATCAATCTCATGGCCCAAGCCCAGACTCCCCCACAGCCAATATCCAGCTTCAAAGTCCTGGGAGCCGGGGATATCCTGGGGCAGCCAGACGATGCAAAGACCTGGCTCAGCCAGAGACTGAAGCTTCGGCAGAACCTGGAGTCATTCGGTGACACGGAGAAGTGGCTGCAGAACAAGCCTTGCCTCACTCCTTCAGAGGCCAAGGTCTTAAACATGATCCAAAAAGAGCATGAGGCCCATTTGCTGGCCTGTCTGACTCCTACCAGAGCCACCAAGGTGAGCCACCCCACTTGATGATGAAGAGACTGAAGGTGTTAGGGGCATACTGTCATTTCATTCCCTGTGGTTAGGCAGAATAGGTGGTGTCCCCCCCATCAAAGAGGAACAGAGAAGTCCCAAAAGGGGGGTGTATTGGGGACAGAGCAAGGAGGAGGGCTGTGATGCCTCTTATGACCTCATCTCGGGAGATCACAGTTTCAAGAGAATCACATGGTCACTTTCACCGTATTCTATCTAGCAGAAGCAAGTCATTAAGGACTGTTCACCCTCGATGGGAGGGGAACCAGGCTCCATCTCAGAAGGGAGGAGTGGAAGAATTTGTGACTGTATCTTAAAATCACCTGAGGAGGGATAATTCCTGGCATTCCATCTATGGGACATTTTAAAATACTTGTTCATTCATTCATTCATGGTCACATGTTTGTTGAGGGTTGATGAGTGCCAGGCAGGTGCTCCTAGTGCTGCTGTGAGGATCAGAGCTGCGAGGCTGGAAGAAAAAATGAGGAACTCCCTTTTATAAATATAGAACTAGAAGCTCAACGAGGCTAGTCAATTGTCCAGGCCTATAGAGGTAGTCAGTGGAAATCTTTTTTTTTTTTTTTTAAGATTTTATTTATTTATTTGACAGAGATCACAAGTAGGCAGAGAAGCAGGCAGAGAGAGAGGAGGAAGCAGGCTCCCTGATGAGCAGAGAGCCCAACGTGGGGCTCGATCCCAGGATCCCATGACCTGAGCTGAAGGCAGAGGCTTTAACCCACTGAGCCACCCAGGCGCCCCAGTCAGTGGAAATCAGTATCAAAGCCCTCATCCCCCAATGCTTGGTCGCTGTGACATTCCCTTGTAATGCAAACACTTGAAATTTCTCCCAGGTGAGGTTAAGTTGGGGTAAGAGGTCAGATAACTTGGGTTTAAACCTAGCTCGGCTACTTCCTAGCTCTATGATCTGGGCTTCAGTTTTCCAATCTATTAAATGTGGATAACCATTGTACCTACTTTCTAGGGTTGCTGTGACATCTAAATGGATGAATTTATATCAGGTGCCTTGGACAGTGCCGGCCACAGAGCGAGCACTCAATATTATGTCTGTCCTTTTGATTGCCGTCTCACTGATATCAGAGTCAGTCCTTGGTGTAATCAGAGTCCAAACCCAAATTTCCTAGGTCTCACACACCCTTCCTGACAGCAGCACGGTGTCTATGAATAAGCACTAGACTTGGGTTAGAAACCCAACTCTACTGCTCAAGGGTCGTGTGAACCTGGACGAGCCACTTCACTTCGCTGAACCTGTTTTCTCATTTGTAAAAAGGGAAAGTCATCCCTAATACCTAATTTACAGCATCATTTAGTCATTCAGCAAACAATGACTGCCTGTCTGCCTGGGGCTGGAGGCTTTTTCAGTAGGGGGGATGGGAGGTAAGGGTATGTAGCTTAATAGGACATGGTCTTCCTTCAAGATGTTCAGATATTAATGGGGGAGGCAGACACATCAGATCAATGACTTCAGTTTGCTGTAGACCATTAATAGAGGTGGGTCCCAAATGCAGAGGAACTATAAACTAGGGAACAGAAAGGCCCTTTGTAAACTTTCAGGTGCTACACCAAGGTGAGGGGTATTATTCTGAAATATTCCCCATAACCTGGAATTAGAGGAAAAGTAAGATTTGGACAGGTAGAGAAAGGAGGAAAGGTATTCTGGTCAGGAGGCCTAGCAGGAGCAAAGACTGGGAGGTAGGAGGATTAGAGCCTTGTGTGGCTCTGGGCGGGGGCATGTGTCTGGGGGCACTGAGAGTCCAATGGGATTATACGCCTGACTTGTCTGACAGGAGAGATGGGGTAAGAACAAAATGTTAGTTCTCATAATATCCAGACCTCTTGTTTCTGATGGGAAAATGGAGGTCCTGAGATGCAAATAATCTATGGCAACAGGTAGTTGCCCTGAGTCCAGTGCCCCTTGCACTCCATCCTGCTGTCTGTCTAGAGCTGCTCAGCCACTTTTTCTCCCTGTTCTAACTCTGGGAATCATGCTCGAGTAGCCTGTCTCCCCTGAATTCTCCCCCTCTGCCCCACTCTCTTGTCTTTCGCAGAAGAGCCCCCGGCCTTCCCGCCGACCTGTGCCCCAGCTCCGACTGCCCAAGCCTTCTGCCTTGACCACCTTGTACTCGTACCTGCGCAGCCGCAAGATCAAGATGCTGGAGATATTCAGCAAGGTGGACTGGGGTGAGAACCAGAGGATCTCTAGGGAGGAGTTCATTGCGGCTCTGAAGGCGGTAAGTGCCTCCCGTCCTCCCTCCGGGCTGGCCTGAGTGGGGAAGATGTCCATGCTCCCTGCCCCCACTGCTGCCTGCACCCAGGTCCTGGCAACTGAAAAGTAGACGCAGGGGACTCAAACCATCAGCCTTGTTACTTGTAAAGCCAACTTGGAAAACGTAGCATAATTCGTGGCCACATCAGACCCCTAAAAGCAACCCTGCATGGGTCTGACCTAAAAAGCCCCTATCTGAGTGGAAAGTCTGCAGAACCAACCCCATAACCAATCAACTGCATGAGGAATCACTGTCTTGCCCATTGGACCCCAGAACTGTGCACAGAAATTTCTGGGCCTTCAGTCCTGCCTCTAGAACCTTCTAGACCTTCTCCAGCTGTCACTGGCACATGATCATATAGAGGTCTGTTAAAAATGCAGCTTCTGACTCAGTACCTCTGTGCATGGCCTGAGATGTTACACTCTAACAAGCTCCTAGTGATGTCTATGGTACTGTCCCTCGGGCCACACTTTCAAGGGCTAGCCAAGATTTTAAGTTAATTATAAAGAAATAAAATTTTAAAATCCAGTTCCTCACTCACAATAGCCACATTTTGGATGCTCAGTAACCACACATGATGAGCAGTTCCTCTACCAGACCATGCAGTTACAGAACATTCCATTATTGCAGAAAGTTCCACTGGTCTAGTGAGGGGTCTACTAATTATTGCCCAGAAGTCAGATCCAGCCTGCCTCTGTTTTTGTAAATAAAGTTTTATTGGAACACAGCTATACTCATTTGTATGTATTGTCATGGCCGTTTTAATGCTACAATGGTAGAGTTGGGTAGTTACGAGAGAGACCATATGGTTCATGGAGCCTAAAATATTTACCATCTGGCCCTGTATAGAAGAAGTTTGCTGACCCCTGGTCTGCATGAATTAAACTTTTATATGCTTTGAATACAAGCTACCTTTACAAAACACTCTAGGAAGCTGGCAGCTACCATCTTTCAGCCCACCATCTTTTATGGTTTTGAGTCATCACCAGTCCTCACACTATTGTTTCCTGATATGTACTCATCTAAACAACCTTTCAAAACATGAAAAAAAGATAAAGGGTTTTTAATCATCATAATCAAAAAAAGATAAAATATTACATCCTTTCATCCTAGGAGTGTTCTAACCCTCTTTGAGGAAAGCTCAGTGAATAATGACTGCAGTGTACAAAATTATATTTCCTTTAAGACTTTTCCTCTTGAATATTTGGTATTGATGGCAAGCATTACAGTCCTACAAAGTTACTCACTGTCCTTCAAAGAGTAACGTGTATCGTATTTCTGATCCTCTTTTACTTCAGTTAAAGGAGGCTAATGTGTTTCTCATGAACAAGGATGGTAGACGTGAAATCCTTTTTCCCATCCAGCCTGGGAAAGCTGGCATTGAGCTCAGTATGGAGTGGGGTGGTGGTCCGGAAGGAAGAAGGAGCGGATTCTGCAAAGATGGTGGCTTATCTGGACTGGGTTTTGAAGGAGGGATAGGAGTTCTTCAGATAGGTGGAAACACCTGAGAAAAGGTAAAGGGTGAGAAAGTGTAGAGTGTGTTCAGGGCCTGGGAAAGGGCTCTAAGCTCCTGCAGCAGAGGCCTTGGGCATGAGCTGGGAGTGGTGGTGGATGAAACCAGAAACTAGACAAGAGAGGTAGGGCCAGGCTGCTATGGCTTTGGCCATACTGGCTGGATGTTTGGAGTAGAGCCCACCCACCTTGGTGGCTTCTCTTCCCTCCTCAGGTTGGAGTCCCTCTGAAAAACCAGGAGATGGAGGATGTTGTGATCTATCTCAGCTCTCTGGGAAAGTGCAACAACATTACCACGGATATCCTAGCCAACACCTACAAGCAGTGGTCTTTGGGTGAGCAGAGAAGCACCCTGTCGACTGCAAGGGAGTGTACGTATCCACCCCCCAACCCCATGTCTCCACTTCCCCATCCTGGGAACAAGCAGGGTGGAGGCAGCCTTGGCTTACTTTCTGAGTGTGTTCTCCAACTTTGGCTTACCATAGGTGGGCCAAGCTTCTAGAATCCCCAGGTCCAACAATCAACTAAAGAGTAGATATTCTCATGAGTGCTCAGCTACCATATCCATTTGAAGATCTTGAGGCCCAGCCCTTGTCCTTAAGGGAGGATTTCCAAAAGGTAGTTTCAGCCCTCCAAAGCTTACCTGATAGATTGAGATCTGACCCAAACAGAAGGCCCTTCCACTTGTATGTGAGCCCAAGGCCTTCTTACTATTAATCTATATTTTACTGATAAAAAGTTAACTAAAATTCAACCCCCCCCCCAAAAAAAACCCACTAAAATTCAGAAACCAGAATTAGCACATGTTTGGAGTTTACTGGAAAATCTATTTTGATATTCTGCTATCAGAGATATTAGCAGGGTTGCTGTGAACAGTTGTATGAGTTGTGCACAGCTCAAGTTCCATTTGCTAGGCCATGTGCTTGTGGAACCACTTCTGTCCAAATATAGGACAGAGGCAAATTAGAAATGGACCAGCCATGGCGCTGGCTATGAATTTACTCTATAACACAAGGGTACATCATGGTTCTTTAGAGCTTAGTGCCACTGTTGGTGCAAAAAAATTTTAAATTGAACAACTACAGATAAAATTAAAGCTCTCCTTTTAACCTCCACCCATCGTTCCAGAGCCCTCCCCAAATGTAATCAAATGTAACATATAATAACTATAACAACAATATAACATATCCCCAAATATAACTTCTTTTTCTAAATCAAATAAATCTTGCTTTGGCCCTACCTGTCAGGCTGGAAGGAGTTTCATTTCAGATGTTGGTGTGGGGTGTTCCTCACACTTTCTGAGGTCACAGGAGAGCCCTGGGGGAGGAGGGGAGGGGAGAGGTTTCTTCTTCCAGAGTCCCAGGGAATCTGTGCACCCTCCAGGCACCTCCTGCGCATGTCACCATCACCACCCCCAGTCACAATCTCCAGCACCCTTCATGTCCAGCATGTGCTCAGGGCTGCCTCAAATCGGGCTTGCTTTCCCATCCATGCTCTTTTGCCTTTTCATTATAAATTACCAAAGCTCGCCCTTATTCATGTGGTTTGCTATGAGCCATTTAGTGAATGACCACAGTACTCATAATGCATGTTTGTAGCAAAGGTATTTGGGGCCTGTTATTTCCCAATAAATAGACCTGAGGTCAAGAGCAGGTATTTGCTTGAATGGTGCCATCTCAGTGTCATCATAGAGCCCTTTCTCCTGAACAGCATCAGTGGGCAGGGTAAGCAGACTTGGGTATCACTTGCTTTGCCTAGAGGGACAGCAGCATCAAGACTCTAGGTGCCCAGCTCGGAAAGGGAAGGCGGTAGCATCTGGGGGCACCTGCTGTGGGCTGGGTCATTTTACCCACAGCAGCAGCTCAGATAACCCTCCAAGTCCCTAGAGGTCAGAGCTGCATTTCACACTCGACGAGGAGGAAGCTGAAGCGCAGCCACCAGTCTGTAGTCTGGAAACTAGAGGATGGCTGGGCCATGATTTCATGTCAGCCCAAGACAGTGGAGCCCTGAACTAGGGCAGGGGCAATGGGAGGCTTTCATCCATCCAGATCTGTGTTGAGCACCTATTATGTGCCAGGCACCCTTCAAAAACACCAGGAACTGGGAACACAGGAGTAAAGAAGCCAATGAGCTTCCATGTAGCAGGTTAGCCAAGATGATGTCTAGTCGTGATTAATGCTTTGAAGACAAGAGAACAGAGTGAGGAAGTGGTGGTCAGGGGAGACCTCTTTACAAAGCAGCTCTGGGGGCTGACACTTGAGTGACTAATGAGGAACCAGTCTGGTGGAGCGCATCCTAGGCAGTTGGAGCTACAAAGGCAAAGGCCCTGACTTGGGAAAGTTTTCAGAGTACAGAAAGCAGTTAGGGTGGCTTGGGGGAGTGAGGGAGGGGTGATGTTTAGAAGATGGGTTGGGTGGATGCTGAGCTGAGGCCAGATCCTGTAGAACCTTGCAGACCAGGAAGAGGATTCTGGGCTTTAGTCTGAGTGCTGTGGGAAGCCATCAGGGGAATGAGGTGATTATATTTTGTAAAGGTCCTATTTGTTGTTTGGTGGAAACAGGATGGTAGAGGATGAGAGGGGTAGTAGGAAGGCTGGGACTGTGGTGCACAAGGGATGCCATTGTGGAAGCAGAGATGGCACAGACGGGCCATGTGGGAAGTGAGCAAAGGCGTGGCCCATACCTGCTTGGTCCCATCAGTTAACCACTCGATGGATTCCTTAGGTGGGCCTCCTCTCAGTCTCTCTGTCCTTTCAGATTATAGATCCGCCAAGCACAGAGGTTCCCTCCAAAGTGCATCCAAGAACCAGGTGGATTTGGCCCCACAGCCTTGTAAGATGGACCTGCTGACTGTGCCCCTGGTTGACATCCACATGGAGGCACGGCCCATGACTCTGGAGGAGATGGAGGACGTTGGCAAGCGGTACCGCGAGAGGAAGCGGCAGCACCAGGTACCCAGGCCAACAGGAGGGGCATGGGGCTAGGTGCCTAGATAGGCTCGGGTTCAAGTTCACTAAACCTTCAGGCTGCAGAACTCCAGGGAGCAGGCTTCTTCGTCTGATAATGAGAACAACACCTACCTCATGAAGTTTCTCTGAAGATGAAATGAGATCATGTTTCCGAGAGTATGGAGTTCCCCTCCTCCCATTCCTTAACTGTGACTTTGCATCCTGAGACCAGGGCTGAGGGCTGCATCTCCATCACAGCTGGAATCCAAGTGCCCAGCACAGGGCCTGCCACTGCGTGGGCACTCCAGGCACTCCAGAAACACATGACCAGTGAAAGAGGAGTGGATGGCGTGAATGAATTCATCCAACAAATATTTATCGAGTGATGGCAATGTGCCAGGCACTCTTTCAGCAGAGAACAAAACAACCCCTGCCAACAGGGAGGCAGACAATATTAGCATTATACTATATATAAATACATATTTTATTATATATAATAAATATAATATAAAGATATATTATAATATTATGATATTATAATACTATATGTTAAATTAATTATATATTATAATAAGTATATAAAATATATTAATATATTCTATTTATTATATATATATATATATAATAAAATGTTAAGCACTATAAGTGCTATATCAGTTAAGATCTGATTCACTTCATGACACAAAAACCCCAACATATTTGAGCAGGGCTCAACAAACTTTGTAAAGAGCCAGGCAACGACTGTTTTAGACTTCTGGGGCTCTATAGTTTCTGTGGCCACTGCCACCCAAGAGCAGCCGCAGACTGCAGCCACGAAACAAATGAGTGCCTCTGTGTTCCAAGAAAACCATTTTTATAAAAACAGGTGCTGAGCCAGATGTGGCCTGTGGGCTGTACTTTGCTGATCCTGGTTTTAGATGGTGCAAAAATATAGTTGGTTTTGTTTTGTTTTTTATTTCCTTGTAAATAAATAAGAAGGCCAAACATGGCTCGGCATTCTGCAGGCTTCTTTGGCTTTGCTCCGCTATTCTTGACACCATGATTCAACCTCAAAAGCACAGATGTCTGCACCTAATTTAAATCCTGGTGCAGCCAAATCTGTGGATGCCATGTTTCACCAAGGCATTGACATTGCACCCTACTGTACCTATGACATAATGACACGCAGCTCCACATACGGGGCTGTTCACACTCACACAGCACTACCGGCCTTAACCTTAGCCATTCAAGTGCTCTTGGGGGTGACCTTGACTATGTGTGATTTTTCTCCCAAGGCACTGACTTCAGAGCCTGAACTTGGGTCCCTCCCTGCACTCTTTGCCCTTTCCCCTCATGGGGGAGATGGAGATGAGGCTCCACATCTGCCTTCTGGCCAGGAAGGCAAAGAGAAACTGGAGGGAAGTGTGTGCCAACCTCTGTTCTCTTTGCAGCTCAAGATCCCCTCCATCCAGTACCTGGAGCGGTGCCGCCTGGTGCGCAGTGGGAATAAGCACTTTGATGAGCACTGTCTCCCGTCCACCATGCACGGGGATATGAGGGAGCTCGTTAACATGTCCCGCAGGGACAACTTTCTGGTCTACCTGCAGTGCCACAAGCTCTGTGAGTACTACGGCCTCCCGCTGACGGAGGACATACTCATGAAAGGTAAGGGCTTTGGGGGCTGGCCCTTGGGAGGTTGCCAAGAGGGCCCAGAACCTGGGTGCAGGTGGCATCCACCTGTGGTTTGTCCTTCCCCAGCTGACATACACCCAGCTAAACTGCTGTGGCCTGTGGTGGGGGTATGGAAGGTGGAGGGGGAGGGGAGGAAGAGTCCAGTCTGTTTTCCAGTTAGATAGGATTTCTAGAATTCTGGAGGTACCCAGGCTCCACAGACACAGAGGTCTGGGTTCCCCCAATGGAGCTACTAGGCATTCTAGAATAGGAGTTCAGGGTGAGGGAGCCCTGAAGTTGAGCAGAAAGGAACAGTCCCATTTTCAAAGAGGGAGATATGCTAGAAGTGATAACCACTATGATTGTACTGGGCTTTTCCAAAACCACTTCCTAGGTCAGGTCTGTTTCTCGGTTCTTCTGCAACACGGAGGTAGGAACACACAAGGGGGCAAGTTCTGCTGAGGCCCTTTGCTCTCTGCTCAGACCACAGGACTGGGCCCTGAGATTTCCACACTGGCCTCACCCTCTGTTTGAGGGAGAATTGTGTTTCCATATATCCAAGCAGACCTAAACCCTCCCCACCTCTCGGTAGAGCATGTGCTTCTGGGAGACGGGGATGGGGGAGTGCCCCATAAGCCCTCAATGATCACCCAGCGATGCTGCCGCCCCAAATCTGTGAATTTATAAATTTAACGGGCAGGTCCCACTTCAGGCCTTAAAAGCATGAAAGAGTAAGTTGCTCTTGAGGGCAGAGGTTTCCCAAGTGGCCAGGAAGGAACCATGGCCAAAGTGGGTAGTGTGGCTTTCAGAGAAAGGGGCACACGGACAGGCGTGTGACTTCCCTGAGAATCAGTTAACCGTCACAACTGACTATTTCCCTCTTTTTCCCAAGAGAGAGGGAAGCAAGTGCACATTGTACAGGGCCCTAGGTCTTGTATTAATTTGCTCAGGCTGCCACAATAAAATACCACAGACTGGGTTGAACAAAACGAAATTTGTTTTCTTACACTTCTGGAGGCTAGAAGTGCAAGATCAAGGTACACCAGGGCTGGTTTCTTCTGAGGCCTCTCTCCTGGGCTCACAGAATGGCCACCTTCTCACTACCTCTTCACATGGTTTCCCCTCTGTGCACTCACGCCCCTAGCACCTCTCTTGTGTCCAGATCTCCTTTTACAAGGACACCGGTCCAATCAGATTTGAGCCCAGGCTCATCTGCCTGATCTCCTCTTGAAAGATCCTCTATCCAAGTACAAATTCTGAGGTTTCAGGGGGTTAGAGCTTCAGTATATGAATTTGTTCTTGGGGTGGGGGTTGGGGGGGAAACAATTCAGCTTATAACAGGTCTGTACAAAAGCGTTTAGCCAAAAACCTCCAGAAACACAGGCAAACCAACCTGAGGGGTCGTTGTCTCCGGGTGCGCTGCACCCCCTCACTTGGGCGGCCAATTGCTGCCCCCCCTGGGCTGGGAGGGCAAAGACAGGAAATCCTGGACACATCATCCTTCCTTCCTTCTTCCTCAGGGAGACTTGTCTTCCCTGATTGTGTACATTTCCTGGTCTTGGCTAGTGGTGGAGGGGCAGCTAACTGTCTTCTGAACGCAGGCAGGCTTGCCACACCTGCACCTGGGGCTGCCCTGCGGGCCAGGCCTTTCCTTGGGATGTGCCTCCTTTGTCCCCTCAGAACACTGAACCACTACTGATTGCCTCCACTGCTAGCTTTTGCTAGCTCCTGGGCCTGTCCACCTCACCAGCTGGAAGGATCTCACACTCATGGGCATACGGGAGCATCCGTGGGGTGAGGGGGGCTTCCTTTTGCTTCTGATTGTTCTAGATGGAAAAAAATTCTAGTCCACCTCTGACCAGTATCCTGGCCACTATTTAGTGGCTGTCTCTGTGACAGAGGCCTGCTCTGGGTCTGTGTTAAAAGAAAGAAACTCAAGCACTGGGACTTCCAGGTCTGTGTTCTGGAGTAGAGCTTGGTGGGCTCTGACTCCAGCCCTCAAGCTCAAGGGCTAGAGTTCTACAACTCTGAGGCATTTCCCCTCTCCCCAGTGAATACGGCTTTATCATTTGTCCCCTGATTTTATAGATAATACTTGCTCACTTAAGCTTTCCTTGAAAACAGAAAGATAAAAATTTCCCCAGCTTGAGTTGACATCATTAATATTTTAGAGATTGTCCTTTCACAGACCTCTTTTTCTTTTCCATTTATACAAAATTATTTATGTAAATTATTTTTAAATTGTGTATATATATTATACGTGTATATTATATATATTACATAGATATATCTTTAAATGTGGTTTTAAAAATCCTGTGTACTTTTCTAAAATGTGGATGCTGCATATCCTCCTTCCCTCTTCCCTCTTATCTGCACAGTCCCTGCCCAGCCCGCAGATAAGCAGCATTAATAACCTGGAATGTAACCTTCCATTACTTTTTCTAGAATATGAGTAAGTTATGTGTTACCATCTTGGGACAAGCACTGCTCAATGGCTGCAGGAAGACAGAACCCCTGGCCCAGTATTTTTTGTGCTCTGACTTCTTAGAGCAGTCTCCCAAGGATATCTGTGAGATTAATTCTGGGCAAGGAGAAAGCTGCCGTCGACTAAGTCTCAGTTAACCTAGTGAAGTCTTGGGTGAATCTCCCCTCCTCCTTGTAGGTTCCTGACCAGCACAACCCCTGCAGAATGCTCACTCCATCCTACCTGCACCCAGGCCTCAGGCCTCGGGGCCGTGGCTGGACTGGTTATGAACACGCTCCCTCATCTCTAGTCCAGAGAGGGGTGTTGTACCAGGCCCACTTCCTGACATTGCACTGTGGTTGTATGCCACATTGCCATTCGGGGAAGCCAGGGGAAGAGTCTAAGAGACCCTCTACATGCCTTTTGCAACTTGCTGTGAATCTACAGTCATTTAAACATAAAAATTTAGCATGTATCTAAGAAAAAAATCTTTTCAAACAAAAATGTCTATTAAAAATAAAAAAGCCTTCCTCTGCCCCAGAGGCTCAGGGGAAGAGGGATCCTGAGCTGACAGGTCACATTTCTCTTGCTGCTTGCAGCCCTGCTTTACCCAGGAGACAAGATCATTTTCCAGAAGGACCAGGTGCGCCCGATCCGGCAGCCGGGAGGCTACTACTCAGACTTGAAGATCTTCAGTCCAAATCTGGCCCTGCTCAAGCTCCAGGGCTTCAGTGAGGCTCTGGCTAAGAAGGCTGACAAGCTGAGTGTCAGACCCCCTGTGTTCCCTGCCATTTGCCTTCTGTCCTGCTGCTGCTCCTTCAGTGCTGGGGATAGGATGGTGGCCTCCCTAAGGTGTCATGGTGCACCAGTGCCTGTGTCCAAGCATGCCCAGCATGTCCATCCCCACTGGTCACCAGGTGTCGTCCCTGGCACATGTCTGAGGGCCACAGCCTCCCTGCCTCACCCCCATACAGCTACTCTCCCAACCACATCCTACATGATCTCAAGCTCTCTGGGAAAGATTAAAAAGAGGGACTTCTTCAAGAAATAGGGAGGCTCCTTCACAAATCATGGGCAGGCCATCAGGGGCCCTACAGAGGAGAGGTGTGGCAGTCCCTTCTTTGTCCTGCCTTCTCTGGCAAGAGGTGGGCTTGCAGCCCTTAGGAGGAGGAAAGAATTCTGCACTGGGGCCTGTCTCTGAGCCTCAGACCAACCTGAGTCCTCTCTAAGGAAATGTCCTTCTTTGGAAGGAGGGGACCCGTGGGCAGGTGATAAACCAGCATCTGTTGGAGACTGCAGACTGGAGAACGAGAGGCTAATGGGGCTAATGTGGGATGGAGAAGGGCCTGCTCCCCATCAGGAACTGCCCACATTCTGGATCCCTGCCAGCATCCCACTGGACGGTAATGGCCAGAACGGATAGGATGCAAGTGGAAATTAGACACCCTGCAGGTTAAGTGGGCTAGATGCTTCACTGTCAGCTTTTCATCTGTTACATAAGCATTCCAGCTCCTGGGTGGCTGACTTCCATTTCTGCACCATGAACCTAGGGAGTGGGTGGGAACATGAGAAACAGACTCTTATCCATGCTTAAGTAGGCCACAGCCATAAAGGATAAAGAGAGGGCCCCAAGGGCAGGGACGGATATTTGTTTTATCTTGCTACCTGAAATGTGTTGTCAAGGTTTTGGAGGCCAGATGCAGGCCTGCTGGGAGAGTGCTGTCTGAGGTCGATTAGTGATGTCTGCCAAGTCTATGCTTGGGGAGTTAGTTTTCACCACACTTGTTCCAAAAGCTGGATTCATACTCAGCAGCATCTCTCAGCTACCTTGGGAGGTCTCTGTTCTGGGTAATAAGAAACATAAGGCTTTGCAAAGGGAAGTGGCCTGCCCAGAGTCATCCAGCCAGCCAGGATGTGAGCCCAGGCCTGGCTGACCAAGCCCACTGTGTGTTCCACTGGAGCATGGAGGGAGAGAGGCTGGGTCCCATCTCAGGAAGAAGAAACTCTGCTTTTGGAGCTCTGGTTTGGACTTACTGACAGGCCCACCCCCCATGTACTGAGGCCCCATTAACTTGGATTTCCCCTCTCCTGACAAGAGACCTTTCTCTCTTATCCACTAGGAAAACATTGAAGAAAGTCAAGAAGATACACTTTAAGGAGTTTGAGGAGTTCACCAGGTCTGTAGCAATCATCCAACTCTGGAAGGGGATGGGTGGGAGGGAGGACCCGCCTCCCTTTGGAGGAGGTACCTGAGAGCTGAGAAGTGGTAAAACTGCTTAGAGTGCCAGGCAGACACTGCTGTGGTGTGTTCCATGTTTTAACTCATTTAAATCCTCTTAGCAACCCTATAAAGTGACTCTTGGCATACCCATTTTACAGAAGAGAAAACTGAGGTACAGAAAAATTAATGCACTTACTCAAAGCCACCCATTTATTAAGTGGTGAAGCAGGGATTTGAACCCAGCAATGCTGGCTCCAGAGTCTGTGCTCTGAACCTCACAGGAAAATGGTGTACATTTAAGAATAGGAATTTTAGGGGTGCCTGGTGGCTCAGTCGTAAGGCATCTGCCTTTGGCTTGGGTGTGATCCCAGGGTCCTAGGATAGAGCCCTGCATTGGGCTCCCTGCTTGGTGGGGAGCCTGCTTCTCCCTCTCCCACTCCCTCCTGCTTGTGTTTCCTCTCTTGCTGTCTCTCTCTCTGTGTCAAATAAAGAAATAAAAACTTAAAAAAAAAATTGGGGTTTTAGAGACAGCAGATTAGGCATCAAGCCTGCACTCTGCCACTTGCTCACTGAGTGACTTTGGGGAAATGACTTATCCTCTCTAGGCCTTCAGATCCTCGTTGGTGAGGTAGACAGGGTAACAGAACCTAGCGCTTGAAGCCGAAGGGCTTAGCACAATGCTACACCTCCACTCTGGTCACAGTTGGCCTACTCTGCTGAGCAGAAGCCCTGGCCCCAGGTAGTCTACCATGACACACTTCTGTCTTCTTCTTCTCCAGGAAGCTGCAAGTGAAGAGCCCCAGAGGTCCACAGCGAACTCACCCCAATTTCTTCTGGCCAGGGCACCTCCTGGACAAGCTGCAGCTCTACCTGCCCACTGTGGCTGTGGACCGGAGTCTGGCACTCTTCAGTTGTGTCCAACCCCAGCCCCATGCCTACTCAGCCACCTACCACCCTGACCACTGGTGGCCCATTGGGAACTTGAACTACATGACCTATGGCTATTACGATGCCCCCAAAGTCTACTACATCAACTAGAGTGACCAAGGTGTTGTGGGATCCAGCCATCCTGGGACTGTGACCATTGCCTCTAGCAACCTGGGGCCATAGACACTGGGGAAGTGTCAAGAGCCAGATAAAAGAAGTCATTTCAGTGGAATGGCCTGGAACCAGCTCTAGCTCGAGCAAAAGTATCCAGTGTCTCAGAAGGCAGATGTAACCCAGGAAAGATAGGCAGTTTCTGAGTATTTCCCTGTCTTGACCTCTGCCCTTTTGAAATAAACTAGGTTGGAGTTTTTTTCATATCACTTGTGATCCAGCTGATGTGACTTCCTGCTCAGGAGCTGCAGCCAGACGAGTGTTTGGAAAGCTGATGTCCTGAGCCCCAGGGGACTATAGCAGGAATATTCCCTGGGATGCTTTCATGGCACCTCCAGTTTCTTGTCTCGGGATCTCAGTGCTCATGGGAAAGCAGCTGGCAGTGCAGGTACCCAGTGCCCTTCTCTGTGAAATACAGTGGCAACGGGTCTCTCATCCCACAGAGTTGGAGCCATTTTGGTTACTGTTTCTCAAATCCCTTGGATCTTTCACAGTTGGAGGCATGGTCTCTGGTTCATTGATCCCTTTGCTTGATTAGCCCACCCGACCCCATCAAGACCTTTTCCTTCACAGCACATAATGTTGGCTGCTGTTAGCACAGTGATTTCATGCTCTGCATCCCATCCGACTTCCCAGAGCCTGCAGGATAAGCAGGATCCATGAGATTTGCTGTAGTCATAGGCACAAAGGGGTTGCAGTCTGAGCCTTATCGCTTGCCAGCTGTGTGACCTCAGACAAGACATTTCACATTTCACTCTTCTAGGTCTCCTCAAACTCCCCTACCTTTTACAGTCAAAATCTTGTGAAGGAGCTGTCAACCCTTTCTTCCCTTCTCACTTCTCATCCAATGAACAACACAATCCAGTGTAGCTTCCGTCCCTATCTGGACCCTGGAACTACTGTCAGCATGAGTGGAGATACCTGGGTGGCTTAGTGGGTTAAGGGTCTGCTCTCCAATTAATCGGGTCATGGTCCCAGGGTCCTGGGATCCAGCCCTGCATCGGGCTCCCTGCTCAGCGGAGAGCCTGCTTCTCCCTTTCCCACTGCCTGCTGATCCCCTCCCCCAACCCCGCCACTTGCCTGCTCTCTATGTCAAATACATAAAATCTTAAAAAAAAAAAAAAAAATCAGTGATGACATCTGTATTGTGTTCAAATTGTGGAATCAAGGTGCATTTTTTTTTATCCTGAAATGTGATTTTTTACAACAATCTTAAAAACAAAATCTAAGTAAGACAAAACCAAGAACAATTTAACACTAAGCAGATTAACCTAATGATTAGAAGTGTGGATTTTGGAGTAGAATCTCCAAACTCCCCTTTCTACATATGTAAAATGGGGGAAATAAGAGAACTACCTCACAGACTTGTGGGAAGGAGAGTAAAACCCATCGAATGATAGCTGTTACAGTCTCATTGCTATATTACTCTATCCATTCACGCGAGGGAATTAAGAAGTCTCTGTTTTCTTCCCTCCTGGCCACGAAGAGGCGCACTTAGCAGCAGAACAAACGCGGGTGGAAATAAAAACAAAAAACAAAAAAAACCCTGGATTCTTCTCCGGAGGAATGGCTTCAATTTCTGGCGGAAGTGTATCCCCCCCCCCCCGCCCCAGGTCTTAGAAGCTCAGAAAGAATTCCGAACGTTCTATGTAGTCCCAACAGCAGGTACGAAAAATTCTCAGTACTACTCGCAGATATTAATATCTAGGAAAACAAATGTATCCCTCGACTTTTTTTTCCAGTAGTATTTCTCTGAAGTGTCTTTCTTTTCTTTGAAGGACGAAGAACCGGAAGTGCTCTTTTTCCCCCCGGCCAGGACCGAGAGGTTAATTCCCATCAGCCCTCGCGCGCCACCGTCCGCTCTCTTCTTTGGCGCTGCCTGCAGAGGTGGCAGCCATCTGTTACTGGGTGAGTTTTAATCGTTGTCCATCCGCATCTGTGCGGTCTTCATCTGCTTTTGTCGCTTCGTGGTGAGGAGGCTTGCCCTTCCATGCAATCGTCTTGGCGTGCTTTGTTCTTGTCAGTTGGCTGGTGTATGTACGGGAACAGAGCGAAGCGGCCCAGCCGATGATGGAGGTTCGCTTCCCAGGGCCACTTGCCCTTCTACGGAGGCCGCCTGTTGTCTCTCTCAGTGTTGCGGACAGCTTGTTTGAGCCCTGGGAGTGAAGGTTGCCTTTCGGGTCTAGCCTGAGGGAACTTGTGGGAGCCGTGGAGCGACCAGAGGGTTCGGGTGTGATGACGAATACTCGAATCACCTTGGGTCAGTGAAGTGTGCCCGCGTGTATTTTCTGTTTCCGCTGACGGACGCTCCTTCCTCTGCAGTTTTCTGGTTGGTCTTGGGGTTGCTGCTGCGGCCGGATCACCTAACAAAACAGATTAGCCACCGTGAGCTGCGAGTCGATTAGTTCCGTTAACAGAAATGCTGATGGCGGGTCAGGGTCTCCGGGAATATAAAACCGCGTCCTGCGAGGAAATCGTGTTGCGGGCGGGGTGCGTTCGTTTATCGAACACGACGTTGGCTGCGCACTTCACCGGGTGTTAAAGAAAAGAGGCGGTGAGGAGACTAGAACAAAAAGTGTGCTGCAGGAGGAAAAAATGGGGTGACCGTGAAGTCCTCTTTGAGGAGGGGTATAAATTGAGACTCGGATGATCTCCAGGTAGATCGGAAGTTCAGAGGCCTAGAAACATGTTCTGAGTACGTCGTGGTTTTGTAGGCCTGTGGTGAGGGAATTGCAGAGCAACAGCCCTCAGGGAAACCGGTTTCTCGTCAGGTCTGCTTGCGTTCAGTCACTGCAGGCATTCAGTGTGCGGTATCCTTGCCATTCTACAGGTGAAAGAACTAAGACCCCGGTTCTTGTAGCCTGCCCAAGCTCTGCGTATCTAAAAGGAAATTGGACTGTCTAGGGTTTGGGATACTGAAGTGGGATTTGCTGCCTTGTGCAAGTTGAGAACATTTGGGGTCGATTTGTCTTAGATCAGCTGTTAGCATTCTTCCTTGGCTTTAGGGGGTGACGTGACCCTTGACCTCCCAGGATCGCGTCTGGAGAGTGGTTAGTATTCTGCCAGCTTCGGAGACGGGAGGGAAAGCAAGCCTGGCAGAGGTACCCATTCCATTCCCAGTTTGCTCAGTAGCTGGTGATTGGAAGACACTCTGCAACAACGTTCAACCCCTGTGTAGGAAAGCCTCCTTCCAGGACTGCTTGACACCATCTCTGCCTCTTTCTTGAAGGCATCATGGCTGCCCTCAGACCTTTGGTGAAGCCCAAGATCGTTAAAAAGAGGACCAAGAAGTTCATCCGGCACCAGTCAGACCGATATGTCAAAATTAAGGTATATATCGTCCCCGGATGGCAGTATTTGTTGGGGTGGAGAAAGGAACTCCTGAATGGGCTTCTGGACCTCTGGCATCACCTGGTCCAGAGAGTACCTTTGGCAGATGAACAACTCTGGTTGGTGGTAGAGCTTTCCAGAAACTCAAGTCTCCTTGAGTATGCCTGGCACTCAGTCACTTCATTATGATATAAATTGAAATTTAAATGGTCGGGGACACTTGACTGTTTTGAGGTGTCTGGAGGCTTGAATCATTTTAGGTGGCCTCAAGACATTAGATTATCCTTATTTTTATGATGAGAAAACTTAACATCTTCAGTGCTGTGTTGAAACCCATGCTCTTCACTTTTCATCTTAACTTTATATACAGCCTCTTCACATTCTATCAGTATGTAGTCTGCTTTTCCTTTGTTGAGGAGTGTGGATGTGAGTCTATTCCTGGTAGTCAAATGCAGGAGCCCCTATTTTTTCCACCACAAAATGTGTGTGTGTGTGTGTGTGTGTGTATAAAAAGGTGTAGTGAAATACTGTAACCCAGATAGCTACTGTTTGGCATATTTCCTTTTCGTTGAGTCCTCTTTTTTTTTTTCTCCAAAAGGAAATGTTAGCAAAGACACTAACCCTCCTGTGTTTATTTCAGCGCAACTGGCGGAAGCCGAGAGGCATTGACAATAGGGTGCGCAGAAGATTCAAGGGCCAGATCTTGATGCCCAACATTGGTTACGGGAGCAACAAGAAGACAAAGCACATGTTGCCCAGTGGCTTCAGGAAGTTCCTAGTGCACAACGTCAAGGAGCTTGAAGTGCTGCTGATGTGCAACAAGTGAGTTGGGTCCCACCTCTGGGTTCAGGTGTCAGAAGTCTGCATCTGTGAGCATTTTTGGTAGGGACTCTAGCATTTAGAAGAGTTGTACGTTCTCTCAGGAACTTAAAGAATGCTTGTTGGGGACTTTGAAGTATTTCCTTTGCTGGAGTAGGGTAAGGGAATTTACCTGAAAGTGTAGAGACCTGAGATCTGGAAAGAGAAGGACTTTGCCCAATAATACAAACAGTGGTATCCTTTTGGCAGTTCTTTGCAGAACATTGCTCTGTGTGGAGGTGGGGGGGGGGGGTATCAGATACAGCCTCAGACCAAAGGGGCACTTAGTGCAGTGGCCATGGGTATCTTCCTTCAGAAGGCTATGGGGATAGACGAGTTGCCTGATAAGGAGCTCTATTCTGAGATGGAGAAAAGGAGGAAGACTTGACAGGCAGAGGATGACTTGCACAAAGTTGTAGATATGCAAGAGTGCACGAAGGGTTCACAGCATTACTTTCAAGTATTTTGAGAAAGTTAGACACTTTATGAGCGCTGTGTGAGAAAGACTTGGGGTCTGCTGAGGCCAAAATTAGGGTGGTGGGATGAGAAAACATTTCACGCAGGAAGTGATTTGGATGCTTTGAATCTGGTTTGGAGGGAATGGTGTTTCTTTGGTAAAGCAGAGGACGGTTTTCTTCCTTCCTATTAAACAGAAGCTGAAAACCTGTTTTCTTAATTAGGATGTGGAGAGGGTGACTAACTATAGGACCTGTGTGTGCTTGCTTACAAAGATCTTTCATCTGTAGTGATTGTAGGCACAAGTAATAGAAATAAACGAAGCCATTATTCTCACTTTGGTTGAGTTTTCTAGGTTGGGAATTTAACTGGGTGTTGGGATACTGGAAGTTTTCCTTTGGAAATCCTTGGGTGAACAGAGGAATTAGGGGTGGCTGCCCAAACCCCAATTAGGTGGATGGAGAATTGTGACAGAAAGATGCAACTCCTTTTGTGTAGCAGAAATGCTGCAGTGCTGGTGTCGCTGGTTACCAAAAAGATACTCTTAAATAGCTTGTTAGTTTGTATCTGGAGCCATAGAAATATTTGAAATCTATGGCCTTTAATCCACAAGTTCCATTTCTGGATACTTATCCCTAAATAAAAAGCATTTTGAAACAATTGAACAGTTGTTCAGTTTGAGCAGTTGAAAATACATTTTATAAATGATGTAAATTTGTAAATGACCACTGGGTGGAGTGTTACATGTGTATTTGAAATGATTGTCATGTGTGGGGAAAATACCTGGGCAGACAGAAGTATTTAAGATAATACATAAAGCGATTGATTGGTTATTAAATACACATTGAGGTATTTTTGGGAAAAGCTTTCAGTGTTGAAAAAGATAATTGGAACATTTCAAAATACAGCTACTTTGAGCTTGAGTGGACTCCTTTGTAGAAAATAAAAATTCTTGGGACGCCTGGGTGGCTCAGTTGGTTGAGCGGCTGCCTTCGGCTCAGGTCATGATCCCAGCGTCCTGGGATCGAGTCCCACATCGGGCTCCTTGCTTGGCAGGGAGCCTGCTTCTCCCTCTGCCTCTGCCTGCCACTCTATCTGCCTGTGCTCGCTCTTGCTTCTCTCTCTATGTCAAATAAATAAAATAAATAAAATATTTTAAAAAAAAGAAAAAAAATAAAAATTCTTTGGGTTTGCTTGTCTTAAACTTAAGCTATTTTGCTACGAAGAATTAAAAAGAGTTTATGTATGTTCATTGCCTGACTTAGTGACTCCTTATAGCTTTCTTTCTGTCTTTGCTGAAATTCCTCCAGGGGTAGAGTGTCCTTTTTAAGATTTTTTATTCTGGGGGCTCCTGGCTGGCTCATTTGGTAGAGCATGTGACTCTTGATCTCAGGGTCCCATGCTCTATTGACTGAGCCTCATGAGTCAGATGCCCCGAGAGTGTCTTTTCTTAATCTGCTCTTGATGGTGTCATAACTTCACTGAAATGTTCTCATTAGGCCAGTTTGTTAACCGAACTGGGGGTTGCTGTGAGGAATGAGTAGATTAGAACAGTATCTGCCAGCCAGATACTCAGGAAATATTATTGCTGGGTGACTTCAGGCAATGTTACTTCTCAATTTGAATTTTGTCTGCAGCAGTCAAACAAGTAAAATGTTAATGTCTGGGCCAGGAAACCCATGGCTTAATCAGACTGTTGGATTCTCCTCCTGCTCTGCAGAGAGTTTAAGAACTTAATGGGCAAGTCCAAGCTCCCTGAGACTGCCCTGTGTTGGGCAGATTGACTGAAAGGATTGGGGGAGAACGTTTGAACTTGGAATCTGGGACTGAGCCATCCTAGCCCTGTCCATTTCTAAGTATCTTACTTGGGAATTCACTTGTACCTTTAAGGGTCATGGTTTGTCTGTAGGAGGAGGCAATACCTGGATTACAAGGCTGCTTATAAGGATTAAATGAGGGGACAGTGAGTACTTCTGTCACTATCAGTAAATAGTGTCCTACTGCTGGTACCATGGAATTTAGGAAAGTTAGGATTTAGGATTGTGTGGGTCTTGTTCATCAACTTTGCCAGAGCCCTCATGGCTCTGTGCTGTGGCTCTGGAGGTGATGTGACCCAGAACTGCTGCCCTCCCAGGGAAACTCCGGAGCGTGTGTTCATCTGGCTTGCTCCATACTCACCAACTGCTTCTCTTCCAGATCTTACTGTGCAGAGATTGCTCACAACGTCTCCTCCAAGAACCGCAAAGCTATTGTGGAAAGAGCAGCCCAGCTGGCAATCAGAGTCACCAATCCCAACGCCAGGCTGCGCAGCGAAGAAAATGAATAGACAGCTTGTTGTGCACGTCATATTTGTGTTAATAAAACCATAAAACTACCATCTGGCATTTCCCTCCTTGGTGTCTTACCATGACAGCTTGTTCATGGAGATTATTCTTTTGCCTATTAATGCTCTGGAATCCTCCATTTGGAAGGGGTTTATTTATAAGGATACTTCATTCTTCATAGGGCACAGGCCTCTGGTGCCCAGAGCAGCTTTATCAGCTCCAGTTGGGGCTGGGAGAGATTTGGGCTCAGACCAAGGAACATTCTAAGACTTTTGATTGAAGGACCTTGCAGCTCAGAGCAAGTAGTCCTCCTTAGCCTCACTTTGTAAATTTGGATGATGGTCACTGTTGTATGTAGTTCTTGTGAGGTAGCCTCTGAACAAAAACATGACAGGATGATGCACAAATGCCTCTACGATTAGCCTTGGATGTCTGAAGATAACTTTCAGTCTCCCTTTTATAACCCTCCCCCAGCTTGCTGCTTCAGGTAACTTAACAGCAGTTTCTGAAGGCTGGGATTCTTAACATCATTGGGCCTCTTGATTGGTACTCAGGATTTAACAGTCAAGCTGCCTTTTTGACTACAGCCCTAAACCTTAGGTTGCAAAAGCTAGAATTTAGCTATGTGAATTACAGGCATACTTCTCAAGATCCTGCGGTTTGGTTTCAAACTACTGATGAAGCAAGTCAAACGCATTTCCTGGTTTCTGAGTGCATATAAAAGTTGTTTATACTGTTATAATTTATTATGTGCAATAGCATGTCTACACAATTCATACCTTAATTTAAAAATAAGTTTATTGCAAAAAAATGCTAACCGTCTAGTGCAAAAGTGCTAAACATATTTTGAGATGTGATCTTTGCTGGTGGAAGGTCTTAACCTCCGTGTTGATGGCAGCTGACTGATCAGGGTGGTGGCTGCTGAAGGCTGGGGTGGCTGTGGCAGTTTCTTAAAATGAAGACCATGAAGTTGATTGCATTGACTGAGTCAAAAATGATTTCTCTGTAGCATGATATTGTTAGCACTTCACCCAGAGAGCTTTCAAAATCGGGAGTCCCATCTCCTCAGACCCTACCACTACTTCATCAACTAAGTTGATGTAATGTTCTTCAGTTCTTTGTTGTCATTTCAACAATCCAGCATCTTGAGGAGTGGATCCCATCTCAATGAATTTTTTGCTCGTAAGAAGCAATTCCATTAAAGTCTTCCAGCGAGATTGCAGCAGTTCAGTCACATCTTCAGGCACAAGCAGTAACATCAATGATCACATCACCATAACAATGAAAAAGCAAAATAGTCTGAGAATTAACAAAATACTACAGGAAGTGAGCAAATGCTGTTGGGAAAATGGTATTGATAGATTTGGCTGAACACAGGGTTGCCACAAACCTTCATTTTGTAAAAAAAAAAAAAACATGCAGTATTTGCAAAGCACAAGAAAGAGGCATGTCTGTAAGGTTATGATAGCACTTATCTAAGAACTGGCAGCGAAGGGCAGTATAGTTGGGGATGTGGCATGAGGTACTCAAGAACAAGACAATTTCGCTTATAGGGTGTTTTTTTTTCCTTACCAGCCTGGTCAACTGAGCAGAAATACTAGTCTGCTTAACAATTTTCTTGGCATGCTAGCCATGAGTGGATTTAAGTCCCTTAAATTGGGTATGTAAATTACAGGTTGCCTGCCTCCATCCAGTTCAAAGCCTAGTCTGAAACATTTGAGTTGTTGGGTTGTTTCCATGATTTCTTTAAATTGACTTGGGAAGTATACAGACAGTGGTCTACTGAGTAGAGGAAGTGTGCACAGAAAAAGTAACACTAGGTCTGTCCTTTATTAACCTGGGATAGCACAGAAAATTCTTTAGCCTATTGTTTAATTTGTGTCTTCAATACTAAAAACTAGAAACAATATGTTCAAAGTCTTCCTCAGGACACAAACCAACTGTTGACACCTAGGTGGGTGACATGAAAGATGGTCTGTACTTTCTTGGTACTTATTTCCCAGTTGGCTACATAAGAGTTTCGAAATTAGAAAACTAGATCTAATTCCCTATCCTGGTCCCCCTCCCCCTGCAAAAAAATTTCAGATTCATTACTGCCAATTAGAAAGTAAAGCATTTTGAATTCTAAAATGTTAAAGCTCAGAGAAGTAGCTTGACTCTTCAAGATGCCCACCCAGCACTAATGTTTGGCCTATCAGATCAAGTGAAGTGAAGAGTGGGAGAGGTGTGAGTGACAAATCTGGGACATTGGTGGGCAGGGAGGCCAGCAGGCTGTCTCCTAACCTTCCGCAGCTGTGAGCATAAGAGTGTTTCTAAACACTACTTAGTCCTTAGTGAGGCAGGGACTCCCCGCTTTGAAGGTACAGACCGCCCTGTGTGAAGTCACACATCTATGTTTGTGTGGAAAGGCTTGGAAAATATCCGTGCCCTGTTTCTTTGAATGACTGTCCTGAGTTAAAGGGCCCAACTGTTGGCAGCCTTGCAGCTCCTGCTGGGGGCCTCGAGTTGGGGGTCCCTGGAGAAGGCACTGTAAGCCCCGACCAGGAGCAGGAGGGCCCCCAGTGAGATGACAAAAGGGAAAAAGTAGAGAAGCCTGTGGTGGGCAGGGGGACAGTGAGGCCTCGGGCTTGGGTAGGCCTCCTTCTCTTAAGTAAGGGCCCACCTGGGGGCAGAGTTGAGGGGTACTAGCTGAGCTCCATTGAGTCTGTGTTGGGGGCTGAAGCAGAATCCTTCTGGATGCTTTCAAAGAGGGCAGCAAGTTCGGGGTTGGATCGGATTTGGGAAGAGAAGTCAGCCATGATGGGGCTTTTCCCTACTTCTGGGATGGTCAGCAGGGCGGCCACTGCCCTCATCGCAGAGCGTTTCAGCTCGTCTTGCTTCTCAAATTCCTGCTTCACAGAACCAGCTTTGACCTAAAGTAGGAAAACAACAAGCCATCCTTTATTGAACTTAGCATCACACCACAGCTCCCTCACTGGTCTCTGGATTCGTCCCAACCACCTGTATCCTTCCCAGTTTAAACCACAGCACACTGTGGTTCCAGCCTCCTGAGGTTTCTTCTGCGCTTTTACCCCAGTGGGTTTCCCCAGAGGGGGA